>NC_089594.1:17904277-18268883 GCF_019320115.1 Miscanthus floridulus | reverse complement strand
CTTCCCCTGCCATCAACTCCCCCACCACCGCTGCGATGATCTCCTTATCCTTCCTCTCGGGCAATCGTATCGCAGATTCGCAGCTCCTACCCCCTCGGACAGCATCACCGCGTTAAGCCGCTGCTCGACGAACAGCCAGGCCACCATCGGCACGCCGTGCACCAGGCTCTCTACCGTGGATTTCCACCCGTAATGCGTCAGGAAACCTCCGGTGGCACTGTGGGCAAGCACCTGTGTCTGCGGTGCCCACGACGGCACCAAGAGACCCACGTCCTTTGTCCTCTCCAGGAATCCTTCCGGCAGGTAGGCGAAGGGGTCCTTCCTTCTTGCTCTCTCTGCGTTGTAGTAATTGTCACTGAGTGTACCCTCGTCGCTGGGGCTTCGCACCACCCAGAGGAAGCGCTGCGCGCTGAGCTCCAGCCCAAGCGCGAGCTCGTGCATCTGCTCCTTTGGCAGCGAGCCGGCGGAGCCGAACGAGACAAAGATGACCGACCTGCCCGACTGCCGATCGAGCCACTCCAGGCACGCCGCACGCGGGGAGCGTGGAAGCGTGCCGTTGGCATCGGTGCTACTGCCGACGAACTGCCGTATCAGCGGGCCGATAGGGTACACAGGCGGCCGGCCGGGCTCTGGCTGGCGAAGCACCTCGGCGACCTCAGGCTCGACGGCGTCGAAGGAGTTGACCAGGATGAAGAAGCATCACCGTGTACGAAGGGTTGGACCTGTCCTGGAGCGGCGAGGGTATGTCCGACCCCGGGAGAGAGCGAGAGCGCGTGCAGGTTCATGGGCATGAAGAGGCAGCGCGTCCCCACGCCGGCGTCGCGCGCGGCGTCCAACGAGTCCATCCCGAACTGGTCGGCGACGAACGCGACGAGGCGGGCGGTCTCCGCCATACCTAAAATGTATAGAAAACACTAGTATATTATATGTATATACGGGTATATACGTGAAACACAAATATACATATACATGGCTGTTGGCCTCCGGCTCGGTTGTCAGCATATGGCCGCGGCGGCGGCTTACGCCGTAGCTTCGACTGTGACATGATACCTCACGTCACATGCACCTATCCTACGCAGGTTGACGTTTCCACGACTCTCAAACAACCGTACTCAGTCAAAGTCAATAAAGACACTGATAAACGAAAAGAAAATCCGAGAAATGGTAGAAAATAGCAATTTGTCTTTCGTACGAGTTGCAAAAAATGCAAATAAATTAGTTTATGTAGAACAAAAAAATGAGTAAAGAAAAACTATAAAGAAATTAATATTCGGATCTCCAAACAAGTTGCAATTAGTAAATAGATCAATACATATTAGAAGTTACAATAATAGTTTCATTGATATCCATAAGTTAGATATATATATACTTGTTGGATTTATTATGGGCTAGGCCCATTTATAAATTTAATAAATCAATAACTCTATGGCTTATAATTGTGGGTATTACTATTTGTACCGGATTGGAAGTTAAAAGGACGTTGACTCAACTTAAATGATTGGAATTGATCCGTCTAATTTGAGAAGTTGAGAAACGGACAAAGGCGTGCCACACGCGCGCGCGCTCGCCGCCGCCGCCGCCGGGCTCGGGCCGGGGCGTGGCGAGGCGGGCGGGCGTGGCGTGTTATCTTTTTAATACCCACTAACCACGGGAGTTTCAACTGGATGGGAGGTCTGACTCCTGATCTCCCGGAGTCTCTCCATCTTCCCTTCCCGGCACATTCCTCCGGGACCTCTCGGCTTTTCCTATTAATCTTCCAACTCCAGTTAAAGAGAGAGTACTCATCCAGAGATACGATTCAGTTGCTCGATGGCCTTCCTCATCTCGTAACTCTGCGCGCACGGAGAAGCGAGACGGCAGGTGCCTCCGAAGCCCTTGTCGTTCGAGACCTTGCTCGGGGGATCGGCAATTAGGTTTTTGGGGAGCGTCTACGCGACTGCCCGAAGAGTCTCCGTCTCCGTACGCCTACGTCGTCTACTTCCCGATCGCCGGCGTCACCATCTTCTTCCTGCAGTAGCAAACATCTTCTTCTTCTACGGCATGTCAAGGGACGTTGCTGGAACTTCAGAATCGCGGATGGGAGGGTATGATTGTTTCATCATCTTTCTGTTTTATGTTCTACATGTTTCATCAGTTCATCAGTTTGCTTCATATCTTATATCTGTTCGTGCTAGAAATATGCTTATGTCTGTTCATGCTAGAAATATGCTCTGCATATGTGTTTCCTTCTTACAGTTCTGTTGTTCCGTATATAGCTTTATGCTTGTTGCAGATATGAGATGTATATCATGCCATCTGTTTCTCTCTGTTTTTCATGAATCAAGTTCACATGCTTTTTGATCTTTATAAGTTTCACATGATATATGATCTAGCATGTATTTTCACCATGGATATAATCGATATCATGATTACAATGATTAATAATTGTTTATATGTTATCATCATGCTGTTGATTTATGGAATTAAAATGACATGGAAATTGCCTATTATCCTAACAATCCAAAAACCTAATTTTAGTCATTTTTCTGTCAGAGGTTTTGCTGCCGTGTTAAAGCCTGATCCTTTTGATGGTAAAAACTTCTTGGTTTGGAAAGCTAAGATGGAATTGTGGCTCACTGCAATGTCATGTTATCATGTCTTTGAGGGCAAACCTGCTAACTTGTCTCCTGAGGATGAGGCTAAGTTTAAGGCTGATGACAACCTCTTTCGAGGTGCAGTGATTAGCGCACTTGATCCAAAATTCCAGAAAAGCTATATCATCCTTCCTATAGGGAAAGAGCTGTGGGATGCACTTGTTGGAAAAGTTTGGAGTTACCGATGCTGGTAGCGAGCTGTATCTCATGGAGCAGCTGTATGACTATAAGATGGTTGAGAACCGATCTGTAGTGGAACAGGCTCATGAGATTCAGGCACTAGCTAAGGAACTTGAGCTCTTTCCATGTGTCTTACCTGACAAGTTTGTGGCTGGCGGTATAATCGCCAAGTTACCACCTTCTTGGAAGGACTTTGCTACCTCACTCAAACATAAGAGACAGGAGTTCAATGTGGAAGAGCTCATTGGTACTCTTGATGTTGAGGAGAGAGCGAGAGCAAAAGACAATGGAAAGAGCGTTGAGACCTCTACTGCTAATGTGGTGCAGAAGAGAAACTCTGGATTCTGCAAGTTTAACAAGAAGAAGAAAAACCAGAATAAGCAAGAGAACACAACTAAGCCTGTTCAAACAGCACAGTTTAAAAAGAAGAACAACAACAAGAGAGATGGAGGCTGCTTTGTTTGTGGCAGTGAACAGCACTGGGCAAGTGAGTGCCCTGAGCGCAAGTTCAAGCAGGAAAAGAAATCAGCAAATGTTGTCACTACTGATACTGGAGAAGGAGCATCTGGGTATGGTAATTCTTTACCATTTGTTCTTTCAGTATGTAATTCACCTGAGTGGTGGATGGATAGTGGTGCAAATATACATGTGTGTGCTGATGTTTCTCTGTTTTCTTCCTACCAGGTCGAGAGGTCTGGCGCCTTGTTGATGGGAAATGGGTCGCGTGCTCATGTTCTTGGTGTTGGTACGGTCATTCTGAAGTTTACTTCGGGAAAGACGGTGCCATTGAAGAGCGTGCAGCATGTGCCCTCCATCAAGAAGAATCTTGTTAGTGCATCTATGCTATGTCGAGATGGCTACAAAATTGTTCTAGAGTCGAATAAATGTGTTGTGTCGAAACATGGTTCCTTTGTTGGTAAAGGATATGATTGCGGAGGTTTGTTCCGCTTATCACTGCATGATGTGTGTAATAAAATGGTGAATTATGTTAATATTTCTGATGAGTCGGATTTATGGCATTCACGTTTCTGTCATGCAAGTTTTGGCTGTCTTATGCGGTTAGCAAATCTAAATTTAATTCCTAAATTCAATTTGGTCAAAAAGTCTAAGTGCCATGTATGTGTTGAATCAAAACAACCCCGCAAGCCTCACAAGGCTGCTGAGGCGAGGAATTTAGCACCTCTAGAACTTGTCCATTCTGATTTGTGCGAAATGAATGGAATTTTGACTAAAGGCGGTAAAAGATACTTCATCACTTTTATAGATGACTCCACCAGGTTTTGCTATGTGTATCTCTTAAAAACAAAAGATGAAGCGTTTAATTATTTTAAGACCTATAAAGCTGGAGTTGAGAATCAACTTGAGAGGAAAATAAAGCGGTTAAGGTCCGATCGAGGTGGAGAATATTTCTCTAATGTTTTCGATGAGTTCTGTGTGGAACATGGTATTGTTCATGAGAGGACACCGCCATTCTCACCACAATCCAATGGGATTGCTGAAAGGAAAAACCGCACTCTAACAGAGTTAGTGAATTCCATGTTGAGTACAGCGGGATTATCCAAGGAATGGTGGGGTGAGGCAATTTTGACAGCATGTCATGTCCTGAACAGAGTCCCAACAAAGAACAAAGAAATCACACCATTTGAGGAATGGGAAAAGAGAAGATTAAATCTCTCATATTTGCGCACTTGGGGTTGCTTGGCTAAAGTAAATGTGCCAATCAACAAAAAGCGTAAACTTGGGCCTAAAACTGTTGATTGTATTTTCCTTGGCTATGCCTTTCACAGCATTGGTTATAGGTTCTTAATTATAAAATCTGAAGTTCCTGACATGTATGTTGATACAATCATGGAATCAAGAGATGCTACTTTCTTTGAGAATGAATTTCCAATGAAAAATACACCTAGTGAAACAAGTCATGAGACTATAATTCCCCATGAACACGAACTGTCTATTCCAACAGATCATGCTGAAGATTTTCATGTGCACATCCCTGAGGAGGATGACACTATAGTCACTCGAAAGAGCAAGAGACAGAGGGTTGCAAAATCCTTTGGTGATGACTATTTAGTGTACCTTGTGGAAGACATACCAACCACCATTAGAGAGGCGTATTCTTCTCCTGATGCTGACTTGTGGAAGGAAGCAGTAAGGAGTGAGATGGATTCTATTATGTCTAATGGAACTTAGGAGGTCGTTGACCGTCCTTATGGTTGTCAACCTATAGGTTGCAAATGGATTTTCAAGAAAAGCTTAGGCCTGATGGTACAATTGAGAGGTACAAGGCAAGGCTTGTGGCCAAAGGATATACCCAAAAAGAGGGTGAAGATTTCTTTGACACCTATTCACCAGTTGCTCAATTGACTACAATTCGCACCTTAATTGCCGTGGCTGCCTCTTATGGTCTTATCATTCATCAGATGGATGTCAAGACAGCTTTCCTGAATGGAGAGTTAGAAGAGGAGATCTATATGGATCAGCCAGAAGGGTTCATTGCGGATGGTCAAGAGAACAAGGTGTGTAGGTTGTTAAAATCATTATATGGCCTAAAACAAGCACCTAAGCAATGGCATGAAAGGTTTGATAATACTCTCACATCTTCCGGTTTCTCTGTGAATGAAGCTGACACATGTGTGTATTATCGATATGGTGGGGGTGAAGCTGTTATGCTGTGCCTATATGTTGATGACATCATGATCTTTGGATCAAATCTCAATGTGATTGAGGAAGTAAAGAAACTTTTGTCGAGCAATTTTGAAATGAAAGATTTGGGAGAAGCTAATGTTATTTTAAACATCAAGCTTATTAGAGAAGGTGATGGTGGGGTAACTCTGTTACAATCCCACTATGTGGAAAAGGTACTAAGTCGCTTTGGTTTTAGTGACTGTGATCCTGCTCCCACGCCTTATGATCCTAGCGTGCTATTGAGGAAAAATCGAAGAATAGCAAGGGATCAACTAACATATTCCCAGATCATTGGCTCACTCATGTACCTGGCGAGTGCAACAAGGCCTGACATCTCATATGCTGTGAGTAAGCTGAGCCGGTTTGTGTCAAACCCGGGAGATGATCACTGGCGTGCTCTTGAGAGAGTGTTGCGTTATCTGAAAGGTACTATGACTTATGGTATTCAGTATACTGGATATCCAAAAGTACTGGAAGGCTATTGTGATGCCAACTGGATTTCTGATGCTGATGAGCTTCATGCCACGAGCGGATATGTGTTTCTGCTTGGAGGTGGCGCTGTTTCCTGGAAGTCTTGCAAGCAGACTATCTTAACGAAGTCTACAATGGAAGCAGAACTCGCTGCATTGGACACTGCTGGAGCTGAAGCCGAGTGGCTTCGTGATTTCCTGTTGGATTTACCGGTAGTTGAAAAACCGATACCGGGCTATCTCAATGAACTGTGACAACCAGACTGTGATTACAAAGGTCAACAGTTCCAGGAATAACATGAAGTCCACAAGGCATGTTAAAAGAAGATTAAAGACTGTCAGAAAGTTGAAAACCTCCGGAGTTATAACGTTGGACTATGTCCACACGTCGAATAATCTGGCAGATCAATTCACTAAGGGACTGTCACGAAATGTGATAGAAAGTGCATCGAGAGAGATGGGTATGAGACCCACATGAAATCTACTGTAGTGGTAACCTGCTCTATGTGATCGGAGATCCCGTGAAGTAGAGTGGTGAAACAAACTATGAGTAGATTGAGAGGAAAGCTCCCTACGAACCTATCTCTGATGTATATCTTTTTCCTTCTGTAAGGAAGGATGGTATTTACCTTAATGTACTCCGAGAGTCTTATAAAGATGAGATGTTGTCCTACAGAACATCTTTTGAGAAGTACACCTATATGAGTCAGACTGCTGGTCACAGTCTATGGGACCTGGGTTATCCCTAAACACTCATGAAAGGCATAGAAGTGTGACTTATATGCTTCAAACAGCGGGGATGCTTGTTGCAACCTAGTACCGGCAAAGGACTTGAGTGAATCTCACCTCACACAAAACTGTCAATTCAAGGCATAGTCCATTGTTCAGTTGTGACTAAGTGAAACTCTTGTTCTAGGTGGATGTTCAACTTAACAGTCTCCATCGAAACACTGGTATATCAAAGAATTATGATTCTGGAACTATACAGTTACAAACCCTAGAGTTTGGTGGGGATTGTTGGATTTATTATGGGCTAGGCCCATTTATAAATTTAATAAATCAATAACTCTATGGCTTGTAATTGTGGGTATTACTATTTGTACCGGATTGGAAGTTAAAAGGACGTTGACTCAACTTAAATGATTGGAATTGATCCGTCTAATTTGAGAAGTTGAGAAACGGACAAAGGCGTGCCACACACGCGCGCGCGTGCCGCCGCCGCCGCCGCCGGCCGGGCCGGGCAAGGGCTCGGGCCGGGGCGGCGGGCGGGGCGGGGCGGGGCGTGGCATGGCGTGGCGTGGCGATGGCAGGCAGGCGGGCGGGCATGGCGTGGCATGTTATCTTTTTAATACCCACTAACAACGGGAGTTTCAACTGGATGGGAGGTCTGACTCTTGATCTCCCGAGTCTCTCCATCTTCCATTCCCGGCGCATTCCTCCGGGACCTCTCGGCTTTTCCTGTTAATCTTCCAACTCCAGTTAAAAGAGAGAGTACTCATCCAGAGATACGATTCAGTTGCTCGATGGCCTTCCTCATCTCGTAACTCTGCGCGCATGGAGAAGCGAGACGGGTAGGTGCCTCCGAAAGCCCTTGTCGTTCGAGACCTTGCTCGGGGGATCGGCAATTAGGTTTTTGGGGAGCGTCTACGCGACTGCTCGAAGAGTCTCTGTCTCCGTACGCCTACATCGTCTACTTCCCGATCGCCGACGTCACCATCTTCTTCCTGGCAGTAGCAAACATCTTCTTCTTCTACGGCATGTCAAGGGACGTTGCTGGAACTTCAGAATCGCGGATGGGAGGGTATGATTGTTTCATCATCTTTCTGTTTTATGTTCTACATGTTTCATCAGTTCATCAGTTTGCTTCATATCTTATATCTGTTCATGCTAGAAATATACTTATGTCTGTTCATGCTAGAAATATGCTCTGCATATGTGTTTCCTTCTTACAGTTCTGTTGTTCCGTATATAGCTTTATGCTTGTTGCAGATATGAGATGTATATCATGCCATCTGTTTCTCTCTGTTATTCATGAATCAAGTTCACATGTTTTTGATCTTTATAAGTTTCACATGATATATGATCTAGCATGTATTTTCACCATGGATATAATCGATATCATGATTACAATGATTAATAATTGTTTATATGTCATCATCATGCTGTTGATTTATGGAATTAAAATGACATGGAAATTGCCTATTATCCTAACAGATTTCTCTGAGGAGAGACGAATTGGTGCAGGATCATATGGAGATGTTTACAAGGTCAGACTTGAGCATGCATGGTCTTTTTACAAACTGTGGTGCATTGCTTCAGAACAATATACCTATACGACATGATGTTAGCAATGTTTTAAATAGCGGGCTAAGGTGTTTAGCGGTATATCTCTAAAACAGCTAATAGTGAAGCTATATCGGGCTATAGCGGGATATAACGTCTAAATTGTATATGAACTCAAATAGCGGCACCCTGCCTCAAAAGGCTATAGCGAGCTATAGCGGTAGCTATAGCGGGAGATTTAAAACTATGGATGTTAGTGTTAATGCAAATGCAAAGTAGGCAACCAGCTGAATAAAAACTTATTGCTGTGTGCCCAGCTGCCCGAGGCCCCAAGCCATATTCTGATGTGGTTATAAGTTGTAGTTAGAAAAGGTCAATTTGCGTTATTGGGTACTAACGGAACATCTTTAACAGGGAGTGACTAAAAATGGGTAGGATGTTGCTGTGAAGATGATTAAAGAAAATCTACAACTTGATGATCAGCAGTTCACAAACGAGTTTCGTAACCTAAAGATGCTTAAGCATCAAAATATTGTGCAGATTCTTGGCTACAGCTATGAAACAAAGAAAACACCTACAAAGTATAATGGAAAGACGGTGCTCGCTGAAAAGACATACAGAGCCCTATGCTTCCAGTATTTGCACAATGGGAGCCTCGAAAAGCATCTTTGTGGTATGGTTATGCTCATTTTACTATATCTTTGAAGAAAGCCTTTTCTGTATATATATACTAGCAATTGATTGATCGATTGGTAATCACCTCGTTTGCTACCACAGATGAGTTTCATGGATTTGATTGGCACACTAGGTACAAAATTATTAAGGGGACTTGTGAAGGTTTGAAACATATTCATGAGGAGCTGGCGGAACCTCTTTACCACTTGGACCTAAAACCTGAAAATATATTGCTAGATAAGAACATGGTGCCAAAAATTGCAGATTTTGGTTTGTCCAGGATATCTTTGGTAAAGAACTAGCTCGGACCACACGAAGTCCTGTAGGAACACTGTAAGTTGAATGCCTGATTTGGACATATCTTATTTCTAATACATCGAAAGTGACTTGTGAATTACTAATCTCATTTGTATGTGATGCAAATGCAGTGGATACCAGCCACCAGAATACATCGAGAGAGTGAAATTTCACAACGGTTTGACATATTCAGCTTAGATGTCATGATGATAAAGATACTGACAGGACCTGAGGGCTACTCCAACTGTGCATACATGCAAAACGATGGTTTTGTTGATCTGGTGAGAAATGATATTTGTTTTTTTTTTGTTATTAACAGTATCAATTCAGTAAATAAACCAAATTAAAAGCATGGAAATATGCTGCAACTGAATTGATTGATTGATGGAGGGAGATTATATATATATATATATATATATATATATATATATATATATATATATATATATATATATATGGTTATATGGTTAAACTTATAGAATCAATGCGTACCGTAGGATGACCGTTGACCGGACCTTAATCAATCAGCACGACAACAGGAGGACCAGAGGCTGACTGCTAAACATAAGGCCTAAGCCCAATACCACTAACCTGCCTGTCTAACACAAACGTTACACATTTACATCCAGATGGTATCTATCAACCCATGCTGACAGTTTATTTCGCAGGTACAAAAGAACTGGAGGAACAGGTCGCAGGCAACATGGAGTGGTTCATCGCTAGAAGCATACTGCCACCAAGTAAAAATATGTGCTCAGATGGCACTGAACTGCGTGGAGGAAGACAGCCAGGAAAGGCCCGACATAGTGAAGATCATTGATGCACTGAATGAGATCGAAAGAAACATCAGCAAGGTAATTCATATAAATGGTGATTTCTTTTTGAATAAAAATCCTTTGTAAATGAAAAAGTCGGAACATTAAGTCACCAAATCATTTCACTATGTGTTCAATTATGTTTACAATGTTTGTCCAGTGTGTTAGGAGCTGCAGTTCCATACTATTATTTTTTTCTGCATTAAAAACCATAATAATAAAGTGTAGTTTCTCTATCTTGTAAACCTAAAACTCATGAGGTGGAATAAAATAGTTAATAGGGACAATGCTCAGTTTCATTAGTGTGTATATGTTTTCTTTTGCCTGCAATTTTAAGCCATATTTGTGATATGTCTCTAAAGTGTATTGCTTTGAATTAGTTACACATTTTACTTGGTTCGCACCTAAAGTCAAAGTGTTGTACTCAACTTTATAAAAATCCTTAGTTGGTGCTGCCATATAACCAGATGTCAAGTTCTTTCCCTTTAATATGCACTGCCTGATTAAATTAGTTACATTTTACTTGGTTCGCACCTAAAGTCAAAGTATTCTACTGAGTACCCAAACAACTTTATAAAAATCCTTAGTTGGTACTTCCATATAACCAGATGTCAAGTTCTTTCCTTTAATGTACACTGCCTGAATAAACAGAACATACTTCTACAAGTTGAGCCAATCAAGCTTCAGTTCCCGGAAGAGGCAGACAGTTCACAGATTGCATGCTCGCTGCAGCTAACCAACAACACAGATAAACATGTTATCTTTAGGCTGGTGATCAAGAATCCAGAGCATTTCAAGGGTTCCTTCTGTGGCGTTGTAACTAGGGGTGAAAAGTACTCTCTTGCTGTGACTAGGTGCAACAAGCTGCTGAAACCACAAGTGGACAGAGATGAGTACTTAACCCTGGAGAGCAGCATGGCAAGCGATCACGAAATACAGTATGCAATATCTGATCATGTGGACAGTCACACACGTTTCTTTGTGGAAGCCATAGAAACGGCCGTGAGATACATCGAGTAAAATTGACAGTTTCTTATATACCAGCACAAGGGAAGGCCCCAACTAAGGTGAGTTCCTTGACATACAAAATTCATGAATTATCCTGGTCTCGACTAGACTCCCTCGTCTCCAATTGCCAGAGCGCATTGGTAAAAAAGAGAAGCATCCATGATAATTTTCTTTACGTTCAGGGAGCAGTACAAAAGCTACACAGGCAGAAGATACCAGCTTTGTTCATGAAACTAGACATCCACAAAGCTTTTGACTCGGTAAATTGGGGGTACTTGCTAGAGATTCTACAGGCTTTGGGCTTCGGACCACACTGGCGTGAATGGATCTCTATTCTATTCCATACATCCACCTCGACAGCCTTGCTTAATGGGCGGCAAGGACCCACTTTTAGTCATGCCAGAGGCGTCCGGCAGGGAGATCCGCTTTCACCCATGCTCTTCATTCTGGCTATGGACCCGCTTCAACGCTTGCTTGACCTAGCAACCCAACATGGGATACTCACCCCCTTACCCATCATGGCGGCAAAATGGAGAACCTCTATGTATGCAGACGATGCGGCTATTTTCATCAACCCAATAAAAGAGGATGTAGAAGATGTCAAAATTATTCTCCAAACATTCTGCACCTTCTCAGGACTCCATATTAATTTAGAAAAAAGCTCTGTGCATCCAATCAGATGTGAAAATGTCGATCTAGACCAAGTCCTATCACCCTTCACCGGTAGTAGAGGTGACTTCCCATACAAATATTTGGGGCTGCAACTCCACACCAGATCACTACAAAAGATCCATGTGCAACCTCTCATTGAGCGTATTGGACAAAGGTTACCCAAATGGAAAGGAAGATGGCTAAACAAAGCGGGATGCCTCACTCTAGTAACTTTAGTCCTCTCCTCCATGCCAACCTACCACCTCACAGTGTTTCCCTTGGCGACATGGGCTAAGAGGTAGATTGAAAAAATCAGGAGATCTTTCTTGTGGAAGGGGGAGGAGAATGCCAATGGTGGACATTGCCTGGTTAACTGGCTAACCATTACCAAACCCAAAGACCTTGGTGGCTTTGGCATGTCTGACCTTCATAGATTTGGGAGAGCCCTCCGATTGCACTGGCTTTGGCAAGAATGGGTGGAGGACTCCAAGCCTTGGATGGGCTCAGAGCTTCCATGTACTGATGTTGATCGTCTCCTCTTCAACTCCTCAATCAACATAACTTTGGGTGATGGTGCAAAGACTCGGTTTTGGCACCATAATTGACTTGAAGGAGAAACTCCAAGGTACCTAGCCCCGAATTTGTTTGGGCTTGTTTTGAGGAAAAACCGAACAGTGCAACAAGAACTCTGGAACAATAATTGGATGTGCTCGCTAAGAGGGAAAATCACCTCGGTTGTCCACATAGAAGAATTTGTGTTCCTTTGGATACGAATTCAAGACGTGCACCTACAGTAGGGCGTTCAGGACTCCATCACCTAACAATGGACCCAGGATGGGACTTACTCCACCCGTTCAGCTTACAGAATTCAATTCAAAGGCTCGCTCGTCCTATTCCATACTGAACTCATTTGGAAAGCACAAGTGGAGAGCAAATGCAAGATCTTTGCATGGATTTTGGTGCAAGATAAAATTCTTACGGCGCACAACCTACAAAAGAGAGGGTGGCCACACCAAGAACACTGCGTGCTGTGCAACGGTCCCTTGGAAACCGGACTCCACCTATGTCTATGTTGCCCTTTTGCTAAGGCGGTTTGAGATCAAATCCTCTCTTGGGAAAACTTCACTCAGCTGCAACAACAGCCCCAGGCAGACCCCATCCATATCAGAGCATGGTGGGAAGAGGCGGCAAGGAAAGTGCCGAAATCTGAACGTAGACGACGAAACAGGGTAGTAATCTAGACCTTTTCGAATATTTGGAAAGAGAGAAATAGGAAAATTTTCAACAACGAGATAGAAATGGTGCCGCAAGTAGCCGCAAGGATAAAGGAAGACATAGAGCAAAGGAAGAGAGCACTCACTTAGGTTTAGCTGTTGTTTCCCATTGGGGTGTGTGTTTCCCTCTTATCCCTGCTTCGGGGGGCTTTAAACCCTCGTCCGGAGTGTCTTTGCTTGTACATAAACTCTCTTTCGCTATCTTAATTGAAAGGCAGAGCTCCTGCCATTGCGTTCAAAAAAATGAATTATCCTGGTAGCACTTGATGGCATATAATTATATATACACATCTGACTCTTTCTGTATTATGAATGTATGATGCATATTTTTCATATGGAACTTAACAATAAGAACATGAAACAACAATTGGTGGTCATAATAGCACCAAAGAACTTTACTAGCTCAGAATAAAATCATCGTGTGGCATAGGTATTGTTATTTAAAATCTGAAAGGAGATTGCCAATTTCGGTGAAGGTATAGTTTATGTAATGTAAGCAAATTGGTATATTGCTGAATTTGATTTATGGTACATGCTGGTCGAACTTTGTTAAAATTGACCTCTAATATATGAGAATTACAGAGATTGATAACTTACGAGTGTAAGACTGATGTTGCTAGATCCAAAAAGAAATAAATGGTTTCATAATAATTTAACTGTTTTTATTTGAATGACATGTTTACATATTATTAGTAGAAGTGTCACGCTCGGAGACTGTGTTAGGGTCTTAAGACAACTTAAATTATATAGTAAGAAGTGCGATTGTCCAATGTGTTGATAAATCAACTGAAATCTTGCAGCTTCCTCATAAAAGGTACTCCAAAACTGTATCTGGGATGACAATGGATAATACAGAGATCCCAGATCAACTCCAGAATTTCAACTTAATGGCAAGTGCTAGATGCAATGACCTGGAGTTTTCTGATATATGAGAAACAACATCAGATGTACGGCCGAACTCATCGTTGGGAGGACAAAAGAAAACACAGAAAATAATGGCTTCATTACTTGATAGCACGGAACAAAAGATCATCCTTCCAATATACGGTATTGGAGGTATTGGGAAGACAACATTTGCAAAATTGATTTACAATAATTTCGAATCATACTCTCGGGCATGGGTTTATGTGTCCTCGAATTTTGACTTGAATAAGATCGGTAACTCTATAATATCATAACTATCTAAAAAGGAGAGCCTAATTTATGACAGAAAGCAGATACATAGTTGCCTTATGAAACTACTTTCAGATAAGAAGGTTCTGATTGTTTTAGATGACCTGTGGGAGGAGAATCCATTTCAACTTGAGGATTTGAAGGATATGTTGAATCTTGGTGAGAGTATCAAAAGAATTGTTTTAGTAACTACATGCAAAGAAACTTTGTACCAATCATAAGCCATACAAGATAGAATCCTTGTCAGATGACATGTGTTGGGATATAATAAAACAGAGAAGTGGCTTCGAATTTAGATATGACAAAGGACACTTGGAGGGTATAGGAAGGGAGATTTCCAAAAAGTGTGGAGGTATAGCTTCAGCAGCTCAGTCTCTTGGATTCATGTTGCAGTCCAAGACAAAGGATCAATGGATGGAAGTGAAATACAGTGATATCTGGAATAATTCTATTTCTAATGTGCTTGCATCATTGGAATAATTCTATTTCTAATGTGCTCAGTCTCTTGAAGTATGCCTCCTTGCTTGAAGTCGTGCTTTACCTACTGCTCAATGTTTCAGAAAGGTCACAAGATAGCTAAAAACGATCTAATTCACCAATGGATTTCTTTGGGTTTCATCAAACGAACAAAATTACTCTCCACTATGCAGCTTTGCGAAAAGTATATTGTGCAGCTTGTTGGACTATGTTTCCTTCAACATTCAGTGTCACCCATGGTAAGTTATTTTTCTATACTGCTACAACCCATTCACTACGGGATACAATCATTTCGCCGAGTGCCAGGGGCACTCGGCAATGGCCCAAAAACACTCGGCAACTGCTTTGCCGAGTGTAACACTCGGCATACAACACACGGCATCTTTTTGTCGGCAAACAGCTATTTGCCGAGTGCTTTTTGCCGGGCACTTGGCAAAGCCTTTGCCGAGTGCCGGAAAAGCACTCGGCAAAGATTTAGACTCGGCAAAATGAAAATACAAAAAAAACCCAAAAATAATAGCAAAATTTTTCAAATTTTTTTTTGGGGGAGGCCGCCACTAGCTAGCGTCCGCCCGTCTTCATCGAAGTCGGTGCATTTTTTGCGCTAAATTCGCGGCTAACGCGGCCGACAGGATTCGAACTCACGACCCCCCCTCGCGTGTCTGCTGCTCTACCACTGCACTACACTGTCACTTGTGTCTAGATTCTGTTATCTATCCTCATAGATTATACTAAACTGAGAGTAAATTGCTTGTTTGAGGTCCTAAACGAATTCAAATAAAAAAGTGGTCAACTACAAAGTTTCATAACTTTTCGAGATCTACAATTTTCATTTAGGAAGTTTTTCCATCCGAGGTCGTTTGAAAAATTCAAATTTCAAATTTTAAAGATTCAAACGTAGTTTTGCATGATAAGATGATTTCAAATCAAAAAGTTGTCAACTACATAGTTTCATAACTTTTGGACATCTACAATTTTCATTTAGGAAGTTTTTCCATCCGAGGTCTTTTGAAAAATTCAAATTTTAAAATTTTTAAATTCAAACGTCGTTTTTGCATGACAAGATGATTTCAAATCAAAATGTTGCCAACTACAAAATTTCATAACTTCTCAAGATCTACAAAGTTTATTTTTGTCATTTGTTCATCCGACATAGTGGTAGTAACATTGTTCACAAATCTTATATATCTCTCTTCTACTTTCATGAAACTAATATGAGAGATATGAGAGATGTAGATTTTATGAACAACGTTATTGTCGCTTTGTCAAATAAAGAAATGACCAAAATAAAATTTGTAGATCTTGAGAAGTTATACAACTTTGTAGTTGAAAAGTTTTTCATTTGAATTCATTTAGGGCCTCAAAAATTGCTTTGAAAAACTGATTTGCCAAGGGACAAAAAAATGCACACGGCAAAATGCCTCTTTGCCGAGTGCCAAAACAAAGGCACTCGGCAAAATACATCTTTGCCGAGTGCCAGAAAAAAGGCACTCGGCAAAGACGCATTTTGCCGTGTGCCGAAAAATAGCACTCGGAAAAATACATCTTTGCCGAGTGCCAGAAAAAAGGCACTCGGCAAAGACCCATTTTGTCGAGTGTTTTTTTTTTGCCGAGTGTATTTTATTTGGCACTCGGCAAAGACCGTCTTTGCCGAGTGCCCGATAAAATACACTCGGCAAAGCCTCCGGCACTCGGCAAAGTGCCGGTTTCCGGTAGCAATTGTTTTTATCATTTCCGTGAAACAATTGAAAAGAATAAAGAATGGAAGTTTTGATAACCACACCAGTACGAAAATGATTTTTAGGTGGGTAAAATGGATTTCTAGAGGTGGCTATTATGCTTGCCTCTATATATAGGTCTTTGAAAATTGGGTGGTTTTGAAAGGCGGGCAATAATCTGCCTTTGTAAATGATTTTCAAAGGTGGGTGACTTAAGCTGTGTTAGATAATATGCTGCTCTAACATCTTTATTTGTCATAGGAGCATAGTAACAGTGACCGCTCCCTCTCTTTCTTTCTGATAGCACAGCAGTATTTGGGAGTATGGCTATAGTGACATATAGTAGGTAGTATATGTCTATAGTAACACATAGTGGGCAGTACGTGTTAATGGACAACGCCTCTGTAACTCAGTTGAGCTCACGTGACCCTGTCGCCTGCACTCGCCACAGCCTGCTCGTCCATGTTGCCCACTATGGCCTGCTCGCGCACTCGCCCAGTCACCCATGACTCCATGCTTCGCGCTACACTACTGGCTTGGCATGCTTGTAATTTGTATAAGAACCGATGTACACAATCAATGCAAGTGTTGATTGGTAAGCGCGCGTTGACCCCCCATCACCTACACTCGCTCCTCTTCCACTGCTCCACATGGACTTTGAACCTGCTCTTCAAATTCGAGCCCTCCGTTCACGACGTGTCGTCTTCTTCTGTGTCGGACATCGGCGACGCCGATGGCGCCCTCAGCACTCATCAGTGTCCCCCTCGCCCTTAGCCCCAAGGTCCACCTGCTTCTTCACTACAGATGGTGAACATCAAGTCCCATGTCCTGACGGTCCTCGATCTTGTCAACCCGAACGACCCCGAATGGCATTGCTTCTTCGATTCCATCATTGGCAAATTCGGGCTTCACTCGCACATAGCTACTACTCAATGCCACCCAACGCCTCAACCCGAGTGGCTCATGGTTGATCAATGTTTGGTCAACTGGATCTGTAATGTTCACTACTACAGAAAGGTTAATCACCGCCAGGACATTCACCCACGGTTATGAGACAACAGGCAGATGGGCTAGAGGGGCCCTTCTAGTTGACCAACCGGCGGTGATATCAATTTTCACCGACGACCCGGCATATGATCCAGCGGTGAACTCAATGTGACTCTTTGCCGCCGTATCGTATACCGAACCAACGGTAGAATGGTTTTCACCGTCGGCTACTCATGCGATGTGCGACGCGCGAAGAAGCTGACAGAGATAATAAGTTTCACCGCCGGTGCCAAGATGGATCGATGCCTCATCGTTAGATCCGGCAGTGAAACAAACTCCCACTCCCGCAACATTCTCCAGATCGTCTGCGCGCTAGGTGCCACCGCGTACTCGGTCCGGGCAGCCATCCTCGACCTCTTCCACGACCACCAACTTCATCAGGCCATGTACGTCGAAGCTTAGTACCGCATCCTCTATTAGGTCGAGCTCACTGTCAATGGCTACTGTGCCAAACTAAAGTATCCTGCCAACGCTCTTCGTTAACTCGACTAGCCCATCGGTGGGACGTCCTAGGTCTCGAACATGCTCTATAGTCTCAACACCAAGTTTTAGCACACCATCTCTCCCATCACCTCCAAGCAACCTCCCTAGACCTTCCTATCAACTCGCTCCTTTCTCTTGCTGGAGGAGCTCTACGACTCCCAGCACAACAAGCTCATCATCCACCGTGCTCTCATGGAGCATGGCGTCACACAGCCTCCTCCGTTTGTTGGCAACACCGACTCGGGTGATGACAGCAGCACTGGCCCCATCACTAGCAACACTGGTGGGAACCGCACCAAGAAATATCGTGGCCGCGGCAACAACAACCAAGACAGCTCCCGATGTTGCGCTCTCCTCTTCATCATAGTTGTCTTGGACGGTGGGATTCAACCCATGGACTGCCATGGTTTAGGAATGGCCCATTTCGTTCCGGGCACCTACTGCGGATGTCCTAGGGCCATGCCCGGCACTCCTCAGTAGGCTTTCATTTCTAGTGCTCCCTAGTTCTGCATCAACTCCTCTATGGACCTACCCTCGGTGCCCCCGGATAGACCATACTGACTATGTGGAGCCCAACTCCCTTCTCGTCGACTTGGCCAGTGCCGGCATGCCACCAGCTAGTTGCAGCTCCGGTGACTGGGTTCCTCAATACCGACGCATCATCCCACGTGGCTTCAGGCCCTCAGTAATCTCCATTCTCTAAGCTCTCTCACATCTCATACTTTTGTTACCGTGGGCAACGACGCCATAATGCTAGTCACGCACTAGGTGAAAGGATCTAGATGGCTAGAGGGAGTGAATAGCCTATAAAAAATTACTACAAACTTCACAACACTAGTACAAAGGGGATTAGTAAAATAACAAGTCCTAATAGCCTCTACTTGCACTAGCACTAATTTTACCCAACCAGGCATCCTACACAATTCTAGTAGCTTTGTTTTCTAATTTAGTCACAAGTACCACATAGGAGCTACTCTTAACAAGAACAACTGGAGCTACAAAGCAAGAAACTAAACTAGTTACAACTATAACTACAAGCTCTAGCTAGCTACCACTACAAGCATCTACTGCACAAGCAAGATATGAATGAACCAACAAGTGTGGAAGTGATATACCGAACTAGCCACGAGCATTTCATTAGAGTTGCTCTTTGCAATCTCTCATGGGGACAAGCACAAGAGCCGTGCCCCTTACAGTTGCTTGATCGGAGCCGGCAACAATCATCAGTAGCCACTCAACAATCCCTCCAACTCTAGGCCAACTAGGTGATGGCAAATATCAAGAGTAACAAGAGCTTCACCAGCCGCCATGCCCAAGTAGTGCCATAAGATACAAGAACGACGATGCAAATGCACTAGAGGACCTCTAATCTTACCTGAATGTGAACTGCAAGAGTGCAAGTGAGTGGAGTGTGTATCCTAGCTCTCAAAGTGTGTAGACAAGTGTTATGGGTGACAAGAGAGTGGCCAAAGCCAGCCACAAGCTCTATTTATAGAGCCACCAACAAATCCAACAGTTACCAACTTGTCACACAGGATGCGGGCACACCGGACATGTATGGTGCAGCACTGGACTTCACACTGGATAGCCCCAATGGTTGAAAAAAATAGTCATTGCCTAGACACACATGTCTGGTGCTCACAACGCCCCAAAATACATGAAAACATGCTCTATGGAACTCCTATCCGGTGCAATCTGCCCAAAATGCACCTAAAACACCCTCTCTGGAGTTGCTATCCGGTGCACAGTACTTGTCTGGTGCACACAGGAAGGCAAGGTGCAAGGCTGAAAACTGGTTAAGACTGCGCATAGGCTGACATGTCTGGTGCACCCATCCGCTGCTACATCGGACACGTCTAGTGAGTGCCAAAAAATACCACCGACAACACCTTCTCTTCTATTCGCAAGCGTGTCAACTCTCAAATGTTTTGCCAAACATCAAAGTCTTGAGTTAGCATTTTTCAAAGTGTTTTTCAAACCATTTCACTTGCTCACCACTGTGTCACAAGGCCTACATGCACATGGATGTAGATCAACATCTAGGTGGCACTAGATGACCGAGATTGCTAATTAGAGCTCTCCTCTTAATAGGACGACCATCTATCCTAAACATGATCATGCACTCTATTGTGTCTTGACAGGCAAAACAAAATCCCTATTTATTCCTTTGCCTTCACATCTTGGATCCTTTGTTTTTCTCTTTCTTCTTTGCCAAGTCAGAGCTTTCTCCATCTTGAATGACCACTCTTCATCCATCTCCAAGCCTTGCTCTCCATCTTGACCTAACCAAGCTTAATCAACCACTTGGCACATGGTTAGTCCACTAGTTGTCTCAATTACTAAAACCAAACATAGGGCTTTCAATCTCTCCCTTTTTGTTAATTGATGACAACTTTCACAAAGATATGAATTATTTTGAAAGTCCAAGCTAGCTCTTCACACAAGTGTAAATTGCTAACTTGGTTGGGACACCTTGTGTTGCTTATCCAACTTGAAGACCACTTGGGAAGGCTGTAGATAAGTTTCATAAGATCCAACTAGGCATTGTTAGCTCCCCTGCATATGTGCTAGTATGTTTGGATTAAAGCTTGCACATATGCTAGATAGTAATTGTGGGAGAACTAACATTATGTAGTGATGCTAAGGTGTATAGGATAAATCTTTGTAATGTGTATACCACTTGAAGATGTGGTTGCCACTTGGTAATCACCTCGTCCTTTCAGCTTCATCATTAGCATCTTGCTTGGTTAGACATCGAAAACACTAGAAATCCCGTGAGATCAATATTATAAGCAAGTTTCTAGATATCACATGAGAACACACAACCTACACTACTACAGGAATTTTAATCGAGGTGGGCATTTTTGCTTAACCAAGGCGGGCAAGCCAACTGCCTCGGCACAAAGGTCATGGTTAATTGTGGCCTTAACTACCAACTGCCTCGGTTAATAGATTAACCGTGGCGGGCATCATAAGCTAACCGCCTCGGTAAATACATATTAACCGAAGCGGTTGTCATAACGCGCCCGCCTCGCTTAACATTTTAACCGAGGCGGTTGAATAAAGATGCTCGCCTCGGTTAAGATTTTAACTGAGGCAGTTTTATTACTTGGCCGCCTCGGTTAATGATTTCTAGATTTAAGAAAATGCCTTTTCAAATTTAAATTTAAAATTTCGCTAATGAAAACACAGATAAAGCAGGAAATAGATGACAAACATATATTACATTCATTCTCGTTCGACGAACCGACATTAAGTTATTACATTAGTGATGTCTTCATCATTGTTTCACAAACACAAATCATTTGTACATCAGCAACTAAGGTCATTCATACATAACATTTCTTACCGAAAAAGAGGTCTGGCATAATGTAATCCGATATTCGTAACTTGGTGCTCCAGTTTCTGATCGTCTCAAACTTCGGATCCCGCGCTAACTCGCTTTTCTGGTTGAAGAACGTATTCCCTTCATGCTCGCTCTCTGTGACAAATTTACATATGTCCGCTACTGTTGTCTAAAGTCTTGGTCGAGCTTCTCCCTTCGCCACCATCCTTGTGCTTTCTTGAGCTGTCGCCAGCTGCTGCTGAATCTGCTGCACGTCCTCAAGTACTCGCAAACGTAGAATCCACATAGAACTGAGCCATAGGGTTATTTAGCGCACTACACGATGTAAAATACACAATCATTAGAGCATATATAATAAACAATCAGTATGGGTAGTAGAACTAGTAGTAGTGAGTAGAGTAGAGTAGAGCAGTAGTAGGAGGAGTTGGAGTACTAGAGTAGAGTAGAGTAGTAGGTGTAGTATTAGGAGAAGAGCAGTAGTAGTAGTAGAGTAGTAGTAGTATTGGTACTTACTGGGAACTCACGCCTGAGTTTTAGTTTTGTGCCATTCTTGATCTTCTTCTTCTCAAATCTCCGATCATAGCAATCGGGATCTTTCACGTACTTCTTATAAGCGCTGTATGAAAAACCACTAGTGTCAACGACATTTTCAATAAGTATGTTAACTATAAATAAATACATTCCATCACTTACTATCTCAAACAGCTTTCAAATTGCTTATACCCTGCTTTGTTTGTATCCCGCAAAGAGTCAAATATACAGGCCCTTCCGTCCTAAGGATAGATTATAAATGCAATCCAGTGGCACATGATGCACTGGCTACACCATTCACACAATATAGATTAGAAATGTTCAAATATAAGAAGTCATGATCCCAGTATATATATGTTCCAAGTATCTTTTGGACTTACCCGAACTGGTGGGAGGCCATGACGTTCCCATTTCCCCGGACCTTCTTCATGGCCTCATAGATGTACATTCCTGCCCGATACTTATATTCGATTACCAGATCTTCCCTGTATTTCTTTTATCTCCTTTGGGTTCAAATTCACCAGCTTTTCATGAGTGTCTGGTATATCATAACCTACGATGGTTCTCTCTGTAATAAGCATCCGAGAGAGATAGATAATATCCTTGCCCAATTCCTTGCTTACATAGGCCTGCATCCTACAAGGAAAAGTCATCTTGGCATTATTAGTTTGTTCCTAAAGTACCTACAGCGATGTAGTAGTGTCAAAGTCATAAATAACTTATGGGGCAAATAAGGTGACTTGGGTGATGTCAAGGTCCTTTCGCCGTAGTAGTCTATGCATGTCATGGAAATCTACGATGACTTCACCATCCGTGGGCATGTGGAAGTACTCCATCGGAATGTTGATAATGAAGTTTTCTAGGCCCACTTTCGCTGCTTTCATGTACCATAGATGGAACCTCCTTACCTACCACTTCTCTTCAAGGAGGTCGCCCAAGGTCAACATGAACTTCCCATGCACGTAGTTTTCGGGGCAATCATCCGACTGGGGCCAAAACGATGGCGGTGTTTTCAACCTGCAACACCGGGGCTTGAGATGTTAGGGAGTGGAAAAAGCAGATAACATCTCAAAATGAATTATAGATTGACTATGCTTGCCAGTAGCATACCTTTCAAACATAGTTGAGTATGGGTGCTCGTCGGCTATTTGATAGGCCACCCAACTTGACTTGGTGTGGTTCGGGGGTATGGGCTCCTCTTCATCTGCAGGCTTCCTCGGTGTGGGAGGACATTGGTTTGAGCCCTGCTTCAAACCACTTGTAGGCTGTGGTGTCACATTGCCCGATGCTGCCCCTGTGCTTCCCTATAGATTGCTGTTGCTAGGTGGCAGACTGCTTGGAGGACTGCTGCCTGGGCTGCCAGCATTGTCATTGTCATCGCCACCGCCATCGTCGTCCTTGTCCATAGTATCTTCATGTCCTCAATGAGCGGCTCTAGGAACACATCTATATCATTGCCTGGCTGCTGTTGGTATTTATTAACTTGTCACTTGTTTTAGTAGCCACCTATTAGTTACCTACATCTTCTAACATTACTTTACTAGGTTGTCATCCCTAGTGATGGTGCTAGAGATGCTTGTTGGTATTGCCTAACATCACTACTAGAATGATACTAAGTAGTTCTCTATCATTTTATGTGACTAGAAAGAATATAAAGATATATGAATGAAAAGGAATCTACAAGTGCATAGATAATTATACCATTGTAGCACTTCACCCGAGAGTATTCTAGGTATCATTATTTATATTTTACCATAGGGAAGGTCTAGCATGGACAAGTATTGATAACTTATACCATTGATGGAGAAGTAAACCATAGCCAATATTCTACTCATAACAGGGGTAAGTCGTAGGATAAGAGATATGAAAAGTATTGATCAATGATGATGATAAATCACTCAGAGTACTCCTTTCTATGGCATTAGCATGGTTAGGTAGAATATTAGAGGAATAATTCCTATGTCATTCTTAATTACAAGTCAAATCATAATTTGATTAGTGCAATTACACCTAGTAACCATGGCTAAGATCATCTTTATATCTACGCATAAGGGATATTACTAGAGAAGAGTAAGAACAAAGCTTATCTTCCTTCGTAATTAGATCCTACGTGCTACCTACATCGGGGAGTGGACTACAAAGGACTTAACAGGAGTGTCACATCCACGATCTATCACATGGCCCGGACACATAGGGTGTATCCTCAGGTAAACAACATATAAGCACCACGCTTACACAATGTTAACCACTCACCCCGTGTACTTTGGAGCGAGCGCTATACGAACTTATGCATAAAAATAATGATAAACTAGCTATACTAAGTATATAATCAAAGTGGACGATGAACATTATAACAAAGAGCATAAATAAGATGAATACTAATATTGTCATAACAATTGTAGCAAGCATATAAAAAAATGGAGATACAAAAGAGAGGGGGTACAAGGATTATACCAAACCACGCTCTTGACATGATTAGGAATCCAAGCGAAGCTTGCTTGCCTCCCTCTAGACCTACCCTAACTAGCTATGCCCTAGAATATGGTGGAGCTCTGAGGATGATTAGGGTTCCTGTCTTCTCAAATGACTTATGCCTCAGGGGGAAAGGCAGGGGCTGGTATATATAGGCCGGAGCATCCATCGTGAGACCTTGGATCAAACCGACTTAAAGGACGGCGTAGATGCAACCTAGGAGGCGGTGGAGAACTAACATTGCGACAGAGACCAACATGTGGGCCCTAGGGGGCCAGGTGGCCTATAGGTGTCGGTCGACCCCACCTGGTAGTGTCTCGCTGTCTGCTTTGGTGTGGAGTCCTCCCGAGTCTTCTGGAACCTTCTGGGGTCATTTTTGCTATGGATAAGCGTGATTAAATCTGACATCTCAGTCCACCTTGATGGTTTTCTAGATAAACCCTGTAGAAAATACAGATTCATCAAAACTCATGGAGTTTGTTAGTTTAAACCCCTAGACCTTTGTTGATGTCATATTTATCCCTTATGCATGTTATATTGATGGTTTATAATGATTGTTAACTACCGTCAACAAGCTCCCCCAAGCTTAACCTTTGTTAGGCAGTTAGCAAAGCTAAACTTAGCAAAATGGATCAGGAGTTGCTACGATGTTTTCACTCCTCAAAAGTACATATGCGTTCAAACAAGAATTCTCCTCCGAATTGGAATAAACCAAGCTAACTTTCAAACTTACCCATATTACCTTCAACCATGGTGTAACAACCCAAAAATCCACACACCAAAAATCATAACTACAAAATTTTTGTTTAAACCCCATGTGATGATGAGTGACATTTGTAGGAGCTAACCCTAAGTGTTGCATTAGTCGTAATCTAACTAAACCTACATGACTTGCACAAGTATCTCACCTCATCACCTTGAATTTATTTTACCACATAGCATACATCAAGTTGCATTATATTCAACATGGTGATTTGGATTTTATTTGGGTTTATGTGTTGATTAATAAAAGCTAACAAATATCTGTTTATAAATAAATGTACTAACATGGGATTAATATCCCAACATATACTATGACCAATGTTTATCACCATGGGACATTATACCAAAGGAGAAATATGCCACTTTGATTTATATACATGAAAGAAGTGTAACATGATACAAAAAGAAATAGAAAAAGAAAAGGAAATAGGAGAGAGAGAGCAGCAGCAGCCCAGGCCTACTCGGCCTTGCGAGCCAGCCCACCTGCCCTCCCACTCGCGCACGTGGCCCACGAAGCCGGCCCAGCTTCGCCTCGCCACCCGCGCGCGCGTAGACGCCGACCACCGGGTCCCACCTGCCAGCCCATACCGCTTCACCGGGTCACGACGTGCCTGAGCCGCACCCACTGCCAACCGGACCCCACACGTCAGCCACCCCCAGCAATAGGGTCTTCTTCCTCCCCACGCCAGCCTCTCCTCTCGACCGAGCCCTGACCACAGAGCAGGCGCGGGCCCGGGGTCACGCACATTGCATGACCCTGTTCCCCCCTTGTGCCGTGCTTACGCTACTGCACGTGGGCCGTCGGATGCGCCGCACGCATCACCACCTCACGATCGCCGTCCGCCTTTGGAGCCCTTTGAGCTTAGCTATAAAAGCCAACGTCCGTGAGCCCTAACCCTCAGCCCGTTTGCCGCCGTCGCTGGTGGCACAGCACCACACAGCATCAAGCCGAGAGAGAGGGAGGAGGGAGAAGCAAGGAGGAGAAGGAAGCCGCTGCGGGGAGGAGCTCGCCGGAGCCAGAGCGAGCGACGCCACACTGCACTACTTCCGGAGCTACATGGCCACACCATCTCGCTGCACCGCCGCACCACACCATCAAGAACACCGCGGTAAGCCTCTCGCTACTGAGACCTCCTCCTAGCCCCATGGATGCCGACTCACGTGCACATGCACGGGCACGCTCACCATGGCCAAGAGCACAACCATGGCAAGACCACCACGTCTTCTACGTCACGGTAAAGGCGACGTTGACACCCCGACTGACTCCGCCATGACGAGAGACACACCGCGCTCACCTTAGCCGAGGAAAAAGCCCACCGGAGCCCTGCGTTGCCGCACCGCACCTCGTCGGAGCGCCACCGCCTCCGCTTTGACCCCACCACTGTGGCCGGAGCCACTAGGAGCACCAGGAGCTCCTTCAACACGCCCACCATGGTCATAGAAGCACCATGGAGCTCACACGCTCCTCCAACTAGGCTCTCGCTACCACTACAGCCCTGTCCATGCACGTCGACGAACCCACGCCGCCGTTCACCGTGGTCAGAACCCTAGGAAGCCCTAGCTGCCACCTTGACCCCACCACTGCACTCGCCGATGCTTGGCAACACTTTTGCCTACCTTAATTGAACACCAGCGCCGCGAGTGAGGCTCACCGGGGAGCTCACCATCGGCGGGAGCACGCCGGGGAAGAAGGAGGGGATTTTCCCCTCGTGCGACCACATGTCTGTGCACTTGGTGCACGTGAACCGAACCCCGGGAAGGAGTAAGTGGACCAAGTCCTTCATAGACCGGCTCTGCGGTCTATGGACCAACGCAGGTGGGTTCACCCATGAACCGCGCCTCACCTGCGCCCGTGGACCATGGCCCGTTAGTGGCCCAGTAAGACGACGTGGCCGCACCAGCGCGCGCCACGTGGCGGGCCAAAGCCCAGCCCGTATCCAGGCCCAACCGACCCAGTTTGGGCCCGGCCTATATTGACAATTGACCGATCAATGTTGACAGTTGACCAGGGCCACATGTCAGTGACACCGCCATGCAAGACCCACTTGTCAGAGGATGAAACAGCCAAAATGATGTCATGCCGACGTCATGATAACATCAGCTGCTGACGTCAGCAGCTCTGGCCCCACCTGTCAGTGACTGAGATCCATTGACCATTGACTTGCCCGTTGACTTGACGTTGACTTTAACCGGACCCACATGTTAGTGACCCAAGAGCCCCTGGTCCCATCTGTCAGTAGCTGATGACGTAGATGACGTCATGCTGATGTCATGATGACGTCAGCAGGACCCCACCTGTCAGTACCTGAACCGAGACGATGATGTCATGCTGACATCATGCTGATGTCATGCTGACGTCAGCATGCCACGTGGACCAACAGGAGCGTGACACGTGTCAGCACGATATTAATTCAGCCTTTTTCCCATTTTCAGAAATGATTGAAACTTCAGAAATTCATAACTAATTCATACAAACTCAGAAAAATACAAGACCAGGACCAAAATTCATCTAAAATCGAGCTCTACGCAATGAACCCATGTTGGAGTGCATTTGGCTCTTTTGAATTTTCATTGCTTTTTATGCTATTCTATAGACGTCGCTAACGCGACTATAATGCGATCGTTTGCAGACTCGGAGGAGAACCAGACGGACGAGGACTGAGAGTAGCATGAGGAGTACGGAGATGACTACACTGAAGGTGCCACATCCCACCCAATCTCATAGCACCTATTATGCATGGCTAATATAGAGCTGCTATTGCTTTACTTTTTTGATATAATCACACTATGATAGGACTTGCATGGTAGTATGCTTTCTTGATGGCCTTTACCTTGACGCAACCTTACCCCTGCTCACCCTGCTGCTATGCTTATATATACCATATCGATGCGTGGTGGAAACTGGAGTTATCTGGACTATGGGGAGAGTGCTGCGTGTGTGACTTGGGTGTGTGGAGGGTAAGGGTTGTGTCAACCAAGTTGGAGTATACGACGAGCCTGGGCAAGTCTTGCCATGAGGTGCTACCTGGGCACCCTGGAATGGATACCTGTGGTGGGTAAATGGTGATATGAGGTGGCCCTGGGTGTGAACCTGTGATGGGAGGAGCCCGGGGTGGAGGTGCTGTGGTGGCACGGTAAAACCCTGATGAAGACATTCTGGCTTGGTCATCTCTAAGGACTTACAAGTACTCAGACTCACCGGGAAGCCTTACGTACCACTCGCCCTATATGGTGCGGGACGGCCGGACTACTTGGTAGGATATTGCCACTACTGCTAGGTTGATAGCGGACAGTGCAAGAAGGTACGAGGCACGGAGGATTCCCCCACACCCTTCCGAGACTTCATGGAGACCTTGTGGACTCGGCTCATGACTCACAGTTTTAGCCTCCCCAGACTAGGCTTGGGGTGTACCAGGGATGCATGGTAGAGTGGCATTATCCTAGGCTAGCAAGCGGCCGGAATCAGCCCAGTTGACGACGGTCAGCGAAGAAGGCAGATCTTATGGTTATGTAAAACCTCTGCAGAGTGTATGGTTGATCGATCGATACATATGCCGACTTGTCGGCTATGGACCTTTCCCGGGTTTCGCTTAAACTAGATAGTGAGATGAGTCCTCTTCTTCCCCCATGAGAGAGTGTCGGTCGTAGCCAGGGGCTACGCGCCATGAGACAGTGCCGAGACTGAGTTGGCCTATCGACTGAGTGATGGTATGGAGATGGCGTTGGTATATCGACACCAGGATCGAAACCTAGCTCTGGACGGAAATGGGGTGGAATGTGTGTGGGAATGGTGTTAAAACTTGACTATACTATTATATACTTGATATGCTAATACATAGGAAAC
Organism: Miscanthus floridulus; assembly: GCF_019320115.1. NCBI lineage: Eukaryota > Viridiplantae > Streptophyta > Magnoliopsida > Poales > Poaceae > Miscanthus > Miscanthus floridulus. The sequence continues at coordinate 18,240,059 of NC_089594.1, read as the reverse complement.
CCCAGCCTTATAGGTTCCTTTTTATTATATCCAACTTGCATCCAATTTCCACAAAGCATAGCTCATAGGGTGGGAGTGGCCAGTACAAATCGTACTGATAAACTTTGGCACACAGGTTCTGCTAAGGAGTATAGCTTAGAGGAGTTTGATGGTTGAGGGGTTCGTTCCTATGCTCGAGTTTTGGCGATCTTATCTCTAAGCTGTTCTAAATGAATGCTACTTTTGATTCCGCCAATGCGGCGATGTAATAATTTATGTAATTCCGCACTATTTGTACTCTGATATTACGTTGTATGGATGTGATACTCGACTAGAATTTGGGTAATATGATATACAACGGTCTTATTACACTTCGACTCTATGGATTTTCCTTCGCGGAAATCAGGTCGTTTCAGTTGGTATCAGAGCCATACTTGACCCTAGGACGAAACCCTCAGAAATGGACGATAGAATAGGATGTGAACAGCCCTTCTTTTGGTTATATACCAACCCTACATTTACTTTTATGCAAGGCTTATCTATTTATTGACCTGCTAACACCTGTTTCCTAAAAACTTACAGATGGCAACGAACGTCGAATGGCCGCCTCTAGGACCACTACCTCTAGACCACACCAAGCTTACCTTCGACCTACGTGAGCTCAGGGGTTTTGCACAGACCCTCTACCGAGTTCTCGTCATGGTAGGAGTCCCTGACGAGCTTGTCAAGGTCACCTGCACCGGGAAGTCAGCTCAGGAAGGAGGAATCGAAGGACCGGTTGTCACCTCAGTCGAGTTCCCAGCTAGCACTACCTTACCTTCTGTCCTAGCTTTCACCGAGTTGACTATAGACGACATAGTTGAGGAGAGACTGCGAGCTGTCTCACACAAGGCACTTCGCAGAGTGATGAGGGACCACTACGAGCACCTAAAGACGATAGAGTTCCATCTACTTCCCTAGGCCCTTGACCTCAGCCTTACCCCTAGTGAGCAAAGTTTCACAGCCGGCAGAGTTATCCTTGCCGAGGAGGACAGATGCCTTCGTGTCTCAGCTATCCACCTACTAGAGCAGGACAGGTACGTGACCCAGCTTGAGCAGAGGAGATGTTAGGACCAGGCCCTTCTGTGGGAGTACCAGGAGCGAGGCTCACAGGGAGCACAGAAGCGAGCTAGTCTGCTTGAGACAGTTGCCAAGCTACAGGATGAGCTCAACCGTCGTGAAGAAGTCCACAGAGCCGAGGTCGCTGACTTACAAGACAAAGCCGCCGACCTAGGCAATAGGAACTGCTACCTCGATAGCAAGGTCTTGGAGTTGCAGAGAGAGTTGGACGACAAGAAGGCTGAGTTCAACCGTAGAGGAGACAGAGAGAGGTCCAAAGGGATTGATATGCTAAAAATCCAATCTAAGAACAAGACCATGACTGAGGAGCTAGAGGAGTTCAGGAAGAAGGCCATTCGCAACCAGGGTCACCTTGTTGACACCGTTTTTTGTACGTGATAATGATCGGAGTGGACTAATCGGCAAGGGGAAAGTTACTGTGTACTTTGATAGCCGATGAAAGCCAGCTTGTAAAGATGGTTGCCGATAGCTGGTGATGGTCAATGGAAAGGTTGGTTTAGACTCGGGCGTTGCCGATGAGGTTGGAGGTGTTATTGTCGATGCCGATGAAGGAAGGCTTGAAGGTTACTGCCGATGCAGCAGTGAGTATGCCGATGAAGGAAGACTTGAAGACTACTGCCGATGAAACAGGGGATATGCCGATGGGAAGGAAGATGGCGAGATTTTCATCGTAATTGAGGCGGACAGGGAAATAGATAGGAGTTGATTTCCTTTTCTATATTTGTTAGAGTATGGTTCATGTAAGAGTCACGTGTTTCCTTAGATATGGGCTTGGTGTCCTAGTTGTGTTCGGTTGTGTCTCTTTAGATCAGGGTATAAATATGGAGTGGGGGGCAATGTAAGAATAGATCAATCAATATCAAAACCAATTTTTACTCCTATTTGCATCTACTTACTTTTCGGCGACTTCGTCAATTTGCATATTTTTCCTTTTTTACGAGTTCTCATTGATTCGGCGAGCTGCATCGCTTCAGTGCGACCTTCGGCGATTCTCGAGTTCCGCGTGAGCACCTCTTGGCCGTGACTTCCGGGCGTATCGCTGTTGTCAGGACCAAAGTGTTCGTATCTTCATCCTTGTCGATTAGCAGGTCAAATCGACTGGCACGCTTTGGATATCGATTCGGGTATTAGCCCTTTGTGTTTGCAGATCCACTTTTGCATCAACACATCTTTTGGCACGCCCGGTGGGACCAATCAATCAATATGTTCAATCCCGAGATCGATTCAGGGAACATTATCGCAGTATCAGAAGAAGATCTCAAGGAAGAACAGAGGCAGGCTATGGAAAAGGCTGTAGAAGAATACAAGCAGCTTTGTCTGAGATCGTTTAGCTTGAACAAGAGTGGACAAGTCATCCAGAAGCAAGATTTGCCGTTGCCTCGGCAGGTTACCTTTGACTCCAATCCTGGTAAACTTCAAGAGATGGTTAATTCTGCAGTAAATCATGCTTTGATTAATCATTCCAATGTGCTGTCCAATACTGTTCATAATGCTGTGGTTCGAACTCTCAAAGAAGGACAAGCGGCACCACATTACGTTGGGCCTGCCTATCATCAACCAGAGCCGGCATCTGTCAAAACTCCATCGGCTCCTTCGGCCGTTGTGGGTACAGAAGTTACTTCCCCTCCAGTATTGGCAGGCTCACCTAATATTCAATCTACACCGATACGATCAGATCAGGTACTACCAGGAGGGCGAGTTCAGCTTAATACAGATCTATCGGCATCAGCTATGTCAGGCCCTGTGTCTCAGAATAGCCAGATTCCTACTAATTGGTGGGGATATGGTATGCCTCCGGAGTCATCTGCTTTCAATCCTAGATTACCTCAAGTGTTTGATGCAGTAGGAAGAGCTCCTATACCATCGGCCGTTTCGCCGATGGCTCAAGTGCCTCAATATGCCGCAACTACTTCTGTGCAACCAACTCCAGGAGGTTTCCAGATGCCTATGGTTCAAACATTCAGTTCAAGTCCATCGGCGAGCTTACTGCCGATGCAGCAGAAAGCCCCTGCTATGAGTCAAACTGGGGTTCAGTTCATGCCTCAAACCGGTTATAATTATCCAACAATATCAGCAAATTACCAGCCATCGCAGGTTGCAGGGATTCAACAAGGTCATATGCAAGCTGGTTTCCAGAATCAAGCATCGGCAGCTCAGCCGATGAATCCTTTCCAACAGGCTAATGGACCACAAGTAACGGCAAATATGCCGATTGCTGGAGATCGTGGGCCACAAAGATATGTGGAGGGATATCAGCAGGCACCTCCTGTAGAAATTCAACCAGTTCGTCAGCAGGAGGCTGATGTTTTTTGGGCCGATAAGATAGCAGAAATTATGAAGGATCAGTTTGGGATAAAGCCCAAGGTTAATACTTATTCTTATCGGACTCCATACCCTCCTGCATATGATTTAATTCCTCTCCCAAATCGGTACAAGGTACCAGATTTCACTAAATTCTCTGGGCAAGATGATACATCAACAATGGAACATGTCAATCGCTTCATTATTCAATGTGGAGAGGCAGCTAACAGAGATGAATTAAGAGTTCGATTATTTTCATCATCTTTGTCTGGATCAGCATTTACATGGTTCATTTCATTACCACCAAATTCTATTATTACTTGGGTTGATCTAGAAAAACAATTTCATAAGTATTTCTTTGCTGGAATCCATGAAAAGAAGCTTACCGATTTGGTAAAATTGAGACAGCGTAATGATGAATCGGTAGAAAGCTTTGTGCAAAGGCTACGAGATGTAAAAAATAAGTGCTACAGCCTGGTGCTGGATGATCGGCAGCTTGCCGATCTGGCTTTCCAAGGGTTATTGCCACATCTTAAAGACAGATATGCTTCTCAGGAGTTTGAAAGCCTCAGTCATCTTGTGCAAAGGATCTCTGATCAAGATACTAGGGTTTTTGAACCTAAAAAGAATTGGAGTAAAAAGGTATCATTTGTTGAAGAAGTAGGAGATTCTGACTCTGATGAAGAACCAGTTATCGGCTTAGCTGAGTGGGTTAAGAATAAAAAGCCGATATCATGTCCCTTTGGTCAAAAAGAGCCAGAAAAGTTTACCTTTGATATCACCAAGGCCGATAAAATATTTGATCTTCTGCTTCAAGAGGGCCAAATTAAGCTGTCACCTAATCATGTGATCCCATCGGCAGAAGAGTTGAAGAAGATCTTGTACTGCAAATGGCACAATGCAACTTCACACAGTACAAATGAGTGCAAGGTGTTCAGGCAACAGTTACAATCGGCTATTGAATCTGGGAGAATTAAGTTTGGTACTTCCAAGGCCCAGAAGCCGATGAAAATTGATCAACACCCTTTTCCAGCAAATATGTTGGATGCCAAAGGAAAGACCAAGGTATTGACGTCAGAGGCTGCTGAGAAAAATGCGTCAGTGGACCCCCAACATCGGATAACTACCGATGATGCAAAAAGTAAGGGTTTGCTAGGAGAAAGCAGTAGTTCCAAGAATCCTCCTCGACCTGGCATTGTGATTACTCATCGAAGGCAGCAGGAGGGTTGGCGTCAACGTAATGACCGATATCGACAACAGCAAGAAGTGAGACGTCAGGAAGAATGGAATCGACATAAAGATCATTGGAGGTGTCCATTTTTCATCCATTGCTGGGAAGAAGGTATTAAATTGCCAACTGTTGAAAATTGCCCTGAGTGTAATGGTTATTACGGGGTCAATCGCTCAGAAAGGAGGTTTCAACTTGGTAATCAGGGTTTGTCTATCAATGAGCCGATCAGAGGCAGAGCATCAGTGCATGATCGGCTGGGGGGCAGACTTAGTGTACATGAGAGGCTTGGTAAACGCGCTGGATATTTTCCAAGGAATCAAGAGGAGCTTGAGGAGATGGCAAACGCAAGAGTTCCCGATGAGGAAATATTCTACAGGGACCCTAATATACGTCGTGTAGAACCAACTAGGACTTGTTATCAGTCGGTTTGGAAAACCAAGTTTCCTCGATGGTGCCCAGAGGGTCTGACAAAGACGCAGAGAAGGAGGATGCAACGTGAGCGTCAGGAGGATTTATACCAAGAGGAAAATTCCTCCAATGAAAGGCCCGGTCATCAGCAGTGGCAGGTAAAACACAAAAATAAGGGTCCATCGGCAGATGTTAATATGGTATTCATGTTGCCGATGGAGTTTTTAGCACTATCTGATAATGAGGAAGAAGTTGTTCTCTCTGATCAAGTAGCTCAGTTAACACTAGATCCAATGATGGCTGTTTTTGAGAAACCTACCGATGACGAGAGACAGCATCTTAAGGCTTTATTTGTGAAGGGCAGAGTCGATGGGCAGCCTGTGTCTAAGGTACTTATTGATGGAGGGGCTGCGATTAATATTATGCCTTACGTGATGTATCGGAAACTTGGTAAGGGAGATCAAGACTTGACCAAAACCGATATGATGTTGAAAGATTTTGAAGGCAATGTGTCACCGGCTAAAGGGGCAGTGTGCGTTGAATTGACCATCGGCAGCAAAACCTTGCCAACGACGTTCTTTGTTATCAACGGCAAGGGTGCATATAATCTGCTTCTAGGGAGGGATTGGATTCATGCTAATTGTTGTGTTCCTTCTACAATGCATCAATGCCTCGTATAGTGGATTGGGGATAAGATTGAGGTCGTCCCTGGTGATTCTTCTTATATCATCGCATCGGCAGAATCAGATACTTATGAGCGAACTAAATGCATATTAGGAGAAGCTTGGGAAAAAGAGTTCCTTAGAGTTGCTGATTATGAAATTCCACCGATCCAAGCAGTCGGTTCTGAAGAAGAGTTTTAATGGATAGGTTTGCCGATGATGGAAAATTAGGTCAAGGGTTCACATCGGCAGATGATTTAGTAGAAGTAGATATTGGTGATGGCGATAGGTCAAGACCTACTTTTATTAGTGCTAAGTTAGATTCCAAGTGTAAGCAGCGAATAACAGATTTGTTAAAAGAGTATAAAGATTGTTTTGCTTGGGATTATACTGAGATGCCTGGATTAGACCGATCGATAGTTGAACATCGGTTACCTATCAAATCTGGATTTCGGCCACATCAGCAGCCAGCGCGCCGATGCAACCCTAATGTACTTCCTGACATTAAGGCCGAAATAACTAAATTAATTGAAGCAAAGTTTATTCGGCAATGTCGATACGCAGAGTGGATCTCTAATGTGGTTCCTGTTTATAAGAAAAATGGAAAACTTCATGTCTGTATTGATTTCAGGAATCTCAACAAAGCCACACCGATGGATGGCTATCCAATGCCGATTGCTGATTTGTTGATTGATGCTGCGGCTGGACATCAAATTATCAGCTTCATGGATGGTAATGCAGGTTACAATCAAATATTCATGGCTGAAGAAGATATTCCCAAGACTGCTTTCAGATGTCCAGGTCATGTGGGGTTGTTCGAATGGATAGTCATGACGTTTGGTTTGAAAAATGCCGGTGCTACTTATCAAAGAGCTATGAACTTTATTTTTCATGAATACATCGGCACATTAGTGGAGATCTACATTGATGATGTAGTGATTAAGTCTGGAGATATCACAACACATTTAGCCGATCTGCGAAAGATACTGGAGTGCACAAGGAAGCATGGATTGAAGATGAATCCTAATAAATGTGCATTTGGTGTATCGGCAGGACAATTCTTGGGTTTTATGGTGCATCAGCGGGGCATTGAAATCAGTAGGAAGTCTATTGATGCAATTAACAAGGTGATTGCTCCTGCCAATAAGACTGAATTGCAATCTTTGATCGGTAAGATTAATTTCATTAGAAGATTCATATCTAATCTGTCGGGTAAGATCAAGGCTTTCAGCCCACTACTTAAATTGAAAGCTGATCAGGAATTTGTATGGGGAGCTGAACAGCAATTAGCCCTTGATGAAATTAAGAAATATTTATCAAATCCTCCGGTGCTAGTTCCACCTCAACATGGGAGGCCTTTCAGGTTATATTTGTCAACTGATGATACAGTTATCGGTTCAGCTCTTATTCAAGAATTTGAAGGGAAAGAACGTGTTATTTATTATTTGAGCAGAAGATTAGTGGATGCTGAGACGAGGTATTCGGCCATCGAGAAATTGTGTCTGTGTTTATACTTTTCTTGTGTCAAATTAAGGCATTATTTGTTATCTGCCGAATGTACGGTCATATGCAAAGACGATGTGGTCAAGTATATGCTGTCGATGCCGATATTAAGTGGTAGAATCGGCAAATGGATTTTAGCATTATCAGAATTTGAACTACGTTACAAATCAACTAAGGCAGTTAAAGGGCAAGTGATGGCTGATTTTGTCACTCAGCATTGTAATACAGTGGACTCTCTGGAGGTTGCTCCCTAGACACTTTTCTTCGATGGGTCCACATGTGGTGAAGGAGCAGGTATCGGCATTGTGTTAATTTCACCTCAAGGAAGGAAGTATGAGTTTTCATTGCCGATTGTTGCTACAGCGACAAACAATCAAGCTGAATACCAAGCCTTGATAAAAGGGTTAGAATTACTGAAGGAGATACGTGCCGATGTTGTTGAAATCTTTGGTGATTCTATGCTAGTTATAAATCAATTGGCTGGAATTTATGAATGCCGAAGTGAAGCTTTGATTTCGTATTATGAAAGATGTTTGCAATTGGTGAAAGGATTTAGAGGTTTTCGTCTTGAACATATCTCTCGATTGCATAATGAGGAAGCTAATCGACTAGCTCAGCATGCTTCAGGGTATCAGCCTATTCAGGAAGTGCTAACATCGGCAGTTGATACCGATGACTGGAGGAAAGAGATTGTCGATTATTTAAAGGATCCATATAGAAAGGTTGAGAGACGTATAAGGTTCCAAGCTACCAAGTATGTGCTCCTCGATGATGAATTATATTATCGAACTATAGATGGAGTTTTACTTAGATGTGTTAGCGATGATGAATCGAAAAGCTTGATGGGTGAAATTCATGAAGGAGTATGTGGGGCGCATCAATCGGCTTTCAAGATGAAATGGATGATCAGAAGGAATGGGTACTATTGGCCGACTATTCTTGAAGATTGTTTTAAATATTTTAAAGGATGCCAGGGGTGTCAAAAGTTTGGTAATATTCAAAGAGCGCCTGCATCGGCTATGAACCCTATAATCAAACCGTGGCCGTTCCGGGGATGGGCTATTGATCTCATTGGTCAGATTTATCCGCCATCGAGTAAAGGACATAAATTTATTCTGGTTGCTACCGATTATTTCACAAAGTGGGTTGAGGCAATTCCTTTAAAAAAGGTGACATCGGTCAATATGATTGATTTTGTGAAAGAGCATATTGTTTACCGATTTGGTATTCCTCAGACTATCACTACCGATCAGGGCACTATGTTTACATCAGGAGAATTTGATGAGTTTGCTGTAGGTATGGGAATTAAAATTTTAAATTCTTCTCCATATTATGCTCAAGCTAATGGTCAAGCTGAGGCTTCTAACAAAGGGATCATCAAACTCATTAAGCGCAAAATTGAAGAAAATCCTAGGAGGTGGCATACAGTATTAAATGAAGCCTTGTGGTCATATCGGATGTCATGTCATGGTGCAACCAAAGTAACGCCTTATCAGTTAGTATATGGACACGATGCAGTATTGCCTTGGGAAATTAAAGTTGGCTCTAGACGAATACGTTCTCAAAATCAGCTGACAGCCGATGATTATAATACTCTTATGAAGGATGAGTTGGAAGATGTGGCGGGTCATCGGTTAAGGGCTTTAGTTAGTATCGAAGAAAATAAGAAAAGAGTAGCCAGATGGTATGACAAGAAGGTGAAAGTAAAGGAGTTTGCCGATGGAGATCTGGTCTGGAAATTGATTTTACCAATTGGGACTAAAAGTTCAAAGTTTGGAAAGTGGTCTCCTAATTGGGAAGGTCCATATCGGATAAATCAGTCTGTTCCTGGTAATGCATATATTTTAGAAATCCTCGAAGGGGTTGTGTTTCCCAGAGCGTTAAATGGAAAATATTTAAAGAAATATTACCCTAGTATCTGGATAGATGCATAAAAGTATAAGTGCCGATAACAGTACTATCGGCTAGAATTATGCAAGGATGTCAATGTCTCATAAAGTGCCGATACAATAAATAAGATTACAAGTTCAACAAGGATTGGATAGCTAATATCGCACGCAGGCGAATCTGGTCGGCTTCCTCCATTTCTTTGATATCGTCATCGGCAGCACCCTCCACAGGCTTGAGTTTTTTCTTCATGGCTAAAGCTTTGCGAGCCTGGATATCTCTTTCTTGCTGAAGGGCTTTGACGGCATTGGGTAGCTGGTTTTCTTCTTGTTGAGCATGAGTTAAGGCTGCATCAACTTCTTTCAATTCAGCCAATAGAGCCATCTTCCTTGCTGATAAATCCAAGATTTTCTGCTTAAGTTCAGCACCCGAAGTCTGCAAGTTGCCGATGCCCTTGTGCTTCTCATCAGCAATTTGTTTCAGTTGTAGCATCTCTTCTTTGAGTTGAGCTTGAGTTGCTCTATCGGCAATGCGCTGAGCAGCCCGTTGATATTGCAGTTGGTGGCTTTCTAAATGAGCTGCTGGGAAGAGTACTTCTTCAACATCGGCAGGGACCTGGCCACGAATTGTTTTGAAAATTGCCTTTGCGGGGTCCGAGTCATCTACCAGTTGGGCGGTACCCTGCTGTAGCAAGTTCAGGAGGGCTTCCAACTTGGATTTAGTCTCTGCCGATATTGTTCCCAGTGCAAGGGAAGAACTTGTCTCCTCTCCATCGTCGTCAGAAATGTCAATGGCAAAGGAAAATAGGCTGTTCGGGGAATCTTGTTCCTGAGAGAGAGAAAAGGAGATCAGTTAAGGGTAAGTATGAGTATTGTAAATCAGCTAGGTTGATCAGTTTACCTGTTTCAAGGCAATTTCCTGTGCTTGACTGGAGGAAGCAACCTGGAGTATGTCGTGTGGGGGATCGGCTGAGCTTGCCGATGGGATATCCTTTGTGACTTCATCGGTGGTGGGCTCTTGAGGTATGATCAATGACATTGGGGCAGATGTAGGGATCGGCATAGACCTTTGTCGTTTTGGCTGTGCTTCAGTATCTGTTAAAGCTTTGCGCTTTGCTTGGGCATCGGCAACGATTGGCTGGGGGGCATCGACACTTGTTGGTTGTGAAGCTTGGACATCTGGTACGTTTGCCGATGTACCCAATTGTTGCTGCAAAACAAGTGTAAGATATGATATTTAACAGATAAAATGTAAAGTCAAGAAGCTACCTCTGAAGGTTCATCGAAAGAAGTGGTGCTTGATATCGGTGGAATTGCCGATGACGATCCAGTAGCAGCTCTGACCCCCTGATGATTAAGATTAATACAGTTTGTGATCGGCATAAGTAAAAATAAACAAGGTTGTTACCTTGAATGCTTTGACCAAGGTTGTAGCAGCAGCCGATGGAGCAGCCCTGGATGTAGCCAATTTGGACTTGGAAGTGATGGTCTTGGTACGAATCTTCTGGTGGGTCAAAGCGGCTAAGGTGGGAGCGTTGTAGCCGATCGGCGATGTTGGGGAAACAGGCCGAAGATTGAAGGGTTTCCCACTTTTGCTCACCGATGGTGCTGGATTGTTAACCTGTTACAAGAGAATCAGTTACTGATATATGAAGGGAAAAGCAGAAGGGAGTTAAAAGAAACTTACCGCGTCGTCAGGGATGGCATATTCAGGGTCGATCATGTGCCGATATGTGTGAGCAGAAGTTGCGAACAGTTGTTCTTTCCACTCTCGCCACCATTGCTTATATGACTCGGTGATGAAAGATATTGGTGTCCAGGTGGATATATCAACATCTGTAGTATCGGCATCGGGGGAGAGTTGTACTACCTTGTTCCAATCTGTTCCGCAGGTGATTGTTTCCCTGGGTTTGATCACATCGGCAAAGCAGAGTTTGATTGGCAGTTGCCCAAAAGCCAATTGGCGGGATACTGCCGATGGGTTGTAAAATTCATACGTAATGTTGGTGTTTTTCCCGCTGCCGAATGTGTTTACTGGAATTGCCCTGGGAGTGATGATAGCCATCATGAGCTCATTATCTTGATTCAGAGTGTCATCGGCAAAGTTGAAAAGAAGGGGGAATCTGTTTTCTTCGTCAATATAAGGCACCCAGGCCCTATGATCACGAGAAAGACCATTGTAGAAGCTTTGAAAGAATCTGCCGATTTGGTCTTCGTTGGCTTCTGTTCCAGGAAGGACAATTATGGCTTCACCAAAATTGAGGGGTGAGCGTGTTGCCGATTCATCATCCCCAAGCACATAGTCTTCAGCAATTTCTCGTGGGAATTGTTGAGCAAAAAAGTCCCATTGCAAACGTTTGTGCATATGGGCATTCAGCCACATGTTGATAAACCACCACGGGCCTCCCAGGTTGCCGATGGGTTCGCCAAGCAAAAGTTTCTGAGACACTTGATGAAGAAGATGATAAGTGGAGCTCAGAAGGTATCGGCCAAGAGGAAACCTTACGCCATTAGCCAAAAGTTCAGCTGCAGGGAGGAAGGCGTTGGTTGGTCCTACTGATCGACCACAGAAGATAAATTTTTCTAACCACATATTCAGGAATGTGGCATGTTCCCTCTGGTTAAGTGTCCCGGTCTTCTGGTATTCTTGAATGTATCCCGTCCAACCGCCGATGTTGCGGGTATTCACCCTATATTCAGACTTTCTACCATAGATGGAGCCTTCATCGGCAGTTGAGATGTCCAAGCCAGTAAGCATGTGGATATCGGCAAGGGTAGGAGTAGCTGGGCCATGTCCAAACATAAAAGTATTGGTCGTGTCTGACCAGAAATAAGCAGCTGCAATTATCATTGATTCATTTTTCTGCATATCGGCAATAGATAGCCTAATGCATTGGTCTAACTTTCGTTCTGCCCAGTATACTTGCATCGATCTATTAACCCTCAAGTACCAATCTTTCCACCCTTTGGTGGTTTTGGGCCAAGATCGGAATGTGTCTTTCCACAAATTCAGAGAGAAATTTTGGGCTCTAAAGGGGATTCTGTTAACCTCTGCATTGATCAGATCGGTTGGATCTGGGTTGCCCATTGGTCCAAGGCATTGGACGTGCGGCTGATCGGTTGGGATAACTAATTTGTTGCGCAGTTCCTAAGGTTATAGAATCTAGAGAACAGAAGAAAGGAAAAATCACCAACTGAATGAATTTGCAAAAAGATCAAAGTAAAAGGTAATGGAAGTGGAGCGAACCGCGGGGACGTCGAAGTTGATGGCCATTGTCTTGAGGAAGATGGAGGTACGAGCCGGAGACTTGAAGTTAGCGCCGGAGAAGAGTTCTTGTTGGTTGAGGTCGCGCAGTTGTTCGTCGGAGTCGCCGCCGGAGAGAGAGAATGCCAAGGATTGGAGGCTGAAGGTAGAAAATGAGGGTTCCGGAGAAATCTATTTATAAGCCGCCCGGAATAAGGGTATTTTGGACTTATCTCTATGTCGCGCGCATATAGGTCAAGGCGGTTCAGATGGATATGGTAACTGTTCGCGCGATAATCAGGGGATTGTACAGATGAGTTGATGAAAAGTAATCATGACTTGGAAGAGATATCGATACAGGATATTTTAATTCTGAAAATGGCAGCATTATCATGTTAAGATCTTGCCGATGGGTTATTGTTTTGGTATCTTAACCATAATCAAGGCAAGAGTGGTTGGCGATTGTGCGATATTTACTGAAGTGCGTGAATCAAGATTAGATTTGATTGGATTTGATAACAAATCAAGTTTTGGCTTGGAGAATGAGTTACGGTAATCGGGCAAAGGCAAGCGTTATCTGGAGTAAATTTCGGAGCATTAATGGTTTTATACTCCGAAATTGGGGGGCATGTGTTGACACCGTTTTTTGTACGTGATAATGATCGGAGTGGACTAATCGGCAAGGGGAAAGTTACTGTGTACTTTGATAGCCGATGAAAGCCAGCTTGTAAAGATGGTTGCCGATAGCTGGTGATGGTCAATGGAAAGGTTGGTTTAGACTCGGGCGTTGCCGATGAGGTTGGAGGTGTTATTGTCGATGCCGATGAAGGAAGGCTTGAAGGTTACTGCCGATGCAGCAGTGAGTATGCCGATGAAGGAAGACTTGAAGACTACTGCCGATGAAACAGGGGATATGCCGATGGGAAGGAAGATGGCAAGATTTTCATCGTAATTGAGGCGGACAGGGAAATAGATAGGAGTTGATTTCCTTTTCTATATTTGTTAGAGTATGGTTCATGTAAGAGTCACGTGTTTCCTTAGATATGGGCTTGGTGTCCTAGTTGTGTTCAGTTGTGTCTCTTTAGATCAGGGTATAAATATGGAGTGGGGGGCAATGTAAGAATAGATCAATCAATATCAAAACCAATTTTTACTCCTATTTGCATCTACTTACTTTTCGACGACTTCGTCAATTTGCATATTTTTCCTTTTTGACGAGTTCTCATTGATTCGGCGAGCTGCATCGCTTCAGTGCGACCTTCGGCGATTCTCGAGTTCCGCGTGAGCACCTCTTGGCCGTGACTTCCGGGCGTATCGCTGTTGTCAGGACCAAAGTGTTCGTATCTTCATCCTTGTCGATTAGCAGGTCAAATCGACTGGCACGCTTTGGATATCGATTCGGGTATTAGCCCTTTGTGTTTGCAGATCCACTTTTGCATCAACACACCTAATCGAGGCACTCAGGCAGAACGAGTACCTACAGGACAAGTGTGAGAGGACTTGGCAGGCTTGGCAGAAGTCTGACAAGAAGCGCCTCAGGGAGATGAAGGGTATGTGGGATCAGCTACCCAAGGAGATTCGCAGAAAGACGAAGCCTAGGATAGAGGAGTTTGAGTTAGCCCCAACTCGCCTCAACCTAGATGCCTACCCTACCCTACCTAGAGCCAAGCCTACTGAGGAGCTTGCTGAGGCCTTGAAGTACGTGTCCCGACTTCACAAGTCTGATGAGGAGATCGAGATCGAGAACAGTCGTATCCCAGCTGCGGTGTACGAGTTAGAGTAGATGACCCTGTGTGGTCATGAGTCATGTCAGTGGCTTCCATAAGTTGTACCCCATGATGTACCCCTTATGAGATGTAATATGAGACACTATGCGTAGAACGATTCTCGCGAGTCTCCAAGTGTAGCTACTGGAGATGATGCTATGTAATAAAACCCATGTAATGAATGTTTTGGATCTTATTGCATCTTATGGATCTTATTCCTTCTTTATAATGAGTGTTGGATAGTATAAATGTTTTTCTTGAAATCGTCAAAATCATGTAATCATACTGAATTATAAGCACTTATGGCACAAACACTAAAATTCCTATGATCCATGTTGTAGATGCCGAACCGCCAATCTGCTCGCCTAATGAACCGTGGACGTGCGCCCACCCTCGAACCAGTCAAACCAAATAGGGGGCGTGGTGGCAACAACCATGGCCATGGCCATGGCCGTGGACGTGGTGGGATACCCTTCAACCTGGAGAATACCCCACCGCCTGAGGAGAACATTCCGCCACCACCACCACCGAACCTGGCAGAGGTGATGGCGCAACAGACCCAGCTTCTTGTAGCTCTTGTAGACGGAGCAAACCATCACCAGGGAGGTCAGTAGAATGACTTCCAAAGGAAGCTAGAGGGATTTCTGAAGCTGAGGCCACCTACCTATGATGGCACCGACCCTGACCCGCTTGTAGCCGATGACTGGCTCAAGGAGGTGGAAAAGAAGCTCGACCTCACCACCTTCACTGATGATTAGTGTGTTGGAGCTGCCACACACTAGCTCATAGGTGCAGCACGCGCCTAGTGGGATAGTTTCAGTGATTCCCATGAGGACCCTGTCAACATCTCATGGGATGAGTTCGCCAAAGCATTCACTGAGTATCACATTCCTAAGGGTATCATGGAGGCCAAAGCCAAGGAGTTCAGCAACATCAAGATGGGAAAGGATAGGGTGACTGAGTACACTACTTGTTTCACCAACCTTCTACACTATGCACCTTCCTATGTTGTGAACTCTGAGAAGGAGAAACTATACTATTACCGCAAGGGACTTAACCCGCACATCAAGATGAAGTTTGGCGGTATTGAGAGTAGCACGCTGCGTGCTTTGGCGGATCGCTGCATCCAGATCGAGAAGGACCGTGCTGAAGCTGGAGAGGAGTACAGGGAGAGGAAGTGTAAGCCTGAGGAGTCCTTCCGTGGCCGTGATCGCAAGAGGTTCCACAGAGATGCACCATCCAGGGAATGCTCTTGCCACAATAGGGATGACAACCCTAGATCGAGTAGGGGTGGTGGAGGCTACACCACCAAATACTCCCGCCCTGCTCAGGATCATTACACCCGGGACCGTTATGCTCGGGACCGCAACACTCAGGACCGTTTCAACCATTCCCGCTCAGTGAATGAACGCCCAGCACAGAACCGCTCTGCACCAAGCACTAAAAACTGGAAGGCACCCGCGCCAACCCCTACAGGCGGTGCGCCTTTCACCTGCTTCGCTTGTGGCCAACCAGGTCATAAAGCTGCTGAGTGCCCTCAAAACTCAGCTGCTCAGAAGTCTCAGTTCAAGGGATCTGCTACTCATGGACGTCTCAACCACCTAGATGCCGAGGAAGCATAGGCTGCCCTTGACGTTGTGTACGGTATGTTTTTAGTTAATGGCAATACTGCATCAGTTCTATTTGACTCTGGAGCAACTTGTTCTTACATATCATCCAAGTTTGTACGAGAGCATGGCCTGCCTGTAACCCCATGTGGAAAACCTATCATCACTAGCTCACCTTTAGGATACCTAAAGTGCACCCACATCTGTAAGGGAGTGAGTCTTACCATTGAGGGTCTTATCTTTAAAGCCAACCTAACCCTGTTACCTTCCATGAGCCTAGACGTCATCTTAGGTATGGATTGGCTAACCATTCACCGAGGTATCAAATCATGTTCACCTAGATACGTCCAAGTGACCCACCCATCAGGCCAAGTTATTAGGTGTGAACCTCAGTCCGGAAAGTCCACCTCTATCCTATGTGCCCTTAAAGCGAGTTCAGAATCACAGAAGGAGGAGAGGACAGTCCATGATGTGCCTATGGTCAGAGACTATCCCGATGTATTCCCTGAAGAATTACTGGGTATGCCACCAGACCGTGATGTAGAGTTCATCATTGATCTTTTGCTGGGAATAGGACCCATTGCCAAGAGACCTTATCGCATGTCAGTTAATGAACTGGCCGAGCTCAAGAAATAGCTTGATGAGCTCATCTCAAAGGGATATATCAGACCCAGTGCTTCACCCTAGGGATCCCCTATTCTGTTTGTTAGGAAGAAGGATGGCTCGATGAGAATGTGCATTGATTACCGGAACTTGAACGCAATCACCATCAAGAACAAGTACCCCCTACCAAGGATCGATGATTTGCTTGATCAGCTTCGAGGTGCCAAGTATTTCTCCAAGATTGATCTTAGATCTGGCTATCATCAGATGAAGATTTGAGAGAGTGACATTCCGAAGACAGCTTTTGTGACTAGGTACGGGCAGTTTGAGTTCACTATGGTGTCCTTTGGACTCACGAATGCTCCCGCATACTTCATGAACATGATGAATAAGGTTTTCATGGATGAACTGGATAAGTTCATGGTAGTATTCATTGATGACATCCTTGTCTATTCACCCACCGCTGAAGAACATGAACATCATATGAGAACTGTGCTTGAGAAACTAGCCCAACATCAGCTCTATGCAAAGTTCAGCAAATGCGAATTTTGGCTATAGGAAGTTGCCTTTCTAGGCCATGTACTATCAGCTGAAGGTGTCATAGTTGACCCAGCCAAGATTGAAGCTGTGAAAGAGTGGGATCAACCCCGTAATGTGATAGAAGTCAGAAGTTTCTTGGGATTGGATGGATATTATCGCCGATTCATTGAAAACTTCTCCAAGATAGCCCGTCCGATGACCAACCTTCTGAAGAAGGCCAAGGAGTTTGAATGGACACTCGAGTACGAGCAAGGCTTCTAGGAATTGAGACAGAAGCTTACCACAACTCCTGTGCTAGTATTGCCTGATATTAGCAAAGATTTCATGGTCTATTGTGATGCATCCCATCAAGGACATGGCTGTGTATTGATGCAAGGTGGGAGAGTGATAGCTTATGCTTCTCGACAGTTGAAAGAACTCGAGAACCGTTATCCTACTCATGATCTTGAGTTAGCAGCAGTTGTGCATGCTTTGAAGATTTGGAGGCACTACTTGATAGGCAACAAGTGTGATATCTATACCGATCACAAAAGCTTGAAGTATGTTTTCACTTAAGAAGATCTGAATATGAGGCAACGCCGATGGCTAGAATTGATCAAGGACTATGACCTAGAAATTCACTATCATTCGGGAAAAGCTAATGTAGTCGCAGATGCTCTCAGTCGCAAGAGTTACTGTCACACTCTGATCATGGAATCCGTACCACCTGAACTCAAGGAAGAGATTGATGATTTCCAACTTGAGATGCTACCGCATGGCTTGTTGAGTGAGCTCCGCATACAGTATGATCTCACAGATCACATTTGTCAAGCTCAAAAAAATTGTGAAGAGATCGAATATCTCTGTGGTCTGATGAAACTAGGCTACAAGACCAACAACCATGAAAGATGAATAAGGAACCATCTAGTTCAAGGATAGAATCTGTGTCCCTTCCGATCCAGCACTACGAGAGGAAGTTCTGTCAGAAGCTCATGATTCTAAGTACTATATTCACCCTAGAGGTTCAAAGATGTATCAAGACTTGAAGAAACACTTTTGGTGGAAAGGCATGAAGACAGACATTGCGGGACATGTGGCATGATGTGACACCTGTAATAGAGTCAAGGTTGAACATCAAAGGCCTGCAGGATTGCTGAAGCCTCTTGACGTTCCCGAGTGGAAATGGGAGAGCATATCCATGGATTTCATAGTCGGGTTGCCCTGTTCACAGAAAGGCAATGATTCCATTTGGGTGATTGTAGATCGTTTGACCAAGGTTGCTCACTTTGTACCCGTTAAGACCAAGACCGATGCCGAAAAATTAGCAGATCTATATGTTGAGCATATCCTCAGACTGCATGGAGCTCCCTCTAGTATTGTATCTGATCATGGTCCTCGGTTTGTGTCCCGATTCTGGGAAGCCCTACACAAGTCCATTGGAACCAAACTTGATTTCAGTACCGCTTATCACCCACAGATAGATGGATAGACTGAACGAGTGAATCAGATCTTAGAAGACATGCTTCGCGCTAGTGTACTGAATTATGGCTCTGATTGGGAGAAATGCCTACCCTATGCAGAGTTCTCTTACAACAACAGCTACCAAGCTAGCATCAAGATGTCGTCGTTTGAAGCTCTATATGGCAGACCTTGTAAGACACCTTTGATGTGGTCTCAACCGGGGAAAGATCGTTCTTTGACTCTGCTAAGATTCAAGATGCCGAAGAAGGAGTTGCTCAAGTAAAGGAGAATATGAGAATTGCTCAAAGTCGATACAAGAGCTATGCTGACAAAAGAAGAAGAGAACTTGAGTTCAATGTGGGAGACTTTGTCTATCTCGAGGTATCCCCGCTACGTGGAACTGTCAGATTCCACGTGAAAGGAAAGCTCGCCCCTAGATTTGTTGGGCCATACAAGATCCGCAAGAGGATTGGAAAACTCGCTTACAAACTTGAGCTACCTAAGGAATTGGCGGGTGTACATCCTATGTTTCATGTATCCCAGCTACGCAAGTGTTTGAGAGTGCCCGATGAAGTGATCCCGACAGATACGCTTGACATTCATAACACTCTCGAGTATAAAGAGCATCATATCAGAATTCTGGGTAGAGACACCAAAGAAACTCGAAGCAAAACTATTTCTATGTGCAAGATCCAATGGAGCAATCACACTGAGAGGGAAGCAACATGGGAGAAAGAGTCTGACCTCCGGCTACAATATCCTTATCTCTTCGAAGAGTACGTTATGCTTTAATCTCGGGGATGAGATTCTATTAAGGGGGTAGGACTGTAACAACCCAAAAATCCACACACCAAAAATCACAACTACAAAATTTTTGTTTAAACCCCATGTGATGATGAGAGACATTTGTAGGAGCTAACCCTAAGTGTTGCATTAGTCATAATCTAACTAAACCTACATGACTTGCACAAGTATCTCACCTCATCACCTTGAATTTATTTTACCACATAGCATACATCAAGTTGCATTATATTCAACATGGTGATTTGGATTTTATTTGGGTTTATGTGTTGATTAATAAAAGCTAACAAATATCTGTTTATAAATAAATGTACTAACATGGGATTAATATCCCAACATATACTATGACTAATGTTTATCACCATGGGACATTATACCAAAGGAGAAATATGCCACTTTGATTTATATACATGAAAGAAGTGTAACATAATACAAAAAGAAATAGAAAAAGAAAAGGAAATAGGAGAGAGAGAGCAGCAGCAGCCCAGGCCTGCTCGGCCTTGCCAGCCAGCCCGCCTGCCCTCCCACTCGTGCACGCGGCCCATGAACTCGGCCCAGCTTCGCCTCGCCACCCGCGCGCGCGCAGACGCCGACCACCGGGTCGCACCTGCCAGCCCGTACCGCTTCACCGTGTCGCGACACGCCTGAGCCGCACCCACTGCCAACCGGACCCCATGCGTCAGCCACCCCCAGCAATAGGGTCTTCTTCCTCCCTACGCCAGCCTCTCCTCCCGACCGAGCCCCGACCGCAGAGCAGGCGCGGGCCTAGGGTCACGCACATCGCATGACCCTATTCCCCCCTTGCGCCTCGCTTATGCTACCGCACACAGGCCGTCGGATGCGCCGCACGCATCACCACCGCCCGATCGCCATCCGCCATTGGAGCCCTTGGAGCTCAGCTATAAAAGCCAACGTCCGTGAGCCTTAACCCTCAGCCTATTCGCCGCCGCCGCTGGTGGCACAGCACCACACAGCATCAAGCCGAGAGAGAGGGAGGAGGGAGAAGCAAGGAGGAGAAGGAAGCCGCTGCGGGGAGGAGCTCGCCGGAGCCAGAGTGAGCGACGCCGCATTGCACTGTTTCTAGAGCTACACGGCCACACCGTCTCGCTGCACCGCCGCACCACACCGTCAAGAACACCGCGGTAAGCCTCTTGCTGCTGAGACCTCCTCCTAGCCCCATGGATGCCGACGCATGTGCACATGCACAGGCACACTCACCATGGCCGAGAGCACAACCATGGCGAGACCACCGCGTCTTCTACGTCGCGGTAAAGGCGACATTGACACCCTGACTGGCTCCGCCATGACGAGGGACACACCGCGCTCACCTTAGCCGAGGAAGAAGCCCACCGGAGCCCTGCGTTGCCACACCGCACCTCGTCGGAGCGCCACCGCCTCCGCTTTGACCCCACCACCATGGCCGGAGCCACTAGGAGCACCAGGAGCTCCTTCAACACACCCACCATGGTCGTAGAAGCACCGTGGAGCTCACATGCTCCTCCAACTAGGCTCTCGCTACCACTGCAGCCCTGTCCATGCATGCCGACGAACCCACGCTGCTGTTCACCATGGCCGGAATCCTAGGAAGCCCCAGCCGCCACCTTGACCCCACCACCGACGGGAGCACGCCGGGGAAGAAGGAGGGGATTTTCCCCTCGCTGGCCACACGTCTGTGCACTTGGTGCACGTGAACCGAACCCTAGGAAGGAGCAAGTGGACCAAGTCCTTCATAGACTGGCTCTGCGGTCTATGGACCAACGTAGGCGGGTTCACCATGAACCGCGCCTCACCTGCGCCCGTGGACCACGGCCCGTTAGTGGCCCAGTAAGATGACGTGGCCACACCAGCGCGCGCCATGTGGCGGGCCAAAGCCTAGCCCATATCCAGGCCCAACCGGCCCAGTTTGGGCCCGGCCTATATTGATAATTGATCGATCAACATTGACCATTGATCGGGGCCACATGTCAGTGACACCGCCATGCGGGACCCACTTGTCAGAGGATGAAACAGCCGAGATGACGTCATGCTGACGTCATGATAACGTCAGCTGCTGACGTTAGCAGCTCTGGCCCCACCTGTCAGTGACTGTGATCTGTTGACCATTGACTCACCCGTTGACTTGACGTTGACTTTAACTGGACCCACATGTCAGTGACCCAAGAGCCCCTGGTCCCACCTGTCAGTAGCTGATGACGTAGACGACGTCATGCTGACGTCAGCGGGACCCCACTTATCAGTACCTGAACTGAGACGATGACATCATGCCGACGTCAGCATGCCACGTGGACCAACAGAGCGTGACACGTGTCAGCACGATATTAATTAAGCCTTTTTCCCATTTTCAGAAATGATTGAAACTTCAGAAATTCATAACTAATTCATACAAACTTAGAAAAATAGAAGACCAGGAAGAAAATTCATCTAAAATTGAGCTTTACGCAATGAACCCATGTTGGAGTGCATTTGGCTCTTTTGAATTTTCATTGCTTTTTGTGCTATTCTATAGACGTCGCTAACGCGACTATAATGCGATCGTTTGCAGACTCGGAGGAGAACCAGATGGACGAGGACCAATAGTACCATGAGGAGTACAGAGACGACTACACTAAAGGTGCCACATCCCACCCAATCTCATAGCACCTATTATGCATGGCTAATATAGAGCTGCTATTGCTTTACTTTATTGATATAATCACACTATGATAGGACTTGCTTGGTAGTATGCTTTCTTGATGGCCTTTACCTTGGCGCAACCTTACCCCTGCTCACCCTACTGTTAGGCTAAGTCACATGCTTGCTGCTATATTTCACTGCTTATTATTTCTACTATGCTTATATATACCATATCGATGCGTGGTGGACACTGGAGTTATATGGACTATGGGGAGAGTGCTGCGTGTGTGACTTGGGTGTGTGGAGGGTAAGGGTTGTGTCGACCAAGTTGGAGTATACGACAAGCCTGGGGCAAGTCTTGCCATGAGGTGCTACCTAGGCACCCCTAGAATGGATACCTGTGGTGGGTAAATGGTGATATGAGGTGGCCCTGGGTGTGAACCTATGATGGGAGGAGCCCGGGGTGGAGGTGCTGTGGTGGCACGGTAAAACCCTGATGAAGACATTCTGGCTTGGTCATCTCTAAGGACTTACTAGTACTCAGACTCACCGGGAAGCCTTACGTACCACTCGCCCTATATGGTGCGGGACGGCCGGACTACTTGGTAGGATATTGCCACTACTGCTAGGTTGATAGCAGAAAGTGCAAGGAGGTATGGGGTGTGGAGGATTCCCCCACATCCTTCCGAGACTTCATGGAGACCTTGTGGACTCGGCTCATGACTCATAGTTTTAGCCACCCTAGACTAGGCTTGGGGTGTACCAGGGCTGAATGGTAGAGTGGCATTATCCTAGGCTAGCAAGCGGCCGGAATTAGCCCAATTGACGACAGTCAGCGAAGAAGGCAGATCTTGTGGTTATGTAAAACCTCTGCAGAGTGTATGGTTGATCGATCGATACATATGCTGACTTGTCAGCTATGGACCTTTCTCGGGTTTCGCTTAAACTAGATAGTGAGATGAGTCCTTCTCTTCTTCCCCCGTGAGAGAGTGTCGATCATAGCCAGGGGCTATGGGCCATGAGACAGTGCTGAGAGGGAGTTGGCCTGTCGACCGAGTGATGGTATGGTGAGGATATGGAGATGGTGGTATATCGATCCCAGGATCGAAACCTAGCTCTAGACGGAAATGGGGTGGAATGTGTGTGGGAATGGTGTTAAAACTTGACTATACTATTATATACTTGATATGCTAATACATAGGAAACCCCAGCCTTATAGGTTCCTTTTTATTATATCCATCTTGCATCTAATTTCCACAAAGCATAGCTCATAGGGTGGGAGTGGCTAGTACAAATCATATTGATAAACTTTGGCACACAGGTTTAGCTGAGGAGTATAGCTCAGAGGAGTTTGGCGGATAAGGGGTTCGTTCCTACGCTCGAGTTTTGGCGATCTTATCTCCAAGCTGTTCTGAATGAATGCTACTTTTGATTCCGCCAATGCTGCGATGTAATAATTTATGTAATTCCGCACTATTTATACTCTGATATTACGTTGTATGGATGTGATACTCGACTGGAATTTCTATAATATGATCTACAACGGTCTTATTACACTTTGACTCTATGGATTTTCCTTCGCGGAAATTAGGTCGTTTCACATGGGGCTTCTTAGCCTTCTCTTGGGTCTTGAGTAATTGAAAGACAGAACGATCAAGTCAAGCACTATGTCTCAAGTTCTTTGCTCAACCATTATTCTAGAGTTTTTGTAAATTTTCAAAATAAAAATTAGAGCTTCCATTGTATGACACTCTCAAGTCTCTCAATATATGTGGTATTTGTGGATCCTTACCAAGACAATAGTGATGCTATGCCTTTCTCTTCCTATCACTAAGGCTTATGTAGAGTTCATAGGAGTGGAAAATAGCATGAAAGAGCATACTTGTAATACATATATTGTAAAGTCAAACCTCGGATCCAAAGAGAGTTGAATCATACAATCAAATCAAGGTGTGCATATGTGAGGATGTATATGGTGGATATATATGTGGCTAACCTAATTCTACTATGCTCCTTGTGTAGCACCCAGTTTTAAGAACAAAACTTGATACGCACCATATGTGAGCCTAGGAAGTCAAATCTCACATATAGCTACAAATAAGGGTAATATCGAAAGACAATGCTCAATATATAACATACTTAGTATAAAGGATATAACCTTAAACACCAAACATCGTAAAGACAACTCCGATCTTTGGGTAAAGACTCCAATTCCACAAGGATAACTGACTGGTTGATCACAAGCCTAAATTCTTCAAACTCTAGCAAGCTGGTACCCATCCGAGATTTTTGTCTAAATAATTGAAAAGTAAAACAAGTGTAAGTACATGCCGTACTCAACAAATATAACATGGGGTTCATGAGGCTCAAAAGGTTGACACTGATTTACTATGGTTATCTTTTAATGTGTCATGATTTTAACAATTGAGTAGCATCAAATTTATTCACAAGCCCACATAAACACATGATCAGGTAAACATGAATAATGAATAGCACAAACAGTAATCATTAGTGAGCATCTTCATCATCAGTATCATCTGTGTTCATCATCTATTTCGTAAGCGTTCCAAGGCTGCTCGTCACCATGAGCATGGCTATTATAACAATTTTACACTCTATAGAGGTTGTACACTTTCACTATGAGTCGTGATTTACCCTTTCACCCAAGGTCATGAGCCTCTCAACCCACTACTAAGAAAGGTCAGCAGGATTCACTATGAAGCCTTTTAAAGGTTCGTCTAACAAGTTAGGGCCGCTAGGTTTCCCCATCAATAAGCATGAACTCCCCTCCAAGGAGTGATTGACAAAATACCAAGAAACCAAAATGCACTCAATCTAGCAGGCAAAGGTCATACCTATCGGAGCCCCTCTTGCGCCATAAAGGTAACCACTCACAAGCTAGAAAAGATCCTCATACTTAACAAAAGCCAGAGCCATGTGGCCCTCATAGTTGTACTATAAGTCCCAGTTGATCACTTATAGATAAGTCCTTAGGGAAGGAATCTAGAGCACCATAAAAATAGCCCAATGCTCTAGCCCCCTGATTCCATGTTGCTAAAAAGCATCTTTTAGTGTTTATTGCATATACCATTAGTCAAGTTATAAGATCACGGTTTCAGTTGAGCACTAGCATCATACTAACCAATGCAATACCCGATAGGTGACAAGGAATCCAGGATATCAAATAGCTAGGAAAATTACTATGGTTGCCAAGGTAGACACATGCATATGATTAAATTATTAAAGTGAATAGGACAACAAGGTAGATCCCATGCTATACTTGCCTTAAACTCTGGTCTTCTTCTAGTGAATTGTAACCTCCAAAGGACTTATTTTGGATCACCAACTTCTTTTATATCACCAACGCAAAGCTCACCGACTGGACATGATCATAAAGCACCACATAAGCATCCATGCAATCATACACGAACCAAACAATAGAACTATATTAGAATGTACACCAAACATAATAAACAGCAAGTAAAAAGGTTTTAAAGATGTTCTACACGTTACTACGAACACACAGACACGAAAAGCACTCTAATCGAAGCTATAACAAAAAAGTTATGAATTAAACAAGATTTCCTTTAATAAAATATTAGATTAAATCTAACCTCGAATTTCAAAAGTTGGAAACTTGTTTGACAGTAGTATGAACTTGTAGATTATGCAATTACGAATCTAACGCAACTTGAACGGATCAAAACGAAGTTAAAATGAAGAAGTTATAGCCTAAATAAGGTAGTGGCAAAACTGTAAATAAGTGGATCTTCTATTTCGAATTAAAATAAATAAAAATTGGAATTTTGAAAATTAGAGTGGACTACGGGTTAGATTATTCAAAAGCCGAGGATCTCTGTAGCAAAATTGCCGGTCGAAACCGTATCTTCTAACCTGGGCCATTGATCTCAGATCGAGCAGCGCAGATGAGATGGGAGGGGGAGAGAGGGGCTGTCGGCCGGCTACAGTGACAGGCGTGGCAGTCGGCCATGACCGGCGGTGAAGAGCTTGCTGGCGAGTGCAAAGAGGGACCTAGAGTCCACAATTCGATGCGGGCAAAGCATGGGGTGGAAGCGGGGATCAAGGTGAGCTCACCCAGGGTCTTAATGTGGTCAGAGCCAGCACGGAGACGATGTGGGACACGGCGGGGCTAGGGCTTCATGGCGTCGCGGCGACTCGTTGAGGTAGCGGCTTTGGTGAGACTTGATGGATGTCACACCCCAAAATTTCTAATTTTGGGTTGTGCACAGAAAACACTAATTAAAATAAATGTTTTGATATTTGGATAAAATTTACCAATCTTAGTTTGAACTAGCGTAAATTTAGTTATAGGAAAAATGTGAATTTTCAAGCTTTTCCAAATTAATTTGACGAGCTATTGCTTGATGTGATGCTTGGTTGTTGATTTATTTCATGTTGTGAGAAAAGATTTTTAAAATGCGTTTAGTAAGTCGATCTTCTTTTTCCAGCAATTCTTAGTCTTTCTCATGGATCAAATTCCTTGTTTTCCAACTTAATATTTGCTTGAGAAGTATCCTAAAATCTTTTCCATGAAATCCAAATCACTCCTTCCTGCTCACTATTCATCAACCTATCTCCATGGATACCTCGGGAATTTCTTCGGCTTTTTTCGGAACTTGTTCCCACTTGTTTGTGAGAATAATCTAATTTTTAAATGCTCCAAAATATCTTTTCATGAGCTCCAAATACCTTATTTGGGTTCGTCTTGTTCTAAAATATCTCTGAGAATTTTCTCTGAATTTTCAGAGCCTTCGGAGTATTTTTCGTGGCTTAAAATTCAATTCTGGACTTTTCTAGAATTATTTTATCCATGAAATTAATTAATTCCGAAAATAATAAAATATCTCAGATTTCCTCATGCCCAAAGGCCCATGTCTTTATTTACTAATGGGCTTTAATAATTAATTAGGCCTATTAGTAAAGGTGGAGGGTGCAACATCAATTAGTACCATATTGCTAGTTGATGTTGATGTGGAGAGTTTTTCTTCCTATATATATCAACCAACCCCTTGGGCAAAGCACACCAAAACTACCGTATGGGGAGCCCCTAGTTTGGGAAATATCTCGTGTAGTAAATTATATTTTTCTCCTCCTCTCGCCGATCTTGATGACAACTGCTGCCGCCAAAGACCTCACATGCTGCGTCATCGTCGTGCCTAGACGATGGTTGCCGAGTCCCTCCCTTCCCTGCCTGCACGAACACAGCAGCAGCAGGCAACCTCTTTGCCATGGCCACGTACATCCAGATGGAGGAGGCCAGAGGTACAAGATGATGTATTTACAGTTTTGCCACCGATCGTTAATCCTTTACCGTCTCATCGTCTTAACTCCGTTTCGAGCGATTCTAGTTACGTTAGTTTCGTAATTTTGTGCTCTACGCAGTAGTAGTAAAGTTTATCATGTCAGTTAATTATGAATTTATTAACCTAATACTAATTACATTAATAATTAGTTAGTGGTTTCCCAATTAAAAACAATCAGTTTAATTTCGTTCTTGTTCTTTTACGACCGTGCTGATCATGAGGTACACATTAGTAGGAAAATTTATCATGTTTCACATCTTTGAATTTTATAAGTAAATATTAATTTGATTTGTGCTTATGCAATTGAGTTTCTAATTAAAAGTAGCATAGGCATATACTTTGGTCTTTTATAAATTATTGTAAATCTAATTAATGTTACCCTTAATCTCTCTTGATTTATAAGTGATTTAGTTTAATCTTGAAACATAAGTGCTTTCGTTTAGTTATTATATGTTCTTTATCTTTTCGTGTTAAATGTTTAAATGACTTAAAGCATATGTATAATCTTTTATAATTATAAAATATGACTTATGCCAGCATTAATGTCTTTTTAATTATGACTTGCTTAGATCAATTATGAGACATAATATAAATGCTCTATTAGTTGCTCTCACATGTTTTATATTTCTAAAGTAAAGTTTAAATGTTCTATATAATATGAGACATGTTGATTAATAAAATATGATTAGCTTAAACTTGACTTTTCAGACTAAATATGTTATGATTAATCTGGATTAATTATTCTCACATAGTTTTTCTTAATTAATATCAGTAAAGCTTGTAGCTATTTTTCTTTAATAATATAAAGCTTCCGGTAGTCGTTTCCAGAGCGCTCGCGTTCGTAGTAACGAGTTCTCGTTTAGTACGATGTTTTCTCTTGTGTGGTGTGTTGTCTTAGTCTACTTTGTTTCTTGTATGTTTGCCTATGTGTGGTGCTTGCTACGAGTAGAACAAGAATCGTCTGTGAGCGCTGAAGACCAGAAGATTGCCGAATGAAAGATAGAGTGAAGCTTCTTGAAGCAAGATACTTTGGGTGTAAAGCAAGTTTAAGGCAAGTATAGCATGGGATCATCCTTGATGTCCTATTCACTTTAACCACTAAATTTCATATGCATGTGTCCACCTTGATATCCTTTATAGGATTCCCTAGAAATTGTTTACTGAATACCTTGAAACCTCAGGATCTATGCATTTGGGTATTACTTTTGCTAGCGCTTAACATTGACCATGATCTTGATACTTGATTAATAATTGAGCTATAAACTATAAAAGATGACTTGTTAGCAACAACAGGAGGGTTAAATTCCCTCTCTATGAGGACTCATTTGTAAGTGATCATCCGGGACTTACAGTACATCTGTGAGGGCTACATGGCTCTGGCTCTAGTTGCTTAGAAGACCTTTTCTAGCCGGCTTAGAGGATACTGCGAGTTGGGTATAGGACAACCTCTGTCCTGTTGAGCCTAGCTATGGAAGCAGCCTTTTATTTTTGGAAGGGGGGTTCCTATATCCGATGACCCTGCGGCCCTTCCCGGTTAGACAAACTTTTGAGTGGCTTTATATGGTTCTCTGTGTTTTGGGCCTAGCTAACCTGGGCATTTGAGAATCATGACTCACAGTGAAAGTGTACATCTCTGCGCAGAGTTTAATAAACTAATATATCAGCCGTGCTCACGGTCACGAGTGGCCAAGGGATTCTTATGCCAAAGATGAGCACTTGTTTAATTATGCTTAACTAAGTTGTCTTTGAGCTGTTTATTGTTCTTGTATAATGATCATGTGTTATGGGAACTATGGTGCTACCTTGTTGCTAATAAATGCTAAAACTTGATCATACACTTAAAAGCTACTTGCAGTTCAACCAGTGTCAGCTATTTGAACCTCATAAACCCCATGTTATATTTGCTGACTTCGACATGGACTCACCCTTGCAATTTCCCCCACACCTCAGGCTAGATATCAGTTTGCTAGAGTCTGAAGGAGTTAGGCTTGTGATCAACCAGTCAGTTGGATCCAGTGGAGTGAAGTCTGCACCCGGAGATCAGAGTTGTCTATCCGTTGATTGCTTTCTAAGGTTATCTCTTTTGCTAAGTTCGCTATATATTAAGCATTATGAATTGATATTGCCCCTTCATTTGTAGCTATATGTGAGATTTGATTTCCAGGGCTCACATATGGTGTGCATTCGGCTTTGTCCTTGAAACTGGGTGTTACAATGGAGAGGTGGCATGGTCCGGGGAGTCGGTATTTAAGGTCGGGGAGACATGGGGCGCATGCACATGGGTGGAGTCGGGGGTGGCGCGGGGTCTCGTCGAAATCCGACGTGAGGAAGACGATGGTGCGGCTGACATGCAGGGCTGCCTCGTTAGTGAGCCAAGTGAAAGAGGAGGTGGGCGCGTCTGCGTGGCTTGGTTGGGCCGGCCTGCTGGCTCGCGAAGGGAAAGCTAGGCCGCGTAGGGAAGGCGGGAGCAGGCCTGCGCGGTGGAGCCGAAAGAGGGAGCTGCTCGGGCTGGGCTCCAGGGAGAGGGGAGAGAGAAAGGCTAAGCAGGCCGAAAGCCAGGGAAGGAAACTTTCTCTTTTGATTTTGTTTTTCTTTTATTTCAAAATTATTTTCAAAGCTTTTTAAAAGAATTTGAATTCATTTTGAATTTTAGTCGAAACCACTCATCACAATAAATTAATTGCACCCGCATGTATGCACAACCATGTTGCTACATTCTATGATAAATTTTAATTTCATGAAAAAATATTATTTCCTATATTTTATGTGCACAAAAATACATAATTAAATCATTTTAACTTTATTTCAGAAAGAGCAAATTTTTGGGTGTTACACCTTGAAAGCATGTCTCTCTTTTGGAAATCAGAAAATACTTTACAAGAAAACACGGGCTATCTTATTCATCTCTTTTTCTTTTCTCTTTTTTAGCCGGGCATCTGATTACCCATTGTTTTTAATATCTCGAACACTTGTCCATTTTTTCTTAACTCTTTTTTTTTCTTTTTTTAATGAATAACTTTTGCATAGCCCCGTGCTTCTTTTCTGCAATAAAACTTTTAAGAGATAGCAATAAGAACTTTGGAGCATTTATTTGGTGGATATCCTATCAGGCATATTTCTGGTGTCCACTCCCATGTAGGAGTAAAACATTTTTGGGTAGATCTAGATGGAATGGCATGCTTTTACGCCCACCCCAGGGTAGGAGTAGTGCATATATGGGTGGTGTGTACGTGATCTTGATTTTAAGAGCATGACAAACCTCTCATAAGGGTCAACAAAACTTGACTGAACTCAATGCAAAGCAAGCAACATATATATGGAAGTTTTCCTAATCAAACATATATGGCTTTGGTAGGAATTCAAACTTTGTCATACAGGAACTCATCATGTAGCATTTTTGTGTTTTTTTGAAAGATAAATCTTTAGAACTTTAGTATCCATTGGACCAAGATAAACAGCAGCTCAGACCTTCTCATATCATATCCGTCAATTACCTAGACTTAGATCAAGCATATGCTACCCACGAGTTTCAAGTTCAGAGTAAATTATTATATCAAAATAGTCGTATCTAAAACTTAGGAGAATTCGAGGCTGAAAACTAGGTACTTGAAACGAATTACAACAGATCAACTATTCATCATTTCCATTATAAGAGATTATCCTCGGAGTCCATTTATTCAACTCTTAAAAATAGAAAACTAGACACACTTTTTATTTTATTTTCAAGACTTAAAATCACACCCTAATAATATATAACTAGTTAAGATAACTTTTTATTATTATTATTTTAGTTTGTTATGCATTTTTATTTCTTTAGCAAATATATAGCAAACTTAAAAATAGTAAATGGAAAGAAATACTTAGCTAGATACATGGGGAATGCTCTTCCCCAAAGCTAGATGTTGTCGTGGTCGAATATTGAAGTTGAGTGATCCTTTTCAGAGTGGGTTCGCTAGTAGGTGTCCTTCTCATCCATTTGGGGGTTGGTTCAGGAAGATGTACTTCGGATGTAGTGAGACGAAGACAACCGAGTAAACTCACTCTTGATCATATGTACCATCCTACAAAATACCAACAAGAACACCAAAACTAGTGGTCAGCCATTTGGAGATTTGTTGTTCTTGTGGGGTTAAACATAATCTCTAATTGACAAAGTTCTAGCAGCATGTCTGTCTTATTCATTTTCATCATTTTTTGGATTTTCTATTTTTATGATATGCAGAACAAAAAAAGTATGTATGCATGGTATTTTTAATTTTTATGCCACCACGGTGAATATTCCCATGGGTATTTACACCATAGATTCATAGATTTATTCATATGGGGCTTAGGATTTATAATGCAATGATGAAATGCAGCCATGAAACTTTTTATCTTTCTTTTATTAGCACAATGTAAATGAAGAAAATAAATATGCTAAAGTGAAAAGAATTCATGCAATGCTAGAAAGTAAATATGGATAACTACCGATGTTACCTCCCGGCGAGGGTTTAGATTTTTAAGTCCTTCGGATAGGACTTTTCTCCTATCTTGCTCATTCTTTGGGTGCATCTGTCGGTCTCGAAGATGGATACCTTGATGGTTGCACCTCTAGTGATAGTAACTCGGATGATGTCACCTTTTCTCTCCACACCTGCTTGGTTTGTGAACTTGACCTTGGCGGAGTAGGTTCATCTTTCACGGGTTCTTCAGGTTCTTCCCTTTCATCCCTTGGGAGTTGATTCTTTTGGTGTCGAGATGATCGATGTCTCCTCCTAAAGCGGTTCTTTTTTGGCTGCTCATAAGTGGTATAACTATTGAAATAATAGCATACCTTTTCTCTAAGGAATTGGAAGTGGACTTGTCTAGATCCTACATAGATGATCGTGTTAGTGGTGTTGAGGAATGGTCTTCCCAGGATGATGGGTGTATCGTCTTCTTCTTCTCCCATGTCTAGAACCATGAAGTCAGCAGGGGCATAATGATCATGTATTCTTAGCATAATATCTTTAGATATCTCCTCTAGAAATCAGATTGATTGGTCCACCATCTACAATTGCATGTATGTAGGGAACAAAGGTTCATCACCAAATAAATATTCATACATTACCTTGAACATTATGTTTACACCCGACCCAATGTCGCAATAGGTCTTGTGAATGATTATTTATCCAATGGTACATTCGATCGTTGGTACACCAGGATCATCCTTCTTGGCAACGAATGGTGAAGCGAGGAGGTGGTCGTACTCTGATCAGATTGTGTTGATCATTTTGACTGGTTCCTCTGGTGACTGCCTGATCTTGTTCTTCCTCCTTCTCCGGTTATTTTTCTTCTTGGTCACTGTTGTCTCTTCGGGCAGGTACGTCGTTTGTTGATGTCCAGGAGATTGCAAGATACAATTCTTGAAAGAAAACTTCTCCTTTTTATCCTTAATTATGAAATAGATCTTGGCACTGTCTGCGTAGATGATGGCCTTCACGGTGCTTAGGAAAGGTCGACCTAAGATGATGGGTGCCCTTTCATCTCCACCTGTTTCTAGAACCACAAAATCTACAGGGATGTACGATTGTCCCACTCAAACAATGGCATCTTCAAAAACTTAGGGTAGCAGAGTGACTGATCTATAAGCTACAAACACATATTTGTGTACAATAAAGAATCTCCTAAAATCTTCTCATAAATTACCTTAGGCATGATGTTGACACTCTCTCCGAAGTAACAGACAGCTTCCTAGAAAATGTGAGGTCCAATGGGATGGGGATGATAGGTCTCCCTAGATCACTCTTCTTGTCGGGTTGGGAATAATCTATCCACCTTCCCGTCGATGGCTCCGTGTAGTAGTAAGCTGCATTATGAATATCAATAAGATTTGCACTTTCTAGACCTTCTGGTTGCCCTCGAATCTTACCTTTGTCAGACAAAGGAACAGCAGCCGCCAGCTAAGCTATTTGTGGTTCTATCATTTTATTAAAGCTATGCTAGTTCTAAATGGCAGAGCAAAGGTATCCATTCTATTACTTATATTTTCTAGAATTTTATCATTGGTAGCTACCTTCTTAGATAATCCTTCCATGAGTCTAGATTGGCTATCAATTAATTCTCTCAATGGTGGTTGATTGAAGTTATTATAATTGTTACCTTGAGGGTTACCTTGGTAATTACCTTGGTAGTTCGGCCTCTGTTGCTGGTTCCATCCTTGATTCTAATGAGGATGAAAGTAGTTGTTATTGATGAAGTTCATGTCCTCATGAATTTTAGGACAGTTGTTCCCTGAATGCCTAGTGTTTCCACACTCTTCATACGTCATGCGAGAATCATGAATGTGCATGACTTCTTGCTTCTCATTGGCTCAGTGCTCGAGCTTCATCATTAGCATGTCCATCATGGTAGACAACATGTCTACTTCCTTGAGTTGATGCATACCCCCACCTCTCTTATGGGTCTAAAGACGTTCTTCATTCCAACCTTGGTTGGAGGCCATCTTCTCCACGAGAGCTATTGCGGCTGGTATGGTGAGTGACAGGAAAGCACCTTCAGCAGTAGCATCCATAGTCTCACGGGTACTGTTGGTCAACCCATGGTAGAAAGTTTGCATGAGTAGCCA
Source organism: Miscanthus floridulus (assembly GCF_019320115.1). Lineage (NCBI taxonomy): Eukaryota > Viridiplantae > Streptophyta > Magnoliopsida > Poales > Poaceae > Miscanthus > Miscanthus floridulus. The sequence continues at coordinate 18,206,446 of NC_089594.1, read as the reverse complement.
ATTTTCCATCCCATGATGAGGACATTCTGCAATGTAATCTTGGAAACATTCCCATGCCTCAGGGATAGATTCATCATGTTGTTGCTGAAAACTTGAAATTCTCCCACGCAGGGCATTAGTCTTGCCCGTGGGAAAGAACTTGGCTAGGAAGGCAGTGGAGCAGTTATCCCATATAGTATTTCTATCTTTGTTGGCATAGAACCATTGCTTCGCCTTCCCCAAAAGTGAGAATGGGAAGAGGCGAAGTAGTATGGCGTCTTGGGTCACTTCTTTTATGGTGAAAGTGCTACAGATCTCCAGGAAATGTTGGAGATGTGCACTCGCATCTTCATGTGCCTTCCCACAAAACTGGCTTGCTTGCACCAAGTTGATTAGGGCTGGCTTGAGCTCAAATCCATTATCTCCAACATTGACTGTTGGTCTAGTATGGATGTTGACTGTAGTTGGAGCAGAGAACTCATGGAGAGTCTTGTTGGCCATGGCTTCAAATTATGGTGTTGAGCTTCGCCTTGTCTGGTTGTCTTCTAGTTCTAAAGCTGAGACCTTCTTGAGTTTGGCTCTAGTTCTCCTGATTAATGCTTCTGGATCTTCAACGTAGTTTGTCAGAAGGTCAAAACCAGTCATACATTACCCTACATAAGATACACAAGTAGATAAAACAAGGGTAAGCCTATTTGAGCAGAGGTAAATGGTTATCTCAATCACATCAATAAGTATAAGTTTATCAATACATCCTTTGCCTAGGTACCTTCCCCGACAACGGCGCTAGAAATGCTTGTCGGTATTTATTAACTTGTCACTTATTTTAGTAACCACCTATTAATTACCTACATCTCCTAACATTACTTTACTAGATTGTCATCCCTAGTGATAGTGCCAGAGATGCTTGTTGGTACTGCCTAGCATCACTACTAGAATGATACTAAGTAGTTCTTTATCATTTTATGTGACTAGAAAGAATATAAAGATATATGAATGAAAAGGAATTTGCAAGCACATAGATAATTATACCATTGTAGCACTTCATCCAAGAGTATTCCAGGTATCATTATTTATATTTTACCACAGGGAAGGTCTAGCATGGATAAGTATTGATAATTTATACCATTGATGGAGAAGTAAACCATAGCCAATATTCTACTCATAACAGGGGTAAGTCATAGGATAAGAGATATGAAAAGTATTGATCAATCATGATGATAAATCACTCAGAGTACTCCTTTCTATGGCATTAGCATGGTCAGGTAGAATATTAGAGGAATAATTCCTAGGTCATTCTTAATTACATGTCAAAGCATACATTGATTAGTGCAATTACACCTAGGAATCATGGCTAAGATCATCTTTATATCTACACATAAGGGATATTACTAGGGAAGAGTAAGAATAGAGCTTATCTTCTATCGTAATCAGATCCTACGTGCTACCTACATCGGGGAGTGGACTACAAAGGACTCAACGGGAGTATCACATCCACAATCTACCACATGGCCCGTAATATAGGGTGTATCCATAGGTAAACAACGTATAAACACCACGCTTACACAATGTCGACCACTCACCGCGTGTACTTTGGAGCGAGCGCTATACGAACTTATGCATAAACGTAATGATAAACTAGCTATACTAAGTATATAATCAAAGTACACGATGAACATTATAACAAAGAACATAAATAAGATGAATACTAATATTGTCATAACAATTGTAGCAAGCATATAAAAATAATAGAGATACAAAAGGGAGGGGGTACAAGGATTATACCAAACCACGCTCTTGATGGTTTATAATGGTTGTTAACTACCTTCAATAGCTACCTAGGTCCAGAAATAATCATGGTTAGTAAAAGATACCTACGCTTCTGACATAGCCTGGGAGGTAGGTTGTAGATGGTGAGGATGACAGATCAAGTGTTGTGCGAGCTGCTGAGGTCACCGAACGGATTCATCCCATTGGAAATCAGCGCGAGCCTGACCTTCCTCGCCTTGTCGCCAAACTTCTAGAACTTGACGTTGAAATGCTTCCACTGCTTGCCATCAGAAGGGTGCCACAACCTGCCATCGTCCTTCCTGCGCTCATCAGATGCATGCCAGGACATCAGCTTAGCATCCTCTAGGTTCTCGAATATATCACGCAGGCGATCGATTAGGAGCAGGTACCACATCGATAGGGCTGGACTTTTCCTCTACATGTAACCCTCTTCTTCCTCGTCCTTAGGAGACGAGACTTGCTTCTTTGCGGTACTCTTCTTGGTCGTGTTCTTCTTCTTCGGCCCTCTATCACACTTGATTTTAAGGATAAAATGGGATGCATAATCTTATGTGTGCCCAAAGAGCAGTCACACACATAAGTCGACAAATTTTAGATAGTATCATCACAAGTGTTTATTACATCATGTATAATAAGACAGAGTCTTCACATAAATGTAACGGAAGTATAAAGAAAAATCTCTCGCGAAAGCTCCATATCATAGGGACGTCAACTGGTTGACCACAAGTCTAGTAATCCTCAGGAAAGTCATCGTTACCATAGCCATCTATTACCCATCTAGGATTTTTATCCACATAATGAAAAATAAACAAGCATAAGTATGTGTCGTACTCAACAAGTGTAACATGGGGTTCATGAGGCTCAAAAGGCTTGACACAGGTTTAACAGCATTCAGCTTTTAGTTGTCACAATTTTAGCATAAGAGTAGCAACAAGTTGTTTTAATCTCAAAGTAAAACACATGATCAATGTGAACATAAATAATGAATAGCATAAATGGATAATTCTTAGTGATCATCTATTCCATAAGGGTCCAAGTTCGCTCATGACCATGAGCACGGCTGATATACTAGTTTTACACTCTACAGAGGTTGTACACTTTCACTGTGAGTCGTGATACCCATATGCCCAGGTTCATTACTCCCAAAACACTTCCAAGGTGAGCAGGCAGAGTTCACTACGAAGCCTTTCAAAGGTTCATCTAACAAGTTAGGGCCATTAGATTCACTCGGCAAACAAATGTAGAGCCCCCCTTCCCGATGGCATAATGATGCGTAGCCTGTATACAAGGAGACAAAGGCCGCACTATACCTGATTCATCAAGCCATTCTTATGCCAATAAAGGTAACCACTAACAAGCTAGAAAAGGTCCTCGTACTGAGCTAAAGCCAGAGCCATGTAGCCCTCACAGCTGTACTATAAGTCCCGGATGTTCGCTTACAGATAAGTCCATAGGGAGAGGAATCTGAAGCATTCAAAAAGTAGCTAAACACTCCAGCCCCCTGTTTCCAAGTTGCTAAAAAGTCATGTTTTAATGTTTATTGCATATACCATTAGTCAAGTTACAAGATCATGGTTTAGTTGAGCACTAGCAAAGCTACCCAATGCATATCCCATAGGAGACAAGGTATAAGTTCAATTCTAGGGAATCCCTAACAAGGTGACACATGCAATATGAATTAAATGTATTAAAGTTGATAGGAAACAAGGATGATCCCATGCTATACTTGCCTTGAACAAAGCGTTCTTGGTGATCCTACTCGTCAAAGTAGTACTATTGATCACCCATGAATTGCTGACCGTCTATACTCGATAATCACAACAACATACAAGCATCCAGAAGCAATCATGCATATCAAACAAAGGCTATAGATTAGAACAGTACACCAATCTACACAAAATCAAGATGAAAAGTTTGTAAAACAAATCTACGTCTTGCTATGAACACACAGACGCGAAGATAACGAAAATCGAAGCTAAAACGAAGAAGTTATGAATTAAACAAGATTTCCTTTATTAAAATAATAGATTAAATCTAACCTCAAATTTTAAAAGATCAAAACATACATAACAGTAGTATGAACATGTAGATTACACAATTATGAATCTAACACGACTTGAACAAATCAAATCGGAGTGTAAACGAAGATTTTAGGGCTAAAACAAGATTAATGGCAAAACTGTAAATAGATGAAAACGAATTTTGGATCTAACCGAAGAAACTACGTTATCAAAAGAAGAAAACGTATTTTAGGAATACGCTTTGGACCACGGGTTAACACATAGAAAACTTCAGGGGCTTGTTTGCAAAAAGGCTGGCCGAACCGGTATCAGTGAATGCCGGTCGTTGGATCATGATCTAACGATCCAGAAATAGATCGGGCGGGGAAATAGCAACATCGGCTAGCCGGCGGCGACACCGACGGTGGCGCCATTGACGGAGTCGAGCGGCGCAAGTGGTTTATGGCCTACGGTCCACGAGGAAACAAACTGAGGCCACTGGAAGATAGAGGAGAAAGCGAACTCGGCTAGATAGCTTACCGGAGTGCGGAGCGACAAAGGGCGGCGCTCGGCTTGGCGAAACGGGCGGTGATGGTGGCGCTAGGGTTTCGCAGTGGCGCGGCGATGCGGGACGAGACAAAGCTTGCTCTAGGATTGGTTGGAGGTAGCATGGTGTGGCTACTATTTATGGCTAGGGAAGACTTGGGAGTCATGGCAAGGCGATGCGTAGCAGCGGCGGAGTCAGAGGAGGAGGCGGTAGTCGTGTCTGAGGTGGTCACGTGTGGGGGAAGAGAAACAGTGCGCGGTGCGGTGCTAGGCCTCGGCTAGGATGCTGCGGAGAGAGAGAGAGAGCAGGCCACACAGATGAAGGACTAGGCCATGGCGGAGAAAAAAGGCTAGAGCGGGCCAGAAGAAGGAGAGGAAGAATTCTTTTTTTCAATTTCATTTCAAATCCAAATTCAAATTCTTTTGCATATTTTGATCAAAACCAAGCATCACAAAATTAAGTATGCATCAGCATGAATGCACAAACATGTGGCTAGACCTTATATTTGATTTTCATTTTAACAAAAGTTCTTATTTTTCTAAATTTAAATGCTCACAAAATGCATAAATAACTCATTTACACCTATTTTAAAAATGATACAAATTTTAGGGTGTTACACCCTCTCTCGTCATCTGCATCCGCGCAACAATCTGCATTCCTCTTGTACCGACTCATGCCACAGCATGGACAGCTCTGCAAGTTCTCATACTTGCCCAATATAGGATATAGTGGTTAGGGCAAGCATGGAACTTTTTAAGCTTCATCGCCACTGGCCAGATCAGCTTCTTCGCTCGGTAGGTATTGGCGGGCACCTTGTTACCCTCTGGGTATGTGTCAGCAAAGATACGTAACAGCTCATTAAAGCTAGTGTCGAACCAGCCATGGCGAGCCTTCAGCATCAACATCTAGAGGTTAAAACACAGTGTCGTCCAGTGCTTCGGATAGTCCTTATAGAGGGGATCAATTGTCGCCTGCTTCATCTCTCTAAATTCTCCAGCCACCTCGGGCTCCCAAACAGAATGTTGTTGTGCTAAAGATGGTTAGTGATTGACTCAAAAAGGTCCACAGTCTCGGGATCCCTCACTGGCTCACCACCATCCCCATCATTGTCGTCAGCCGTGTCTTAGAGCAGATCATCCATCACGATGTAATCATGATCTGCATTGTCGCCAGTAGCAGCATTGCCATGCCCGTCGGCCACTGCTGATGAGGTTTGTTGTTCGACATTCACTGCCGCCGTCATCGTTGTCGATGAGTTCCCTCCTCTAGATGCACCGGCACTCGGATCCTCTGCTTCCCCGTGATACTTCCATACGGTATAATCCTTGACGAAACCATACCGGACCAAGTGAGATTTCACTATGTCATCTCCATGGGCAAAATGGTTCTTGCAGCTCTTACACGGACAGATGGTGAGTTCCTGCTTTAGACTCAGACGATGCCTTTTGGTAGTGACAATAAACTTTGTCACATGTTCGAGGGAAGCTGGATTCAGCCTCGATGTCTTGTACATCCATTCCCTGTCCATGGCCGCTTACACCTTGTAGACACAAACAATGAAAATGGCGCATATAAGCATAGCAGTACGGAAAAAAGAAAGCGGGGTAGCTCTAGATCTAATGATTTCTCTCTCCTCCAAATAGATCTAGATCTAGATCTTGAGAAAAAGCACCCAAATCATAGAAAAGAGAGAGGATTGAGGGTTTGAGAGCGAGAATCAACCTCTTGCAGCGCCCCCCTTCAACAAATCCAAGGGCAAAACCTCTCCCCCTAGAAAATGGCCACTTTTAGGGTTTTGAGGTCAAAACCCTAAAAAATGAAGGAGGAGCCACAGGGAAGGACACTGGCTGCATTTATAGCCTAGATTAACCAAGGTGAGCATTATAAAGAAAACTCTTATGTGGTTGTCTTATAGTAAACGCCTCAGTTAATATATTGACCGAGGCGGTTGCCTTAAAGCAAACACCTTGGTTAACAACGATTAACCGAGGTGGTTCCTTATAACAACCGTTGCGTTAGGGTAACCGCCTCAGTTAATTAGTATTAATCATGGCGGTTACGTTAAAGCACTCGCCTCGGTTAAGGATTAATCGAGGCGGTTGCTGGCCTGGCCACCCAGCCTCGAATAACCGAGGCGGGCAACCAAGCCACTCGCCTCGGAGCCCAAATGCCAAACACTGTGGAAAAGAAATTATGTAGTAGTGCTAAGTACTTAGGCTACCTCTAGCTACCACTTGAAACCTATATGTACTAGTTTTGAAATCATCAATCAAGTCTATTACTTGCAAGTTTTTTTTCACAGTGTGACTTCTCATGGCATGATTAGTCCTTTAGCGTCAACACAAGTATGTTTCTTCTTCACGCTAGCCTTGGTCACTTGGTTGCCAAGTCATTACTTGCCCTTCACCTTCTCTTAGTACCTCGAAACCATTTCCTTGCCTAAACATTGACTTACACTTGCCATCCTCAAGTAAAGCTATGCCTTTCAATAATGAATTTACATTTAAAATTTCTTTCCTCAATTTACCATCTTTATATCAAGGATTAAGTTCACTTTGGCCCCTCGATTCTTGATTTTGTCTAATTTCAACCCCAACTACAAAACCGTCTAACTTTGACACCTCAACTATAAAAACCATTTAATTTTGACCCTAGCTATCTGAAAACCACTCAAAACTGCCTCAGGGGTCAAAGTTGAATGAATTTGATAGTTGCGGTGCCAAAGTTAGACAAAAGAAAGAGTTGATGGGCCAAAAATAGACTTAATCAAGTACATCAGTTTTTAGATTTTTATAATTTTTATATATTTATAATTTTTATATATTTAGATTACTTACAGATAAATATTTATGTGTTTTAAAAATCTACCAACACATTATTTAGTTTTATATATTCATTTTGTCATTACGAATCTAAATTTATTTAAAATATAATCTATATGTTTAAAGTTCTCATATTATGTTTTTGAATTATTCTAACAAATTTGGATGGAGAAATGACCAAGACCAAAGTTGTAGATCTCAATGAGATATACAACTTTGTAGCTGATGTCTTTTTTTATTTGAAATCATTCATGGTCGTAAATTTTTTTTAATTGTTTTAATGAACTCAGATGGAGAAATGACCAAAACCGAACTTGTTGATCTCGATAAAATATACAAGTTTGTAGTTTATGACATTTTCTTTAAAGTCATTGACGGTCCCAAAATTCTGTTTGATGTTCTCATATTTTGAAATTCAATTTTTTTATTGTCCTAACGAACTCAGATGGAGAAATGACCAAAACCAATCTTGTAGATCTCGATAAGATATACTCCCTCCATCCCAAATTGTAAGTCATTCCAAGAATCTTGGAGAGTCAAAGCATCTCAAGTTTGACCAAGTTTATATAATAAGATAATAACATTTATGATACCAACTAAGTACCAATAGATTCTTTGTTAATTATATTTTTATAGTATACCTATTTGATGTCATAAATCTTTGTAATTTTTTTTATAATTTTGGTCAAACTTGAGAAGCTTTGACTCTCCAAGATTCTTGGAATGACTTATAATTTGGGATGGAGGGAGTACAAGTTTTTAGTTGATGACTTTTTCATTTGAAATCACTTATGGTCTCAAAATTCTGTTTGAAGTTCTCCTATTTTGAAACTCAAATTTTTTAATTGTTCAAAAATGAATTCGGATGAAGAAATGACAAAAACCAAAGATGTAGACCTTGATGAGATATACAACTTTGTAGTTGATGGCTTCTTCATTTAAATCATTTACGGTCCAAAAATTTGATGTGTAGATAAATATTTTAATACACATAAATATTTATCAATAAATAAATCTAAATATATAGTTTTTTCATAAATATCTAAAAGACTAAGTACTTGATCAAGTCTATTTTTGGCCCCTCAACTCGTGCTGTTGTCTTAACTTTGACATCTCAACTATCAAAACCGTTCAATTTTGACCCTGAAAGCAGTTTTGAGTGGTTTTTAGATGGCTCTAGGGTCAAAATTAAACAGTTTTAATAGTTGAGGTGTCAAAGTGAGATGGTTTTGTAGTTGGAGGTTAAAATTAGACAAAGGCAAGAGTTGAGGTGCTAGAAATGGTCTTAATCCTTATGTCAATATATTCACCAAATATTATTCTTCTCTAGATAGATTGTCAATAAGCACACTTTATTGATCTAATGGCGTTCATATTTGGTGAGAAAGGTAAATTTTAATAACCCACAATTCTATAAACATGTTTTCCACAATTGAGACCATAGATATGCATGTGTTCATGCATGTCTCTTTCTCCTTTCCACCTTGTGGATGTGATTTTCTCAATATACCATAACTTGTGGGATCATTGTTTTGGCTTATATTTGATCTCCAATAAACCATACCATTACATTTTATGGGGCTAAACAACTGTTCAGACACTTAGCAAAACTCATTAGTCTATTAATCATGTCGTCACTCAATTCACCAAAGCCCACTTAGAGCTTAGATATTCTTTCAATCTCCCCAGTTGTGGTGATTGATAACAATCCAATTATAGCTTTTGCAACTAATATATAAATAAAGATTCTGAATTATCAGAAAATTGCATCAACTGAACATGTGAGTACTTGTGTAACTTGAGTTTTGTACTCAAGAAAAACCCAAATTCCTGAAAAGGAAAAAAGGGAAGAATAGCCAAACGTATAGTGATGTCATAGCTCCTAATAATCAGCCCTTATTCTATTAGGAATGATTGCTTTTGCATGAAATGAGAAACCTGACCCTAGCATGTTACTTCTTTTGTAGATTGTTGGAGCGTTTGACAAAGGTGTCACATTGTTCACCATGCATGACCTTGTGCATGACTTGGCAAAATCAGCCATGGTGGATGGAATTTTAGATACTAATGAACAAAGCTTTACTGGAGAACCCAGTTGCTGTTACAAATTGCTCACTGATTGTAGCAAGCCACTAGAATCATCTACAAAATATCCTGACAAAATAAGAGCACTGCGTTTTGTAGATTGTGGCCAAATTGAGCTACACGGTAGTGCATTTTCACGTGCAAGGTCCTTGCTAGTCTTGGATTTAAGTGATTGCCACATACACAATTTAGCAGCTTCTATAGGTGAATTGGTGAAACTGAGGTACCTTAAAGCTCCAAATATTCAGAGTCAGATGATTTTGGATAGTATCACCAATTTGTCAAAATTGATTTACCTCGACCTAAGTGGGTCTAAAATGTCAGCATTGCCAGTGTCAATTAGTGTTATTGAAGGCCTGATGTATCTTGATATCTCAAATTGCTCACAAATTAAAGAACTGCCAGAATCATTTGTTAACCTCAAAAGGTTGGTACATCTCGACTTATCGAACTGCCATAAGCTCGGAGGTGTATCTAAAACTTTGGGTGGTCTTACCAATGTCCAATATTTGAATTTATCACGTCAAGAAAATATTCACAACAGGGCTCCTCTCCAGTAGCTGCCACACATAATTGGCAATCTCATTGAACTCCGGTATTTAGGTTTATCAGCGACAATGTATGATGTGTTTCCGAATCAGGCCACAGGTGATGAAACAGAAACATACGGTTTCATTGACCATATTTCTACCCTTTCCAATCTAGAGCATCTTGATCTGTCTCGTAATGGTCGCATGAATGGTTTACCTGAAAGTATTGGCAGACTCAGGAAGCTGCATACACTGGACCTCTCACACTGCGCATTGCTACGGTGGATTCTAGAATGTATAGTTAAAATGGATAGCCTGAAGATCCTGAATGTGATGGGCTGCCCTATGCTAGATAAATCTCCACTCCCTCGACTGAAGAAGCTTGCCTTGTTGCCGCATGTTGTGGTCCACGCTGACGATGGTGAGTCCAGAAGCAATATTAGTGTGGTTAGGCATACAAATTCTCCAGTCCTGCACATAAGTGGCCTTGACAATGTGAAGTCTTCTGAAGAAGTCCAGAGAATAAAGCTGATAGAAAAACAAGAGATCTATGATTTGAAACTTGAGTGGACCAGCGATGCTCCAAGATCTGTGGAGGACATTGAAGTGTTGGGAGAGCTTGTGCCACCAACCATCTTAATGTACTTCCATATGAAAGGTTATAACAGTGTGAGCCACTACCGGAGACCGGCTCTTTGCCGAGTGCCAAGTGGATTGCCGAGTGTTTTTTTTCGGGCACTCGGCAAAGAGCTTCTTTGCCGAGTGCGGAAAAAAAAACACTCGGCAAAAAAAAAGCACTCGGCAAAGAAGCTCTTTGCCGAGTGTTTTTTTTACACTCGGCAAAGAAGCTCTTTGCCAAGTGTTTTTTTTGACACTAGGCAAAGAAAATTTCAAAGCACATTTTGAAGCAGTAAATTAATTCAAATGAAAAAGTTTTCAACTACAAAGTTGTATAACTCATCAAGATATACAATGTTTGTTTTGGTCTTTTCTTCAAATGACAAAGTGAAAGTAAATTTATTCACAAATCTAACATATCTCTCTTGTAGTTTATGAAACTACAAGAGAGATATATAAGATTTGTGAACAATGTTAGAATGACCATGTCGGATGAACAGATGACCAAACAACCAAAATAAACTTTGTAGATCTCAAAAAGTTATGAAACTTTGTAATTGGCAACTTTTTGATTTGAAATCATCTTGTCATGCAAAACTGTATTTGAATTCATTTAGGGCGTCAAACAAGCAATTTACACTCGGTTTAGTATAATATGTGGGGAACCAAAACGGAATCTAGACATAGGTGGCAGTGTGGTGCAGTGGTTAGAGAAGGGGACGCGCGAGGGAGAGGTCGCCGGTTCGAATCCCGCCGGCGTCGTAGTCGCGAATTTTACGTGAAAAAATGTCGGAGATGGGCGGGCGCTGGTCGGTGGGGGCTCCACCGATTAAAAAAATTCCATTTTTTTCGGGTTTTTTTTTCAACTTTGCCGAGTGTCGGGCACTTGGTAAAGGCTTTGCCGAGTGCCCGACAAAAGGCATTCGGCAAAGTCGCCTTTGCCCGCCCATTTTTTGCCGAGTGGCCTTCGCCGAGTGGAGCACTCGGCAAAGCCTTTGCCGAGTGTAAATTGGGCTTTGCCGAGTGCCCCTGGCACTCGGCAAAGCCACTGAGTCCGGTAGTGAGCTTTCCAAAATGGGTTCTGTATATTACTCATTATCTTTCTGGTCTTATCGAGATTAAACTGTGGGATCTACGTAAATGCAACAGCCTACCACCTCTTGGTCAGTTGCCAAACTTGCAACGGCTAGTTATGGGAAGAATGGACAGCATCACGACAATTGGAGATTAGTGTTCATTATGCGGTGGCCCGGGGGCTTTTCCTCGACTGAAGAAATTTTGGCTATGCCATATGGAAGAACTGCAAGTGTGGAATACAATATACTCATATGGCGACGGCGAGGATGGTATGAACAAACTCATGTTCCCAAGCCTTGTGGAACTAAAAATAGATGACTGCCCAAAGTTGAAAATAGAACCATGCCCTCCTAGAGCTATGACATGGGCGATAGAAAAGAGCGATACTGTATTGTCATCATGGGGGGAGGAGAGAAAAACCTTGGCATCCTCCTCGGCTAGACATGGACTAACAGATGATGTGAGTGTGACGGTGATATCCAGCAAGGTGCCTCTGCATCAGTGGAGATTGTTTCACCACCTCCCTGACATCACCAGGTTAAACATCATAGGTTGCACTGATCTAACATGTGAGTCACACTCATTAGGGATCATCAGAGATCCCACCCTCATCACATCGCTATACCTAAAAGGAAATCATCTACCAGAACTTCCAAAATGGTTGGGTAAGCTTACATCTCTTAAAGTTATGGATACAGAGTTGCACGGGGCAGCTAGAGGCGCCGCCTGAAAACATGAAGCAACTCACTTCCCTACGTCTCATGTTCCTAGATGATTGTACAAACTTGACAACATTGCCACAATCGTTGGGAACGCTAACCTCTCTAAGACAATTGTACATCAAAAAGTGTGCAACGCTGAGTGATTTGCAAGAAAGCATGCGGAACCTCACCTTCCTCGAGTGCCTATGGTTGGAGGATTGTTCAAGCTCATTGACACTGCCAGAATGGCTGGGCGACCTTGCCGCACTCGAGAAACTATGCATCTTTGATTACAAGGGCGTCACGTCTTTTCCAGATAGCATACAGAAGCTCACCAAGCTTGAAGTTTTACAAATCATAGGTTGCCCTGAACTGGTTGAGTGGTGCAAATTAGAGGAGAACAACAACAAGCTTGCTCACGTCAAACACAAGGTATATATATGCCCCAGCTGTGCAATCTGCGGTGTCTCTCTTATTTCCCATTGACTGATCTTTTATTTCTTCATCATCTTCATATAGAAATTATTCTAGTATATATGCTTCTCTTACAAGATTGTATTTTAGAAAAAAAAATTTAATTGTTTACGACCTATGCAACCGCACATAGTAAAATTCTTATAATGTTTTCAGCTAAAGAGCTAATCAAATTCTTACAAGATTGTTTGGTCAGAAAAGTCTACCTTTCTTGGTACATTAGTCTATATGATTCCATTGTAATTTCTACGGCACTTAGTTCACACAACACATACATTTAGCAGTCAAATTACTCCTAAATACGAAAAAAACAGATACCTTCCCCCTGTCAGTTACTGACGTAAGAAACCACCACTTATATTGATGAGGCACGATATGTGAACATTCAAATTAAACATCCTATTTTCTATGGTATGTAAACTATGTTCTCAATAATAACAATAAAAAATATATAACCAAATCTATACCTAATTAATTGTTGACACAAAAATATGATGATGTGATCAACACACAGCAAGCCAGAAGATCTGAAGTGGAACGAGACCAGAGATCTGCTTGGCTTCAACAAAGAACCAATCGATTCTGAAAATCCAATGACGTGCCAGTCAATTTGACCCGCAATTGACAAGGAGAGAAAATCTTATCAGTAATTTACGATAGAACATGTTGGTGTTATACTAAACAGTTCCAAATGTACGGCCAGATAGCCGATTTAATGAGGCTATCGACTAAACAGTCGATATCCGGCGTATCCATGAAAAGAGTATAACATGCGAATAAAATCGATTGTTTAATATAAATGAATCTACAAACAATTTGAATCTAATCTATCATCATCAACAGTGAGGTTCGATCGGATCGATGCAGCTATGATAATGATAACAAACTAAAGTCAAAGAATCTATAAAACCATCTATATGTTGACAGATTCATGAAAACATGCTATATACGTGAGAGTATTGGCAAATCGGCTAAAATAGCCGATGCAGTCATAGCAAACAAATAGAGTACATATCTTGATCATGAACAAGACCATTAATCGATAACTTCTAATCTAAAGTCTTACCAGTGAGGTTCGACCAGATCGATGCAGCTATGGTAGTGTCATTAGATTAGATCTCATTAACTAATGAGTTTATTCAAGATTGAAACATGCCTTTGAATACATACTATGTTTGATTGGAATAGAAATAGAACAGCCGATCTAGCGGAATTAAGCCATCAATCATAAGATTTAAAGCGTGACCAGACTAGAAGACGACCAATTAAGATGATATGATGTCGATCTATCTATATTTCAATCAGGTGATTTTGTTATAATTAAAAAACATTAATTATAACAAGATCGATAACTGGTGAATCAACTAAAAACAGCAAGGAAATCATACTAATCTTAGCAGATTCGATAACTGGTGATATTGTATTAAACAACAAGTTATTTAATATAAGATCGATAACTTTGATCTATATTATGATTCGTAAGGGATCAATCAGCTGATACAGCCTTACAAACTACGATACAGATCGATAACTAACTTATATTATGGCTCATAAAAGGTCAATCAGCTGATGCAGCTTTACAAGCCCAATACAAGTCGTGACGGTACTTACAAGCAAGCTGGAGGTCGATCAGACGATGCAGCCCAGTTTGTTGAAGAACTCGTCGAGATCTACAGTACTCCTACTCCTAATGCGATGGTGAAAGCCGAAAAGATTATATTGATTGAATGTTTGTCCCTTTTTATAATAACTAATGTCTAATATTTGTACTCAGAACCTAAACATGAATCCTACCTCAAATACGACTCATTACAATTCTTGGAATAAAAGAAAACTTCCTAACTTAATAATAACTTGGACCCTAATTTTCCTTATTCATAGAGTCTGACACGTCTCCTTGGCGCCACCCAAATATAGCCCATTGACGTCGTCTGCTGACGTCATCTATAAAATAGTCGATTCTAACATTACATCTAAATCAACTGGTACCTATTCTCATCCAATCGATTCCTTGATGACACAATCCCGAAAGCTTCGAGTTCCTCATTCTTCTTCCCAAATTTTGGTGTAAACACATGCCCCCTAATTATAGGATAAAAATGATTTTATTACAAAATTCCTATTCTGTTCCCCGTGTTGCAACCACTCATTCCAAAATAAACGCATGGCCCCTGACTTCTCGGGCCAAATTATATATAATACCCCAACAGTATCATCTCCAATTCACTCGGCCTGCTTATTTTCCTCTTCTTTCTCGAATAAACTTCAACAGCCAAAACTGCCACCGCCAAAATCCTTAACCCTAGCAAATCCTCTGCTCTACCAAGCTACCGTTCAAGTAGCCTTCCTCAGATTTAGATTCATTTAGGCTACAATGGCAACCAGTGATCACGTTCTCGAGGTATGTTTCCAAACTTCTACCTTTCAAGTGTTAGCCACTATTCTGTATTTTCCTTTTTTCTTAAAATCATCCCAATTGGTCTCTAGGAAATGAGGAATGAAATTCTGAGTCCATTAGCTGTTGTTCCTAATGCCTATTATCTTGGACCCATGGGTGATCCTAATCCATCCAATTTCATCAATCAAGAAACCAATCGAATCCCCTTCAAACAATCTGTAGTAGATTTGTCTTCTTGGAACTCAAAAACTCCCTTTAGAAACTGGACCAAAATGCCTAAGGGGTGGAGGGATTGGTTCCATAGGGTATTAGAGAAAAAGACTGAAGAATGGGAAATTTATGACTTGAATCAATGCCTGACACTCTCACTGTTTGGAATCGAGAGGAATGACTCACTTCTGATTTCTGCATCTTACTTTTGGTCCAACACTTTGAATGCTTTTGTTTTTGGTCATGGTCCAATGACCATCACTTTGGCCGATATTTACATGTTGATCGGCCTTAGAATAATAGGATCAATGCAACCCTATGATTTCTTAAGTGCTGGGTCTAAAAAATTAGCCAAAATATCAGACTGCACAGGATGGGCAAGCTATATTCTGAACCATATTGGAATTGGATCAATTGTTGATGAAAGAGAGCATGTAGCTTTCCTGAACATGTGGCTAGAAAAATTCATCTTCTGTGGGTCATCTTGTGGACCAACTTATAATCATAAATACATGGCAGAACGTCTAGCAGTCGGCAATGAAATCCCCATCGGAAAATAACTGTTAGGGTCTGCTTATCACCTGATGCACCAAGTGTCTATTCAATTACTAAAAGATGAACCAGTGCATACCATCAGTGGCCCTTGGTGGTTAATACAATTGTGGTTGAGTCTGTACATGCATAAAATTGTAAGACCCAATCACAGGAATCTGAGCTTCCCTTCTTCCAACTTTGTTGAAGATTATAAAGAAAAAGAAGGAAGAACTCGACAGTGTATGAATTATGGTGAAGTTGCTTCAGCCATAACAATTGATGTTGATATAGGCCACCTTTTCAAGGATTTTTCAAAGGATTTGATGCAAACATCTTGACTTAGCTGCCTTATGATGAAGATGAAGACAATGAACTAGTTCTGCCAGTCAAATTTCAGTTTGAAATAGGTTGCTCAGATGAAACAGCTACTGCAATTTTTAGTTGTATTATCAAACTCTACGCACTGCCAGCCGAATTTCACCATGGCCGTGGCAAAATAGCCACTAGTTCTTTTCTCCCAGATAACCTTCCAACTTATGAATTCTATAATCCTTCTATTGTAGCCCATCAATTCGGCCTTGGTCAACTACCTCCTCGGCCATTCTTTAGGAACATTCTGAAGCCACGAGAAGGTATCAATGAGATAATGGAAGCTTCTAGAGTTTTTCAACTAGGATCAGACCTTTCTTCTTTTTGCCTGCATGAATGGACAAGAACTACCTTCTCCTCAAATTTGTTTGATTCCCGGTGGCAAGAATGGCACTCTCACCTCTTTTGCAGTCCAATTCATCCCAACTGTTTAGCCCTAGATGAAGAATTTGCTTCTGATAGTGAGGTAATTTACTACTTTTTCCTTTTAGAAGGATTATCCAACAAATTCTCCTATCAATTCATCTAACGAATTCTTTTGCAAGATGCCGAATTTGATCCGCTAGGCGTGGACAGAAAAGGGCATCCCATAGAATATTATCCACCATGTCCAGCCTCAAGAATGGGATCAATTGCACCTACTCTGAAAAAGTTGATGAAAACCCTAGTTGCCCCAACAAGACTCATATATCAGTCTTCAAAATGCAAGACAACCCAAGGTGTAACTCAGAAAACCACCACTAGGAAGAGACTTCGCAGAACAAAATCAGCAATTGCTCAGGTAACTTAATTTATCTTCCCTCTTAAGATGATATCCAACTTCTAATTCAATTCCTTTCTTGCAGCCATTGACTATTGCATCTCAATCTGCCTTGGGTGCTGAATTGTTGTCCTAAGCATTTGAATCAGTGCCCACCAACCTCCCATCGGCTAATCCTCCTAAGGAGCCAATTACAACTGAAATAACCGATGCTTCTAACAGACCCAAAACAGTAGAAGATGAGAACCTCTCTACTTCACCTCCTGATACTACCAAGGTATCTCCTCATGCCTTCTAATCTTATGTAATCCTTACTCTTCTCTGATCATCCTCCTTTATTAGATACCACCTGAGAAAATATCTGCACAAGAGCAAAGGTCTAACAATCCAACAATTGAATGTGACTGTTGTTGCTGATACCCAAACCATTGATTCTCCAACTTAGCAAACAGTCGATGGTAAGAAATTCATATGCTCATTCTTGTCCGTCTATAACAAATATAAACCAAAAAGCTTCTTGATGCTTGCAGACACTAGAATCAAAAGTCCAGAGCTGATTCAACCAAATGTTGAAAAAGATGTTGGCACATCATCGGATGTTCCATCTCCTCAGCCAGAGCTTCTTCCAAAAAAGGTATTGTGTCCTCCTCACCATTCATCTCATTGTCAACTTATCTACCATTCCTAATAAAACTCCTTTTGTTCACATGTAGACACTTAATTCTCCAGCTTTGAGCTACTCCTTCAACTTTGAAGAATACTTAGATAAAAGTGAGATTAGCTCATCAGCCATCTCTTCTCAAGAAATCTTATCAGACGAGACCAAAAATCGGCTAAAAGACAGCCAATGCTCGAGAGGAACATAGGCAATTTGGTCCAAGATGCAGTTCCAATGAGAAGAATCTTCTTAACCATTAAGAAGGATCTACCCATAAATCTTGCTGAAGCCTTGACACCTTTGTCCAACATCGAAGATCAAGCTACCAAGGTGAAAAAGGCTCAAAGAAACCTGATGAACCATGAAGCTTTGATGGCTAAGAAGAACTCTAACAAGCAGAAAGCCAAAGAATTGGCACAACTGATCGACAATCTGAAGAATTCTTCTTCCAAAATTGAACCAGAACTAAATCAACTGAGAATTAGGTGTGCTGAACTGGAAAAAGAACTAGAAAGTGTGAAGGCCACCATCGAATGTCATGAATCCAACTTGACTCAGATCCCTAATGCCATTAGACAATGAAGCAAGAAATGCTTATCAAGGTCAAAGAAGGAAAAGCTATTCGCAGGAGTCTTGAGAGCATTCCTGGATCAGTCGAAGAAGATAAACAATAGATTGCAGAAGTTGATGCTATTCGACTAAAAGCACTACAAGCAATCCATGATGTTCTTAACTTGTAATTTACACTCTAGTATCTATAGCACATAAACTTGATGATAGTTGTATTTTTGGTTTGGCTAGAAGAGCCGATTTGAATTAGCCGATTTCCAATTTCTAACTTTACTCTGACTTAACTAAATCTAGAAACGGCTTTCATCACAAAACCCTTTGAATCCCTTCTTAGTTATTAATGTCGCATTCCCTTCGACATTAATTGGGGTTACTTTCCCACGTTCCAAGATATCTACCATCTCACCTTTGTGGCTATAAATACCAGCCAAGGGCTTTGGCCTCAAACACATCTACATTTGCAACTGTCTCATTCTCTTGCATCTTTCCTTCTTCACAAACCCTGTAGCAGTTTTTGACTTTACTTTCAAGATCTAAAATAGCACCCATGGCCGGCGAAGATAACCGCGACAAGTGTGCAGCAGAAAATCTCCTAGAGGAGGAGATGTCGGTGAGCCAGTGACTCCACCGCATGAGGCAGGACCAAACGACTCCTACTCCTATCAACAGATTATAGTCTGATGTGTCTGCAGGTTTGTCTTGAACAATAGGCTTCCTCCTCCTCCTCCCAGTGCCAGCGAGCCCTCCAATGCTGAGTCTGCTACCGCCCGACGCTTCCTCCGACTCCTACAACGGCAATGATGCCCGGCGCTTCCTCCAAGAATGGAGGACAGCCAAGGACCATTACTTTGAGGCAACTCAAGAGAACGGTCAGCTTGAGATCCTCCTCGAAGCCTCTCAAGCCGCCCTCCTCGCCACCAAGGAAGAGACCTACGCCGCCCAGGCGCAGTTAGCTGAGTCCGACGCCATGGTGGCAGGTAAGATGAATTCCAAGAAAACCTCTGTTCTTATTTTCTCTACCTTTGACTTGATAGTTTCTTTGTTTCTATGATTGATAGCCCTAACGATGCTCCAACAAGTGGCGAACGCGGCTACAGTGGCCATCAATGCTCGCAGCCCCTTACTCATCAACCGCCTGCACGACGTCCCGATGCGTGTCTAGGAGATCGCCCTCCACAGTGTCTGCCATAGCGCAGCAGTGGCCCTAGCCGCGGCGCAGGTCTAGACAAGGCACGAGCTCCGCACCATGCAGCTGGGCTTCCCAGTGGCCGACGACCCTAACATGCATGAGGACTTGATCAAAGACTTCAACGATGCAGCTGCGACCATCGTGGACATTACATCCACCTAGGATGTAATCAATAAAGTTCTTGATTAGTTTGTACTAGGAACAAACTATCAATGAATACAAATTTTGCTTTTCTTCATGAATGTGTTTCTTAATCTATTGAAATATGAGTCTGATTGCCTTTATGTGTATTTTTGCTCTATAGGCGATACATATCGTATTGGCTTTTTCCCTTAGGGTTGATTTTTGAACTAAAGGCGATACCCTCCTGGTACTGGCTATTAGAGTCGATGACTAAATAAATCGGCTATTAAGTATTAATCCAAATGCTAGGATAATACTTCTTTAGGAATTTTCCATTGATTGCTCTATCAAATTCTTGTTCCCCTTCTAGCGTTTCCAAAATATAATGTCACACCCCAAAATTTCTGATTTTGGGTTATGCTTAGAAAACACTAAATAAAATGAATTATTTTAATATTTGGATAAAATTTACCAAGTTTAGTTTGAGCTAGCGTAAATTTAGTTATAGGAAAATGTGAATTTTCAAAGTTTTCTAATTTTTATGGGCGTTTGGATGATGTAATGTTTGCTTGTTGCTTCTTTGTGTGTTGAGAGGGAGCAAAGTCTTTAAAATGCGTTAGAAGGTCGATTTTCCTTCTCCGGCATGTCTTTATCTTTTTCTACAATCAAATTCTTTGTTTCTCGGCTCAAGTTTATATTGGGAGCTTCCTAAAATCTTTTCTTTGTAATGCAAATCACTCCTTTCAGTTCCTTGTCCGTCAATCAATCTCTACAAACTTCTCGGGAAATTTTCCGACTTTTTCTGGAACTTGTTTCTACTTGTCTATGAGCATAATTTAATTTTTAGATGCTCCAAATTATCTTATCATGGGCTCCAAATAAATTATTTGGGTTCCTCATGTTCCATAATGTCTCTGGAATTTTTCCCCGAATTTTTTGAGCTATCAGAGTATTTTTCGTGGCTTAAATAATAATTCTAGACTTTTCTAGAATTATTTTATCATGAAATTAATTAATTCCAAAAATAATAAATCTCTCATTTTTTCCAATGCTCAAAGCCCATGTGCAATAATCCTAATAAATCCTAAAGGCCCAATGCATTTATTTACTAATGGGCTTTAATGATTATTTAGGCCCATTAGTAAATATGGAGGGTGCAACATCAATTAATGCCATATTGCTAGTTGATGCAGATATGGGGAGTTTTTCTCCCAATAAATATGCACTAACCCCTTGGGTAAAGCACAACAAAACTACTGTAAGGGGAGCCCCTAGTTTGGGAAATCCCTCGTGTAGTAAATTAGATTTTCCTCCTCACGTCGTCGTCGTCGCCGCTGCGCTGCCTAGCTTGACCATCCTCTCCTTCACGCAACAAGTCGAGCCCGCCCCTGCGCAGCTGCTGTTGCCATGGCCGTGTGGTGGCTGTACGGGAGGCCAAAGGATGAAGATGAGGTAATTACAAAATTACCACCCATTCATAATATCGTTGTCGTATATTCGTTTTAAGTCTGTTTCGAGTCGTTCCAATTGCGTTAGATTCGTATCAATGTGATCTACATGCTAGTGTCATCATTTTTCATGTCAAGTGACTTTTATATATATGCTTAAATATTAATTTGATTAATATGCATGCAACTAGTTTTTATAAATAAAAGCAACATATTTATATACAATGCTCTTTCGCAAATAAGTTTTAACATGACTAGTTGCTAACATAAATATGTTTCTAAATTATAATATGTTTATTCTAAATACACATATCAAATTTGATTAGATGTTCTCACATGATAGTTTGTATTTGCAAGTTAAAGTTGAATTGGCATAAATGCTATCAAAATATTTATAAATAAAATATGATTAGCTTCAACTCAGTTTTTAAGTATAAATATGATTTGTTTAATCTAAATTAATGCTACTCACATAGTTTTTCCTAATTAACATAAATTAAGCTTATAGTCTTCTCTTTTCTTTTATAATATAAACCATGTAGTCGTTTCTTTACAACCGTAGTTCCGATTAGCGTGATTTTCATGTCTGTGTGTTCGTAGCGACGTGTAGAACATCTTTAAAATCTTTTTACTTGATGTTTCATATGTTTGGTGTACTATTCTAATTTAGTTCTATTATTTGCTTCGTGTATGATTGCATGGATGCTTGTGTGGTGCTTTATTATCATGTCCAGTCGGTGAGATATACGTGGTGAATCTAGAAATCAATCCTTTCAAGGTTTGGACTAGAAGAAGGATATGAGTTTAAGGCAAGTATAGCATGGGATCATCCTTGTTGTCCTATACACCTTTAATCATTTAATTCATACTACATATGTCTACCTTGACTGCCACTAAGGATTTCCTAGTACTTTGTTACCCTGTACCTTGATACCTTTGGATTATTGCACTGGGTAGTGTCGGGTTCATCAACACGGGGTCCCTCATGGACCAGCTTCCCAGCACAGGCTCGGCCCAGCAGATGACATTGCGAATGACTTGCAACTCCTAGGCCGGCCCAAAAACCTAAACGATAGGCCAGAAGGGCGATCCAATCTCTGACCAGAAGGCCTCGCTAAGGAGGAACAGCGCTCGCTTCTGTCTCTGGCCCGCCTCTTCGACCAGAAGGCCTGGCCAAAGAGGAACAACGCTCGCTTCTGGCTTTGGCCCGCCTCTCTGACCGAAAGGCCTGGCCAAACACTAGTTTCTAACTTCGACCTGCGTCTCCGATCGGGGATACACCGAACCTCTGCTTACAACTCTTCTTTGACTGGCATAGTCGGAGCCGGCTAGGACCAACCGACCAGGGACGCCTACTCGATGAGGACTAGGAAATGGGCGGAGCAAGTAAAGCAGGATGCTCAAAGTCAATGGCAATACCAAGGACCATACTCTGCACACCTGCAGGATAGTACCAACAGGACATGTCAGAAGAGTGCCCTACAACCTTCCAGGCATGTCAGAACCCAAGCAGTATTGTGGGCGCCAACATTTCCCTATAGTGTTGTGGGCACCCGCAAACTCCCATACTAGATGAGCATGGTAAAACCCCCTACATGCCTCTGGGCATCAATAGTATGGCAGGCACCGATGTCTGCCATACTAGAAGAAGATGACGCAACCTCCCACATGCATCTAACATTAATAGTGTTATGGGTTCCTACAATCATCTTGTACCTGACAACGTGGGCAACAAGACTTAGCATATGTACACTCCCTCTCTCTCTCACACACCTATAAGGCCATCCTCTTCATCTATAAAAGGGGATGCACTCACTCCCAACAAATAGATCCCAAAGTTCACTCACACACAACATCAGAACCACTAGGTCCAAATGTCGAGCACATGCTCAAACACTTAGCACATAGCAAAGCTCCCGTCACTCTCGACCCTTCGGACTAGAGTCCAACCGGACCTCTTGTACCCCCATCTTTCTCGCTTCCGTTTGCAACCCCATAGCAAACTTTGAGCACCTAGGCTCAGGAATAAAGTCATCGACTGACTCAAACTAGAAGTAGGGCACGTTGCCTGAACAAGTATAAACCCTGTGTCATTGAGTGCTAGGCCACATCCGATCATAATGTACAGTAAAACTACAAATATTTACATGTTGCTCACTTTCTGCACCGACAGTTGGTGTCATCCATGGGGAAGACGTTGTATGTTCACACTTTTTTCGTCATCAGATGGCCCACCTTTCCGCCACCTTCGCCTTGGCGGGCTCAAGCGATACGACTCACTTCAGCTCACTAGAGTTCCCTGCACTCCCACCTATTGGGATGTGGGGGCCTCCCGTCTTCAAGCCATCCTAGGCCTTCCTCTTTGGAAGCCTGGACTTCGTCGCCGACCGGCTCAGCGTACTACACCTACATGAGGAGGCACTTGTTCTGGTGCCCATCGGAGGGTTGTCCGCCATTGGCTTTGGGACACACAACGAGGCGCCTACACTTCATTCTCAGCAAACTCTCTGCTCAAACCTCGCTATGAGTAATGTACATGCTGTTATTTACTCGCTTTTTACTATCTTCTGCCGATTATCCGGAGGGACCGTGTTGTCCGCACCGCAACCACCGTACGACCGGTTCTCCTATGGCCTCATGTCCCCTACGAACGCGTATGCTCGGGGGCTCTAAAAAATGCTGACGCAGCCTCCACTCACATCTAAATTCATGGGGACGGCGAGCTATGCTCCCACCTATTTCTACTAACTCGTAGATGACGAGGTTGAGAGTGATAGCTCCAGCATCGGCGACGTGGCACCTAGCCACCGTCTGTCCTAGGAGTGCGCTATAGTGGATGCTCTAGGATAGCTGTGGGTGGTAGCAGAGTCCTTGCAGACTCACACCCCTCTGGACCCTCATGCGGGGACCCTCACGCTCACACGTGAGCACGGCTTGGAGATATGACAATGGCGGTTGAACTAGCCGCCACCTGAGCCGGTGCGCTCAGCACACCATGCTGTGCCCCGTGCGCGTAACCCGGTGAGTGGTGCCCAGGGTCGCGCCCGCCAGGTCCAACGCAACATCATGGACAGGGGAACGATCCCCCATAGTTTGCTCAGGCTAGCCAGAACATCATCGCCGCGATAATGCTTCTATGCGTCCTTCTCGAGCCAAACGACCCCTAGGAACAGGCGATCCAATGGAACCTCTGGGCACCGGTGGAAACCACCACCATTCAATAGGCGGAGAGCTTCGCATCATGACACCAACTCGCTGCCTCTCTCCCCACCAGGTGAGTGGGAACGCACCAGACGAATCGCTCCACCCGCTCACCACTATAGCCGCTGAGCGTGGCATAGGAGGCCACATCTACGCCTCGGCATGACCTGGCGCCCGCTCCACACTAGCCCCCTATGTGCGAGTGGCTCAGGCCAAACCAAGATGCTTGCAACGTCATCAGCAACTGGCATCAGGCCCGGCATGATGATGACGTTCGTCGAGCGATGGTGAGGGCAGGCGACATAGGACCCAGTCGGACCATCGAGGGCAGTGGTGAAACATGCCCTAGGCATGGTCGCTAGCTAGACGACCGGAGTCCTAGCACAGATGGCCTGGGACCACGGGCCTTTGGTCAACGCATCCAAAGAGCATCATTCCCACAGCGCTTCTAGCCGCCCACCAACATCGCCAAGTAGACCAGGGAGACAAACCCCAGTATTTGGCTCGAAGATTTCTGGCTCACCTATCGAGCCAAAGGGGTGGATGATGACCATTTCATCATTCAATATCTCCTCATCTACATGGGGGAACATGTTCGGGCATAGCTTGAATTCCTCCCATAGGACAGCATCCATGACTGGGCGGACCTCAGGAGAATCTTTGTCAGAAATTTCTAGGGGATGTATGTCACCCTAGTAACTCCTGGGACCTCAAGAGCTGCCAGTAGGAGCCTAGCGAGTCCCTACAGGATTACATCTGTAGGTTCTCCCAACGATGCAACTCCCTCCCTGATGTCGTTGACGTGAACTTCATCAACACATTCCTCTCCAGAACAACCTGCGAGTCCCTGATCCACAAGCTTGGCTACCTGAAGCCCCGTACCACCAGTGACCTACTCAACGTCGCCACAAACCACGCCTCCTGAGAGGAGGCAGTTGGAGCGGTCTTCAACGGAGGCTGAGACAAAGGCAAGGCCAAGCGCGAGGACCAAGACGAGGGCCCCTCCACGTGGAGGGGTAAGAAGAACAAAAAGGATCGATGCCGATCGGCCAACACCGTGTTGGTCACCGTAGCTGATCACATGGGCAAGCAGCCCTAGCAGGGCCTGCCTGACAACTTCAACAAGCTCATGGATAGCCTGTGCACCTACCACACCTACCCCATCAAACACCTCTATAAGGACTATGATCTCCTCAAACATTTCCTATGATAGGCCGGTGGGCTGAAAGAAGGAGATAGCAAAGAGGCGACAGCCAAGAAAGGAGGCATGGTGGGGAAGGATGGGGATAGCTTCCCCAACCCCAAGGAATGCATCATGATCTTTGGGGTATCCAACGCCATCTGCTCTAAGCGCCAGCACAAGGTACGCTATAGAGAAGCATGCACAGCCAAGACGGTCGTCCCCTCCTTCCTTAGCTGATCAGAATCTCCGATCACCTTCGATCAAAAGGACCATCCCTCCCACGTCGCCAGACCAGGACGCTACCCTGTCGTCGTCGACCCCATCATCTACAAGAAGTGCCTCACCAAGGTGCTGATGGATGGAGGCAGCGGCCTCAACATCCTCTATGTCGACACCCTCAACGCCATGCGCATCCCCTGGTCGAAACTCCGCCTAGCTGGCTCTCCCTTCCACGGCGTGATCCTCAAAGCGTAGGCGTACCCGCTCGGGCAGATCGACCTACCTGTCACATTTGGCAACTGAGACAACTTTCGCTCAGAGGTCCTCACCTTCGAAGTGGTGGACTTCCTAGGGTCCTACCACGCCATCTTGGGGCAGCCATGCTATGCCAAATTCATGGCAATCCCCAACTACACCTACCTCAAGCTAAAGATGTTAGGACCGAACATCGTCGTCACCATGGGCATCGCCTTCTCGCATGCCTTCACGTGCAACTGTGAGCATTTCGAGCTCACCGCCACGGTCATCAACTCATCCGAGCTCCTATAGCTCAGGGAGTCATCGACCCCAGCAGTCCTAGACTACAACAAACCAACCTCCTCGACGGCCTTCCACCCACTCGAGGAAACCAAGGCAGTGGGGATCGACCACACTAACCCAACCAAGACGGTGTGGATCAGGACCTAGCTCCTGGCCAAATAGGAATGTGAGCTCATCAACTTTCTGCGCGCCAATCGCGATGTCCTTGCATGGAAGCTATCTACATGCCGGGCATACCACGAGACGTCACCGAGCACGCACTACGCCTCATCCTAGGCTCAAAGCCCGCTAAGCAACACCTGCGTCGCTTCGACGATGAGAGGCGCAGGGCCATAGGTGAAGAGATCGCCAAACTCCTAGTAGCTGGATTCATTAGAGAGGTATTCCACTCTGATTGGCTTGCCAATCCTATTCTTTATAAAAAGAAGACCGTGAAATGGAGAATGTGCGTTGATTATACTAGCCTCAACAAAGCATGTCCAAAGGATCACTTTCCTTTACCACGCATAGACCAGATAGTCGACTCCACCTCGGGATGCAAGATCCTCTCCTTTCTGGATGCTTACTCAGGCTATCACCAGATTGCGATTAAAGAGTCTGATCAACTCGCAACCTCATTCATCACCCTGTATGGTTTGTACTGTTACGTAACCATGCCTTTCGGTCTAAAGAATGCTGGCGCCACCTACAAAAGGTGCATGCAGCAATGCTTCACTGACCAAATCGACTCGCTCGATCAGCCTGATCAAGCCAAGTGGCTAAAACCAACAATCGCTGTCTATGTTGATGACATAGTGGTCCAAACGGCTCAAGCTTGTGACCTGATCACAAACTTGGACGCAACATTCGTGAACCTCCGAAGGTTCAACATCAGATTGAATCCCAAGAAATGTGTTGTTGGGGTTTCTAAGGGGAAGCTGCTTGGATACATTGTGTTCAAGTGTGGCATCGAGGCCAACCCCAAAAAGATCATGGCCATCTACAACATGGGCCCTATATGCAATGTCAAGGGCATACAAAGGCTCACCAGCTGTTTGGCTGCTCTGAGCCGATTCATCTCCTGGCTCGGCGAACGGGGGATGCCACTCTACAAGCTCCTCAAAAAGATATATGCCTTCATCTGGACTGAGGAAGCTTAGCTGGCTCTAGAGAGCCTCAAAGCATCACTGACGTCGGCCCCAATCCTCATCACTCCTAAACGGGGAGAACCCCTCCACCTCTACGTTGCAACAAGCAACCATGTGGTGAGCGCCGCCCTGGTCATCGAAAGGGAGGAGCCAGGACACCACCTTAAGGTCCAGCGACCCATATAATTTGTCGGGGAGGTACTCACTGCCCCCAAGTTCTGGTACCCCTAGGTGCAGAAACTCCTATACGTCGTGATGATGGCGACCTAGAAGCTCCTGCATGAAGTCTCGGTCGTCACTTCATACCCGCTCAGGGACATCATCCGCAACCGTGATGCCGTAGGACGGATCTCCAAGTGGGCACCCGAACTCATGGGCCACGACATCAGCTATATCCCCCATACCGCTATTAAATCTCAGGCTCTCGCAAATTTTGTCTCTGAATGGATGGAGATCCAGCTACCGACCCCGGACATCACCCACGAGTACTGAACAATGTACTTCGATGGGTCCGTAATGGCACCTGGCTCAGGGGCTAGAGTGGTTCTAATCTCCCTGGACGGGAACAGGCTCCGCTATGCCATCCGCCTCCATTTCTCGGCCTCAAACAATGTCGTGGAATACGAGGCCCTCATCAACGGACTGCGCATCGCCATCAAACTCAGCGCTACGTGACTCTACGTCCACGATGACTCAGAGTAGGTCATTGACCAAGTCATGAAGGAGTCCTCCTACAAAAAACCCCTCATGGCAGCATACTGCCAGGAGGTGCGCAAGCTCGAGGACAAATTCCAGGGGATCGAGCTGCATCATGTCCCCCGAAAGGACAACGATGCCGTCGATTTTCTTGCAAAATTGACCGCCAGGCGGGATCCGTCTCCGAGTGGGATCTTCATCAAATGATCTCCACAAGCCATCTGCTCGCATCCTAGAAGGTCCTATCTAGACAAGCCCCAACGCCAAGCCGGCGCTCGGAGGCTCCGACCCCAGTGCCTCCATGATGACGTTACCCACCGATGTTGCTGTTTTGGCACTCGATCAAACCGACTGGCGAGTGCTGCTACTCGCCTACCTCCTCAAGGAGGTTCTCCCACCTAAAAGGACTGAAGCCCGATGGATCGCTCGATGCACCAAGACCTTCATCGTGCTCAGTGATGAACTCTACAAATGGAGTCCATCGGGGGTGCTCATGAAGTGCATCCCTACCAACTAGGGGAAGCAGCTCCTCCTCGAGGTCCATGCTGGGATCTATGGACATCACACGGCCCCAAGGTCACTGGTCGGAAAAGGCTTACGCCAAGGTTTTTAGTGGCCCACCGCACTACGACATGCAGAGGAGGTCGTCCGTAGGTGTGAGGGATGCCAATTCTATGCTCGGTAAACTCATTTGCCGGCACAGGAGCTTCAAACCATCTCCATCACCTAGTCATTCGTGGTCTAGGGCTGCGACATGGTAGGACCCCTCAAAAAGGGCCCGGGCAGCTTCACTCACCTACTGGTAGTAGTCGACAAGTTCACCAAGTGGATAGAGGCCAAGCCCATCACAAACATCCACTCAAAAGAGGCGGTCAAATTCTTCCTTGACATCATCTACCGGTTCGGCGTTCCTAACTATATCATCACTGACCACGGGACTAACTTCACCAGGAAGAAGTTCCTGGACTTCAGTGATGGATACGGCATCAGGATTGACTGGGTCTCGGTCGGACATCCACATACTAACGGTCAAGTCGAGCGCGCTAATGGCATGGTCCTCCAAGGACTTAAGCCATGCATCTTCGACTGACTCAACAAGTACGTTGGGCGATGGGTTACAGAGGTCCTAGTGATCCTCTAGAGCTTGAGAATGACCCCAAACCAATCCATAGGGTTCACACCCTTCTTCCTAGCCTATGGAGCTGAAGCAGTGCTGCCCTTCGACCATAGCGCCCCAAGAGTGAAGGCATTCGACCATGACCGAGCCACGGAGGCTCAGCAAGATGCAGTCGACCTGCTCGAGGAGGCCCATGAAACGACCGTCATCCGCTCCACTCGCTACCAGCAAACTCTCCATAGGTACCACAAAAGGAAGATTAGGGAGAGGATCCTCGAAGTCGATGATCTAATACTCTGGAGGACCCAATCAACAAACTCTCTCCACCATGGGAAGGTCCCTATATGGTGACTGAGGTGATCCGACCGGGCTCCTACCGACTGAAGGACGACAACGGCAACGTTCTCACCAACACTGGAACATTGAACAGCTACGTCGTTTTTCCCCTAAATTCGGTCTTACCGCTTTTATTCAACACATGCTCCTGTAAAGCACCCCAGCCTGAAAACTTTTAGCTCGGGTCGCTCAGGGGCTCCATGAAGGTACAATACTAAATACTACCTCCCTTTTTTTACTATCACATGGTAAAAACTTTCCACCCGAACAAAGGGGCATTGCCCAAGCGACAGGGCATTCTATTCCTTTGATTATCCTATGTGACTTTGTTTTTACTCCCGACCGAGCACACCCCACCATGACCTATGGTTACAAGCAGCCGAGCCCACATGCCACGCCCAGGTTCTTAAAGTTGTAGCATACGGAACAAATGGGCAGGTGCAAAAAAGAAAGGATAAAAACAAAGCTATGCTAGGATAAAAAACAAGGAACGGATAGTGATTCTATCACAAAGCAGAACTGATGTATTCATTGATACAAAAACTGTTCACATAGGGGCTCCCCCACGAACTTAACGATTACATTTGCTGACTACTTCTACTCCAAATGCTACTATGGCCGCTTGGCATCATCGGCTGATGCCAAAGGTGAGGCCACGGCATATGCCGCCGGACATAACCACCACCACAAGGGCCCCATCCGGTTCCGCTCCATTGACTTTAGCGAGCGCAATGGGTACCTCAAGGGCATCGCATCAATAGATTCTCAGCAGAAGAGCATGGAGCTCCAAACCTTCTCATGTAGTCGAGGCAGCTCCTATATAAGGATGCTGCCCACCGAAGTATGGCCGCCGTGGCTAGAGGATGTCTCATCAAACTTATGAACTGACTAACCTGAGTAGCTGTAAGGGCGAACCCCCCACTAGTGCAGCCCTGAGCGTCTTCCCCTCCAACAAGACTCGCCCAGAGAAGATTCACCGAAAGGAGTCCACATGCGGCTCCATCCTGATGAAAGCCTCACAGACAGTGACAAAGCCAGCAATGGCGGAAGTAGCCCCTTCTCGGTGAAGGCAGCCAACACCACCTCATCTATGCTGGATGACCTCCACCTCAACATTATGCTCCAAAATCATGAACAGGTCTGTGAGTTCTCCTTTCCCTCTCCCTTCCCCTATTTAAGGAGGAGATGCAGCAGTTGAAGAAGGGCAAAGGATTGGGGTGAAAAACCCTCTCCCTTCTCCCATTCCATGCGGATGGGAAATGACAGGATGCGCCCTGCTCGACGGAACAGTGCTGGGTTAGACGGGACGTGGCTAGGGTATGGCCCACCACTACCTCACGTCGGGCATGAGAAACAAAGTGCCACCATGTGCAAGCAGCCCTCTGCCTTCCCAGGCGGGACTTGGAAAGGCCTAAACTATGGGATCTCTGCCCAGGAGAGACAATCGGGCTTCCTAAGTCAATCAGATGGCTCAGGCAAACGCCGAGAGATAGGTAAGGAGCAAAGGGACACCCCATGTGGGCCATGCCGACTCCATCACGAACAATGAGCGTGGATCGTGGTTGGACATTTTTTATTAGAGGTCCTCAAACCCCGTCACTCAAGTCATCAAGGTAACATTACCAACCCCCACTATTTCTTTATATAATCATTCATTCGTCTATACATGCATTCATTGATTCCATACATCTGAGGCATTGCATGTGTAGTTAAATGCATCACAACGCTCCGTGTTGCATCATGAAGCGGTAGTTGCCTCATTCAACATGAGCAATGACCGACCAGGGTTCAAAGGCCGGCCCACGAAGCGCTCGAGGCCACCTTGCGACAAACAGAGCCAGGGGAGAAAACATAGATGAGGCCCCAGTGTCCCTCGCCTAGTCTGCCCTGAAGCAGACAGGGTCATCTCAACCTTCTCATTTGATCCTAACCTCAAGCCAAACCCACAGAATCTCCATCGAGGGGAGGCCAGCGGGCCACCCGGGTCAGTCTCTGGAATGACCTAGGCATCTGTCGGGTTGTAGGTTAAGTAGCAGTGGAATGTCACATGAGGGCTATGCCGACCCTATCACGAATGATGGACCTAGTTTTCACTCGAACATACCTGTTAGCAAGCTCACCGAGCATGTCCCTCGAGCCATCGAGGCAAGCAACGTTAGCTCAGCCCCTCTAGTTGCGAAAAAACCATGGACAGGGTAACGCATGAAAACTACAACTCAACCTAACCCCTACCAAGCCCAACGAGGCTCAGGGCTCAAGACACCGAATGCCTCGACTGTGCCCGATGCCAGGATCCACGAGCTCCATCTCGCTCAATCCCTAAACTACCTCGGCTATGCCCGACACCAGGATCCACGAGCTCCATCTCGTTCGATCCCTAAAACTGCCTCGGCTGCGCCTGATGCCAGGATCCTCAAGCTCCATCTCGCCCGATCCCTAAATTGCCTCGGCTACACTCGACGCCATGTTCCATGACCTCCGTCTCATCCAATCCCTAAACTGCCTTGGCTACGCCTGATGCTAGGATCCACGAGCTCCGTCTCGCCCGAGCCCTCAACTACCTCGACTGCACCTGACACCAGGATCCACGACCTCCATCTCATCCGATCCCTAAAACTGCCTCGACTATGCCTGACGCTAGGATCCGCAAGCTCCGTCTCGCCCGATCCCTAAACTGCCTCGGCTGCGCCCAACGCTAGGATCCACAACCTCTGTCCCGCTCGATCCCTAAACTGCATCGGCTGCGCACGACGCTAGGATCCACGAGCTCCGTCTTACCCGATCCCTAAACTACCTCGGCTGTGCCCGACGCCAGGATCCACGAGCTCTATCTCGCTCGATCCCTAAACTGCCTCGGCTGCACCCGACACCAGGATCTGTGACCTCCGTCTCACCCAATCCCTAAACTGCCTTGGTTGCGCCCGACGCCCAGATCCACGACCTCTATCTCGCCTGATCCCTAAACTGCCTCGGCTACGCCTGACGCTAGGATCTGTGACCTCCATCTCGCCCAATCCATAAACTGCCTCGGCTACGCCTAATGCTAGGATCTACGAGCTCCATCTCGACCGATCCCTGAACTCCCTCGGCTGCGCCCAATGCCAGGATCCACGAGCTCCATCTCAACCGATACCTAAACTACCTCGGCTACGCCCGATGCCAAGATCCGCGAGCTCTGTCTCGCCTGATCCCTAAAACTGCATCGGATGCGCCTAATGCCAGGATCCGCGAGCTCCGTCTTGCCCGATCCTTAAACTGCCTCAGCTGCGCTCGACGCTAGGATCCACGAGCTCCGTCTCGCCCAATCCCAAAACTGCCTCAGTTGTGCTTGATGCTAGGATCTGTGACTTCATCTCTCTCGGTCCCTAAAACACGCCCGATGACAAAACCCCCTAGGCGATTCTGCCCGAATCTCTCGAGGGCTCGGGGGCTACACCCGCAGGTGCGCTCGTGCGCACCCACTGACGAAACAAAAAATTCCCCCACTGGCAACATGAAAAAAAACCCCAGACAATTCTACCCAACTCGCCCGGGGCCTTGGGGATTACACCAGTGGGTGCGCTTGCGCACACTCGCCGTCAAAACAAAAAATCCCAAGACGATTCTACACGAATCACCAGAGGGCTCGGGGGCTCTTGTCGGGTTCATAAACCCAGGATCCGTCATGAACCAATTTCCTAGCAAAGGCTCAGCCCAGTGGATGACATTGCGAATGACACACAACTCCTAGGCCGGCCCAAAAATCTAAATGATAGGCCAGAAGGGCGATCCAATCTTCGACCAGAAGGCCTCACTAAGGAGGAACAATGCTCGCTTCTGTCTCTGGCCCACCTCTCTGACCGGAAGGCCTAGCCAATGAGGAACAACGCTCGCTTCTGGCTCTGGCCCCCCTCTCCGACTAGAAGGCCTGGCCAAACACTGCTTTGTGACTCCAACCTACGTCTCCGATCGGGGATACATCAAACCTCTACTTACAGCCTTCTTCGACTGGCACAGTCAGAGCCGACTGGGACCAACCGACCGGGGACGCCCGCTCGGTGAGGACCAGGAAATGAGCGGAGCAAGTAAAGAAGGATGCTCAAAGTCAATAGCAATACCAAGGACCATACCCTGCAAACCTATAGGACAGTACCAATAGGACATGTCAGAAGAGTGCCCTACAACCTTTCAGGCATGTTAGAACCCAAGCAGTGTTGTGGGTGCTGACATTTGCCCAATAGTGTTGTGGGCGCCCGCAAACTCCCATACCAGAAGATCGGAGTTGTCTTTCCTTTGTTTGCTGTCTAAGGTTATATCCTTTATACTAAGTATGTTATATATTGAACATTGTCTTTTGATATTACCATTATTTGTAGCTATATGTGAGATTTAACTTCCTGGGCTCACCTATGGTGCGTATCTGGTTTTGTTCTTAAAACCGGGTGCTAGAATTACCAGGTGGACATCGTTTAATCTGGTAAGGACCTTCCTAATTAGGCGACAATTTGCCAAACCTGTTGTCTTTAGACCCAATCGCCAACCTTACTTTCCAAACTAACTCTCCTTCGCAAAGCTGTTTGTTCTTGACCTTTTTATTATAATGCCTTGCAACTCTTAATTTATTGGCCTCTATATTTTCAAGAGCACGCAGCCGATGACAACTTAAGTCCTCCAAATCATCCATCATAAGGTTTTTATAGACTTCGGCTATCAAATCATTTTGCAATGTAACACGTCTTGCTCCAGTCTGAATCTCCTAAGGAAGAACTGCACCATGCCCATATACTAACTCATAAGGTTATGATTTAATCGATCCATGGTAAGCCATCCTATATGCCCACAATGCTTCATTAAGTGTCAGATACCACTTTCTTGGTTGCTCTTCAATTTTCTTCTTAATCAATTTAATCAAAATTTGATTAGATGCCTCTGTTTGGCCATTAGCTTGAGCATAAAAAGGAGATGAATTTAATAATTTAATTCCCATACTAGCAGCAAAATCTCTAAATTCCTCTAATGTGAATATTGTTCCTTGATCAGTAGTAATGGTTTGAAGAATCCCAAAATGATAAACAATATGTTCCTTGACAAAATCAACCATATTCTTTGAAGTTATTATTTTTAAAGGAATCGCCTCAACCCACTTAGTAAAATAATCTGTCGCTACCAATACAAACTTGTGCCCTCTACTTGAAGGTGGAAAAATATGGCCAATCAAATCAATTCCCCAACCTCGGAATGGCCATGGCTTAATTATTGGGTTCATAACTGATGCAGGTGATTTCTGAATATTACCAAAACACTGGCAATCCTGACACCCCTTGTAATATTCAAAACAATCTTCTAATATTATTGGCCAGAAATATCCAGACCTGCGAATAACCCATTTCATTTTATAAGCCAATTGATGAGCTCCACATATTCCTTCATGTACTTCCCCCATCAATACCCTTCTTCTTCTTGACTTAAACATTTAAGCAAAACTACATCGACTATTTTTAATACAACTGATCATCCACCAAAACATACTTAGTCGACTTATATCTAAATTTTCTGGTAACCTTCTGTGATGGATTCTTGAGGTAATCAGCTATTTTAACTCTCCAATCATTAGCCAAGGTCTCACTACTTAAGATTTCTTGGAACACTCAATAGCCTGACATATTCTGAGCTAACCGATTGGCCTCTTGATTTTGTGCTCTTAGAATATGCTGAAGAGAAGTAAGAGGAAACCTCTCAAGCAACTTTCGACATTCATCATGATATCCCTTCCGAATATTGTCCTTACATTCATACAAGCCAATCAACTGATTAATAACCAACTGTTAATCTCCAAATATTTCAATTGACTCTGCCTTTACTTCTTGAAGAAGTTGAAGTCCCTTAAGAATAGCTTCATACTGTGCTTGATTATTGGCGGTCATTGGTTTTGTTTGAAAAGCAAACTCAAAACTTGCCCCCCGAGGTGAAATAATAACAATACCAATGCCACCCCCTTGTTTACACGATGATCCATCAAAAAATAATGTCCAAGGCATAGGTTCCACATAGCCGATGCTTGGTTTATGATGTTGAGTAATAAAATTAGTCATCACTTGTCCTTTGACTGCTTTAGCCGATTCATACCTCAAATCAAATTCTAACAATGCAAGAATTCACCTTGCCATTCTCCCATTTAATATCAGCATTGACAACAAGTGTTTGATCACATCAGCTTTAGACACAACTGTACACTCAGCCAATAATAAATAATGTCATAATTTAGTGTTGGAGAAATATAAGCATAAGCATAACTTTTCAATAGGAGAATATCTTGTTTCTGGATCCAAAAGTCTTCTACTTAAATAAAAAACAACCCATTCTTTTCCTTCAAAACAAGATATTCTCTCCGTATGCCCGTAGCCGTCCATCTCTCCACCGATGGCTTGGATTAGATCGTTGTGTACCGGTTCATCTCCGGTGCACAGCACAGTATGGACCAAGTGCACCATCCGCGTCAGTAGGGCCACATCTATGGTTCACCATAGACCAGCCACTCAGAGACCACCACCTGTCACCACATGTGCCACGCCAGCGACCGCACTGACTACGCGGACATTTTGCTAAAGAGACCCCAGCTTTTCCAGAAATCAACCCGCCGTCCTGAGTAGTTCAAACGTTATTAAAAATATGCCCTTGGTTTATCTGTTTTAACTCCTGGACTTTTCCAAAAATGACGCCCAGTCCACATGACTATTTTAATTTGATT
Source organism: Miscanthus floridulus (assembly GCF_019320115.1). Taxonomy (NCBI): domain Eukaryota; kingdom Viridiplantae; phylum Streptophyta; class Magnoliopsida; order Poales; family Poaceae; genus Miscanthus; species Miscanthus floridulus. The sequence continues at coordinate 18,170,417 of NC_089594.1, read as the reverse complement.
TTTCATTATTTTTAATACCGAATTGATTTCAAAATATTTACAGAATTGCCATTGATCTTATTTTATGCGTAGTTTCTCCGTTTTAACTCCGTTTTGATCCATTCAAGTTGTGTTAGATTTGTAATTGAGTAATTTACTTGTTCATCCTATTGTTAAATATATTTTCAACTTTTGAAATTTGAGGTTAGATTTAATCTATTATTTTATTAAAGGAAATCTTGTTTAATTCATAACTTTTTTGTTATAGCTCCAATTGGAGTGTTTTTCGTGTCTGTGTTAGTAGCGAGATGTAGATTCATTTTACAAACTTTTCATCTTGATTTTATGTTTGGTGTACTATTCTAATTTAGATCTATTATTTGCTTTGTGTATGATTGCAAGGATGCTTGTGTGGTGCTTTATGATGATGTCCAGTCGGTGAGCTTTGCGTTGGGATATAAAAGAAGTTGGTGATCCAGAAGAAGTCCTTTGGAGGTTAGAATTCAATAGAAGAAGATTCTGAGTTTAAGTCAAGTATAGCATGGGATCTTCCTTGTTGTCCTATTCACCATAATATCATTTTAATCATATGCATGTGTCTACTTGGGCAACCGTAGTAATTTTCCTAGCTATTTGATATCCTGGATTCCTTGATGCCAATGGGTTATTGCATTGGGTAGTATGGTGCCAGTGCTCAACTAAAGTCGTGATCTTGTAACTTGACTAATGGTATATGCAATAAACATTAAAATATGCTTTTTAGCAACATGGAACAAGGGGGCCAGAGCACTGGCCTATTTTTATGGTGCTCTAGATTCCTCTCCCTAAGGACTTGTCTATAAGCGAACATCCGGTACTTACAGTAGAGATGTGAGGGCTTCATGGCTCTGTCATTAGCTCAGTATGAGGACCTTTTCTAGCTTGTTAGTGGTTACCTTTATGGCATAAGAAGGGCTTAGATAGGTATGATCTTGGCCTGCCAAGAGGGTGTGCTTTGGTTTCTTGGTATTTTGTTAGTCACTCCTTGGAGGGGGGGTTCATGCTTATTGATGGGGAAACCTTAGCGGCCCTAACTTGTTAGACGAACCTTTGAAAGGCTTTATAGTGAACCCTATCAACCTTCCTTGGTAGTGGGTCAAGAGGTTGGCCACCTCGGGCAAAAGAGTAAATCACGACTCACAGTGAAAGTGTATAACCTCTACAGAGTGTAAAACTGGTATATCAACCGTGCTCACGGTCATGAGCGGCCTTGGGCTCTTACGGAATAGATGATCATTAATGGTTAATGATGATGAACACTGATGATACTGATGATAAAGATGTTCACTAATGATTACTGTTTATGCTATTCATTATTCATGTTTATCTGATCATGTGTTTATATGGGCTTGTGATTAAACTTGTTGCCACCCTATTGCTAAAATCATGACTCATTAAAAGCTAATCATAGTTAACTAGTGTCAGCCTTTTGAGCCCCATCAACCCCATGTTATATTTGTTGAGTACGACATGTACTTACGCTTGCTTTACTTTTTAAATCTTTGGAAAAATCCTGGATGGGTACCAGATTGCTAGTCTAGAGGAGCTAGGCTTGTGATCAACCACTCAGTTGTCCCTGTGGAATTGGAGTCTTCACCCGAAGGTTGGAGTTGTCATTCCACTGTTTGACATCTAAGGTTATATCCTTTATACTAAGTACATTATATATTGAGCATTGTCTTTTGATATTACCCTTATTTGTAGTTATATGTGAGATTTGACTTCCTGGGCTCACATATGGTGTGTATCTGGTTTTGTTCTTAAAACCAGGAGCTACATTCTGACAATGCAAGAATCCACTTTCCCATTCTCCCATTTAATATCAGCATTGACAACATGTGTTTGATCACATCAGCTTGAGACACAACTGTACACTTAGCCGATAATAAATAATGTCATAATTTAGTGTAGGAGAATTATAAGCATAAGCATAACTTTTCAATAGGAGAATATCTTGTTTCTAGATCCAAAAGTCTTCTACTTAAATAGAAAACAACTTGTTCTTTTCCTTCGAACTCTTGCATCATGGCCAATCCAATCGTTTGGCTATCGATCGACACGTACAATTTAAAGGCTTACCTTGTTGAGGAGGAACCAGCACAGGTGGAGATTTCATATACTCTTTTATCTCTTCAAACATTTTTTGTTGTATGTCACCCCATTTAAATTCTTGATCATCTTTCAACTTCAACAAAGGAGAAAACGGCAGAATCCTTTCTGACATATTTGAAATAAACCTTCTGATGAAATTAGTGTTACCAAGCAGAGATTGTAATTCTGTTTTATTAGTTGGAGGTACTGCCTCATCAATTGCTTTCATACTCTTTTGACCAATCTCAATTCCCCTCTCGTGGACCATAAAACCCAAAAATTGACTAGCTAACACCCCAAAGGCACATTTATGGGGATTCATCTTTAAACCATGTTTTCTTGTGCACTCCAAAGTCTCCCGCAGATCAGCCAGATGTTCTTTGTACCCTTTGGATTTCACCACCACATCATCAATATAGATTTCAACAATCTTGATGATCAACTTATGGAAAATATAATTCATTGACCTCTGATAAGTTGCGCCAGAATTCTTCAATCCAAAAGTTATCACAACCCATTCAAATAAGCCGATTACACTAGGTCACCTAAAGGTTGTTTTTGCTATGTCTTCTTCAGCCATAAAAATTTGATTGTAACCTACATTACCATCCATAAAACTAATTACCTTGTGCCCGGCCGCTGCATCTACCAACATATTGGCTATTGGCATCGGATAACCATCCATCGTTGTAGCCCTGTTCAAATCTCTAAAATCAATACTGTCGATGTTTCGAACAAACACCGACTAGTAAATTTATGATTGTTGCGCGTTAGGCCCGGATGGTGCACTAAAGGACACAAGATTTATATTGGTCCAGGCTGAATGTCCCTACGTCCAGTCTACAGCTGCTCGTGTTATTAGTGCCAAAAAAAGGTTCATAGTAGGGGGTACAAACGGTCGAGGGAGGGAGAGGTCCCAGGTCTCTAATGGAATGGTCGAAAGGGATGCCAAGAGCTCGGTCGCTGCTCGGCTACATGCGTGATGTGTTGTGTATGTTGAACTGATCCGTCAAAAGTTGGTCCCTTTGGTGGGGGGCCCTGCCATACCTTTTATAGACCAAGGGGGGAGCAGGGGTTACAGATCGGAGAAAAAGGAAAATGCTAAAGGTATAGAAGGTCCTTTGAGGGAGCCGGGTCTTCCTTTTTCCCTATGCCTACCCTGCTTAACACGGCAGGCCATGTCAGAGGTGGCGTGTTCGCTGATCCTCGTAGGTCATGCCCTGGCCTCTTTTAGCAAGTGGGTGCGTCCCATCCTACGTCGGCAGATGGTGCGGTGCACCGGAGAGCAGAGTTGTGACCCCTCGGGGAGTAACAGGGGTAAGTGACCATATGTCTGTCACTGTAGATGATGTGATTTCTATCTTGGACCATAATGGCTATCGTATGCCTATGTTAGTATCTGCGCCTGAGGACTGAAGGCGACGCCTACTACACTATGGGACAAAAGTCGGCGCCTACAACACTATTCAGGCACTATTACGTCGGAAAGGACCTAAAGCGCCTGTCCCATCGTATCCTGATGGTACCTTCCTGCAAGCGTGCAGGGCATGGTCCTCGGTACTGCATTTGACTCAAATGTCCAGTCATACCCTGTGCTTGTCATCATGAAGGAGCAGGGTGCAATCATCGAGCGTGGCGGAGCCCGCCTTCCGTCGTTAGGCGAGGCGGAGCCCACCCTCGGACATCAGGCGAGGTGGAGGCCAGCACTCAGGGGTCGGGCGGGGCAGAGCCTGCCTTTAGACGTCGAGCGAGGTAGAGCCAGCCCTTAGCCATCGAGCAAGGTGGAGGCTAGCCCTCGGGGATCGGGTGAGGCAGAGCCCGCCCTCGGACATCGGGCAAGACGGAACCAGCCCTTAGTCATTGGGCGAGATGGAGGCCAGCCCTTAGGGGTTGAGCGGGGCAGAGCCTACCCTCGAACGTCGGGCGAGGTGAAGCTAGCCCTTAGCCATCGGGCAAGGCGGAACCAGTCTTCCATCATTCGGGCAAGAAGCATAGTAGTGCTCTTTGTCTGACTGGAAGCGTCAACATTCGATGGTCATTAGTCCCCCCTCATTGGGTACCCTGGTATTAGGTCCCCGATAGTAGCCCCCGAGCCCCTGGGTGATTCGGATAGAATTGCCCGGAGGATATTTTGATTCACCAGAGGGTGCGCGCGAGCGCACCCGTCGGGTGTAGCCCCTGGGCCCCCGGGTGATTCGGATAGAATCGCCCGGGGGGTAATTTTAGACCCTTCATGGGTAAGGCTGTGAGATTCGGTTTTTGTCAACTGGGTAGTATTTTAGGGGAACCCTAGTATCACGTTCATGGGGATCTCGTCTAGGGTCAGCTCGGCTAGGGCTCGACTGTGGGTTGAGGTCCTACTGATGCTCGTGTCCCTGAACCCCAGTCTCCTGTGGGCCCATTCCTTGTTGGGATGGCCATTGAGACTGTTCGGCCAGCCTTTGGACTTCTAGGCCCAGGTGGGCCAGAGAAAGGGTCCTTTGACCCGATTCCCTCGGTGGGAAATGAGTCCCGGTCTGCCTAGGGAAGGCGAACTGTCCGGCGTGATTTTGGTCGGAAAGGATAGGGATCACGGGAGCGTATCCCATGACATGACGTAGCGGTGTGTCATGGTAGGCTTGGAGATCTAGGTGGATGGTTGCCCTTCTCACATCTGTCGCCCCTATAAAACCACGGGGTTCACCCCTAGGGTTCCGTACTTTGCCTTTTTGCCTTCGCAACGTCAACCTCCGTCGCCAATTGCCAGAGCCTGCCGCATTCGCATCGCGGCCGCCGTCAAGCTCACATCTGCTGCCGAACCCATAGCCATCCCCTTCCAATTTGTGTCAATGGAGCCATGGTGCAGGTCCAACATCACCCCTCAACGCTTGGAGGGCCTCGTTCGCCGTGGCCTCCTTCACCCGCTGACTGCCTCCGAGGAGTGGCGGCTGCCTAATGATGAAGACGAGCCATTGCCACCCGAAGGGTACGTCGTGTCCTTTGCTGACTTCCATGAGTGGGGATTCACCATACCCGCTCATCAGTTCCTTCGGGGGCTGTTGGATTACTACTAGGTGGAACTACAGCACCTTGCCCCCAATGGGATCCAGCACATTGTGGCGTTCATCGCCCTGTGCGATGGGTTCTTGGGGATTAGTCCCCACTTTCACCTATGGCAGTATCTCTTCGCCGTCAATCTTCTGAAGAAGCGGGTCAAGAAGCAAGATCTGCACGCACCGGTGGGATGCACCGGCATCCACCACCGCAACAACCAGATAGAAGCATACCTGTTAATGCAGCTGTCAACCTCCAACAAGGGGTGGCATTCGCAATGGTTCTATGTCAAGGATGACGCCGCCGCCCCCTTGCCAGTTTTCTCTGGGCGCTTCATCATGGAGGCCCCGGGTCATGGAAGTGGGGTGTCCCGACCAAGGAAAAGAAGCACATCAATGACCTTCTTGCCGCCATCTGAACTCTGAAGGATTGGGGCATGAAGGGATCAGGGATTATCGGTGCCTACCACACGATGAGGGTTGCGCCACTCATGGCGCGCACACTCCCCTTGCACTAGATGGTGCCTGGAGCGTCGCTTGAAGGGATGGTGCTTGTCGACGAAGCGCTCCCTCCCTCTGAAGTGGCACAGTGCATCAAAGAGGTGATGGAGCCTTCAAAGGACACTGCTGGAGTCATCCTCGATTTTGTGTTTCCGGTGCTGGGGCATCCCCCAATGCGGCCGGAACCAGGGTTCGTCGACTTTGTAAGTTTTCTTTCTCTGTACTCCTTTTTACTTGAATTTTTGACCCCTTAAAGCTGACCTTGGGATGGCGGGACTAGCTGAGGGCACTATTCTTCAATGAAAGCCTAGCTCTGTTGCTGAAGGATCGGACCCTAGCGAGATCGAACCGTATTGCAGCCGAGTGGGACAAAAGGACGAGGGAGCTCAGGAAGAAGTTGCTTCAGAAGCATCAAGCACGAGATCGAGGAGAGGAGACAGGTAGTGATGATGATGATGACGATGATGATGATGATGAGTTTGATGAGGCAGCCGCCAGCATGGATTGGGGTGTCCTGGAGGGCGATGATTTGCTGATAGGCACCCACCCGTCCACGTAGGGACCCTTCCCATTCCATGTGGGGGAAGCGAGCCCTCAAGACCGGTGGAGATGGGCCCAACCGTCGGCCCGTCCTTAGGACCGATGGAAGCAGGTGGGCCTGCTGCTACGCCCAGGGTGCCAGCGGAGGGGGGTAGCTCCGATGCTGCTCCCCATGAGCCGACAGGCGCGGGCGGATCTGCCGCCACGCCCGAGGTAACGGCAGTGAGGGATGGCTCCGCTGCCGTGCCCTCGGAGACAAGGGAGGTGAGCCTCTCTGCCCGAGAGCAGGGGGTAGGCTCGAAGCGGCCCCACCCTGATGAGGTGGAGCCGAAAGCCGGGAGTTCATCCCCCAAACATCATCTGATAGTGCCAACCTAGTTTGTTGACTCCTCTGTTATCTCTGTTTTTTGCGGCGACTCACGTTCGGTCAGACGGGGCATTCCTATAGCACTGGCACCCAAGAAAACCCTCGCCCTTCAGGCAAGGCGATGGCCACTGTCTGACATTGCTCCTATTTTGGGTGGGAGCAAAGCCGGTGCCACAGCCTCATCGGCGAGTCTGGCGCCACCCGCGATGGTGCCCGCACCCTCGATGGGTCGAGCAATCGACGCAGCCGAGGGATCACCCTCAGAGGTTGTCGCACGACTAGCGACGGAAGTGATCTCGCCTTCGGCACCGAAGTAGGTGGAGCTGTTGGTCGCACCCATTGTGTTGGCTACGGTGGTCGAGGAGCAGCTAGATGAGGTCCCACCGATGGGGGTGGAGGTGATGGTGGTTGCGATGGATGGACCATAGCCAGAAGCTGTGGTGGTGGCGCCTGAGGCAGCGTCGCATCCTGCGCCACCGGCGGCCTCTGAGGTCGACGCCCATCCTAGGCAGGACGGAAGGAGGTCGCTGGCGAGGGACCCTCAGGACTGCCACAGTGGTCACCGAGGAGACCGGCTAGGGAGTTTGTCCCTGTCCCTAACATCGGGGGGCAGCCGCCCGCCAGTGCGGACGAGCACCGACTCTGGTGGGGGAGTCCACAGGATGCGTCATCGGCTGATCTTTCACCCTCGATGATGGCGCCGAAGGACATGGATAGGGAAAGCCTTGGTAACAGGATCACGGCCATGTTGGATGCTCTGACCATGCCTAGGGCACCCTTCGAGACGTCATCATTCCTGTCGGCCAGGTATTTGCTTGGTCTTGCCTCTTGATTTTTCCTTTCTTCGTCTATTTTTATTTTCTGATCACCTATCTTTTTTCTAGTCTCTTGCTGCTTCGTAGCATGGAGAAATCTCGGTTCCTATGTGAACACAAGGAAGAGTGGGACCGCCTCATCGATGAGGCATGGCTGCATAGGGACGTGACCACCCAGCTTTGCCAGTGGGTGGTCGAGCTGGACTCCCCTTGTAGTGGAGGTGGATGATCTTCGACGGCGGGAAGACGAGTCTTGCCAGCACGTGGAGGATGCCATAGGGATGCTCCAGGATCTGGCAGCGAGGGCGTGGTGTGACGCAGAGGAGGCCGCCATGGTGCAGAAGCAGCGGGACGAGCTGCTCTAGAGGGATGCCGAGGCCCGCCAACGGATCATTGACCTCCTGGGCGAGGTGGAGAAGCAGCGGGAGCTCAGGCTGCGAGCCACGGAGAGGTCCATGGCCCTAGAGTAGAGGGCAAAGGCTAGACGCTAAGGTGGTCATTCAGCTATGTGGGGACCGAGATGAGCAATGCCAGGACCTCGGAGAGGCTTTGCTCGGAGCGCGGTACGATCTGCGGGGGAGCGCGACCAGGCCGTGCGGGAGCATGATGAGGACAGTAGAGGTTCGCTTCCTCTAGGCCGAGCTTGATACCATGAAGGCTCAGAAGCTTGAGGCTGAGGGCGCCGCTGCCGGACTTGCCAGGGATCTCGCCGAAGCGAGGAGTGTTCTTCAGGTGGAGAGCGACGAGCTCGAAATCTTTAAGGTTGGCCTGAGCGTTGTCTATGATGACCTACGGGTGGTGCGGGCAGAAGGGACTAGCTCGCTCGCGGCCCATGCCGTGGATATCACAGCGTGGGTGCACCAGCTGGAGAAGGAAGCTTTTTGCCTGGGGGTTGTCCAAGCCTTTGCCGTCGCCCGCTCGCATTATGATGATAACATCAACCTGAGGGCAATGAGCCTAGTTTCACACCTGGCTATGAGCTCTCCGAGCTGGATGAAATAGAAGAGGCGGTGACTCCTCTTGCAGAAAGCCTGGTGAGCAAAATTGAAGACATGGTTCTCCCTTGGAGGGGTAGTTAGTTAGTTGAAATAAATATTTGTCTATAATATGTGGACAAGTGTCGGTACTTTCGTGTCAAAAATAGATTTGTGGCTTTGTTTCGCAATTTCATTTCATTTGTTTGATCTTACCTTCTTCCCTTTTTTCAAAGAAAGAGATTTATGTGATTCGTCCCTTCCGCTCGTTAAGACTGTAGGGCCCAAGGTGTTTTAGGGGAAATTTTGTTTGTGCTGGTGAGCAAAATTGTCATAGCCGTCTAGACATGGGCTTTTTGCAGTCTTACCTATCTGTTCCCCCAAACCTTGCCGCCAGTCTCGATGTGAGGAAAAAGGTCTGATGTAATGACTGTTTCAAAAAAGGAAAGGAGGTGGTCGTACCTTTGCCAGCCCCCGAGTGAGATCCAAACCCTTGCGGTCGCTGGGGCCAGATGTTACTAGAGACCGGAGCGAGGGTAGCAAACTTAGTGTTGCACATACCCCTTACTTAGGATTTTGGCGATCGCTGTGTGACCGTGTGTTTGGTCTTATCGCTGGCCCGACCTTCCCTGAGCCCCTACACATGGTGGGGATTTGGTCAAGGGTTGGCTCATTTTGTGACTATCGCCCTGTCCACAGTTTCCATAACTAGAGGGGTTAAGGCGACGTCACTTGCCTCGATGGCTCAAGTGCGTGCTTTATGAGCTCACTAACGGGATGTTTGAACAGAATCCAATCCTGTTTGCTTCACGACAGGGTCGGCAAAGCCCTCGGGTGGTGTTCCGTTGCTCCTTGACCCGCCTTCCAATAGATTCCCCCTTAATGGGGATTCTATGGGCTCGGCTAGAGGCTGGATTGAACTAGAAGGTTGAGATGACCTTTCCTGCCTTAATGTGGGTTGGGCAAAGGCTGTTGAGGCTCATATGTGTTTTTCTCCCCTAGCTCTTGTTGGACGTGAGGCGTCCTTAGACCCTTCATGGGTCATCCTTCGAACCCTAGTCTCTCGATCATGGATCGAGCGGCTCGAGCCCCCGAGCCTGTTAGGGTCTATTAGGGGTCGGTCGTGTTTCACGCGTTACCCCATCCTCGGTTTCTACAACCGGACGGGCTAAGTTGATGACACTTGCCTCGATGGCTCGAGTGTCGTGCTCAATGAGCTCACTAACGGGTATGTTCAGTGTGAAATCTGGGTCCATCATTCGCTGACGGAGGTCGGTAGAGCCCTCATGTGGCATTTCACTACTTCTTAACCCGCCTCCCGGTAGATGCCCGAGCCGTTCGATAGGCTCAGGTGGCCCGTTGGCCTCTCCTCGATGGAGATTCTGTGGGTTGGCTTGGGGTTAGAATCAAACGAGAAAGGTCGAGATGTCCCTGTCCGCTTCTGAGCGGAGTCGGGCAAGGCCGCTGGGGCTCATCTCGAGTTTTTCTCCCCTGGCTCTGTTTGACTGCGAGGCGGCCTCGAGCCCTTTGTGGGCCGGCCTTCGAACCTCGGTCAGTCGCCGCTCATATTGAATGAGGCGGCTGCCGCTTCGTGGCATGACACGAAGCGTTGGGATGCAGCGATTTGCATATGCAACGTTTGGATGTATGGATTCAATGTATAATTTAATTGAAACTGAAAGCGGGGGGTCGGTAACGTTACCTTGGTGGCGTGAGCGACAAGAAGCTCTTACCAAATATGTTAGTGCGGGGTTTGGGTCCTACGTTTGCGATGAGGTCGGTGTAACCTGCATAAGCATTGCCATTTTTTGTTTCTGTCTCTCGACGGCGATCCGAACCATTCGATTGATTTAGGCGACCTGACAGCTTCTCCTCGGAGGAGATTCTATAGGATGACCCCCCCAAACCCTTCTCGAGAAGCCGAGAGGTAAAGCTCATGGTGCGGGGAACTATGAATTTGATTATGCTGGTGAACAAAAACACCATAGCCATCGGGGCGTAGGTTCTGGCGGTTTGTCCAGTTGTATTCAAAGTTTTATACCCACACGCCGTGCTTCTAGTTTTAAACGTAAGGAGGGGTCGGGCAAGGAGGATGTCTAAAGCAGGTAGACACTCTCGGTAGCCCCGAGTGATGTTCGTGCCCCTGCCGTTGCTGGGGTCAGAAACTCGGTAATGAAATTAATGCGCAAAGTAAGAAAACAGAGGTGCTTATCTTTCTGCGGCCATTCGTTTGTTGTTTTGCTTAGGCCATCTGATCGACCTAGGAGGCCCGTTGGGCCCCTGGATGGGGGTTTCATTGTTGGGTCATTACATGGTCCTACCTGGGGAAGCAGAGAGTCGCCTGCATGCAGGTGTGCCCTGGTTCTCACACCTGGTGTGCATTAGTGGCAGGCCACTCCCAGGCAACGTCCTATTTGACCAGCGACGTCTCGTCGACCAGAGCATGTCCCGTCGGTTCTAGCATGTCCCCTCAGGTTCTGTCGGCATTGATTTCCCATCTACATTGAATAAGGGAAGGAAGAGAGTTTTTCGTCCCAACCTTTCGCCTTTCCTCAGTTGTTGCGCCTCTTCCTTAAATAGGGAGGGGGAGGGGAGTTCTCATCCCATTCTCTTGCCTATTCCTGGGCCGCTACCTTCTTCTCCTTATTTTCCACTGAATGCATTCCTACGTCGTGGTGGGTCCTAAGTGAGAGAGGGTAATGCCAGGGAGAGAAAAACTCATAGATCCGCTCATGAGTCGGGAGCGCGATGTTGAGCTGGAGGTCATCCAACATAGATGAGGTGGTGTAGGCCACCTTTATTGAGAAGGGGCCACTGCCGCCGAAGGAGGAGGGGCACTGGAGGGTGTCGAGCGTCGTCGGCCTTGCCGTCGTTCATTGGGGCCTTTTCTCGGCGAGAGACGCCCCCACCCAGGTGCTATTGTCAGGGTTGCGGCTAATGGCGATGGCATAGTCCCTGGTTGCCCCAACGAAGGTGCCGTTGTCAGGGTTGCGGCTGATGACGATGGCGTAGTCCCTGGACGCCCTGGTGGAGGTGTTGTTCTCAGGGTTGTGGCTAATGACAATGGCGTAGTCCCTGGATGCCTCGAGGAGGGCACCACAGTCGCCAACGTGGTGCTCGACATTGCAGATGATGGTGCCCTCAAGGATCCCGTGGAGGGGTAGGGCATCACCGATGGAGAGCGTGGCGCGGCGACCGTAGTAGTACTCGTAGTAGGGCTGTTCAGAAACTGTAATCGAATAAGTTTGTGGGGGAGCCCCCGAGTGAACAATCTTTTGTATTTATGAATACATTAGTCCTTTTCGTGTTGGGGTCACTTTGTAAGTAGTGAATTTATGCAAGAATGAACAAATTTTCATCTTTTGTTACGGCAAACAGTTTTTCAGATTCCTCTTTTTTCTGTAGAAGAGGTTTCGGTGCCTTTCGACCCTTCCCATGGTTCAGGTCACAAAAACTAGGAGTGCGGGTGAATCAATTCTTATCAAGGAGGTCATAGCCACTGGGGCATGGGTTTCTCGCAGTCCTACCAGTTGTACTAAGAATTTGTTTTTGAAATCTTAGTCCTTAGGACTTGTTATGAGAAGAATGGAAAACTTAGAAACATTTGCAAAGGTAACACACAGGAAGTGTTTGTAAGATAAATGTACTTATATCACTTATATCAGCCCCTGAGTGAGGTCCGACCCCTCGCAGTTTGTAGGGGTCGGATGTCACTAAAGATCGAGGATTTCTAAAGACAAAAACTGATAAGGGAAAGTATGCGTTTATTAAGGGAAAAAGGACGTAGCTGCTCAATGTTCTAGGCGTTGGTGAAGACCTCGCCGTCGATGGTTTTCAACTTGTAGGTGCCTGGCCGGAGTACTTCTGCGACAACATATGGCCCCTCCCAAGGTGGGGAGAGCTTGTGGTGGTCCTTGTTGCTCTGCACGAGGTGGAGAACCAGGTCCCCGACGTTGAAGGCTTGGTCCCTCACCCATCAGCTATGGTACCAACACAGCACCTGCTGGTATTTGGCCAAATGGAGGAGGGCGATGTCACGGGCTTTGTCTAGTTGGTCCATGGCGTCTTCGTGGGATGCCTCGGCTCCCTGTTCGTCATATGCTCTTATTCTTGGTGCTCCATAGTCGAGGAACGTCAGGAGGACGGCCTTAGAACCATAGACCATGAAGCAAGGTGTGTAGCTGGTGGCCCAGCGAGGAGTTGTCCTCAGGCTATAGAGCACCGCAGGGAGCTCGGTGACCCAGCGTGCGCTGAATTTGTTCAACCGGTTGAAGATCCTAGGTTCGAGGCCCTGTAGGAGCATGCCATTTGCGCGTTCACCTGCCCATTCGATCAGGGGTGCGCGACGGCAGCCCAATTGACTCGGATGTGTTGTTCATCGGAGAATCGAATGAATTTCTTGCCGGTGAACTGCGTGCCGTTATCTGTGATGATGGAGTTCGGTACTCCGAAGCGATGGATGATGTTAAGGAAGAACAGCACAGCTTGCTCGGACTTGATCACGGAGATCGGCCGAGCTTTGATCCATTTTGTGAACTTGTCTATGGTGACAAGCAAGTGGGTGTAGCCCCCGGGTGCCTTTTTGAGAGGCCCAACCAGATCAAGCCCCCAGACCGCGAAGGGCCACATGATGGGGATCATCTGGAGTGCCTGGGCTGGGAGGTGAGTTTGCTGAGCGTAGTACTGGCACCCTTCATAGGTGCATATGATTTGCTCGGCGTCAGCTACTACAGTGGGCCAGTAGAAGCCCTGTCAGAATGCATTCCCAACCAAGGTTCTAGGCGCGGCATGGTGCCCGTAGACCCCACTGTGGATATCGCTTAGCAGAAGCTTCCTCTGTTTAATGGAAATACAGAGCTGCAGGATCCCAGTGTGGCTCCTTTTGTAGAGTTCACCCTCTACAAGAACGAAGGATTTGGCATGATGTGCGAGCCATCAAGCCTCCGTCTTGTCCGTTGGCAGCGTGTGGCGGAGGAGGTAGTCGAGGTGGAGTGTTCTCCAGTCGCCCAGAGGGTTGGGCTCTGTCGTTGGATCCTCTTCAAGCTCCATGACACCGGGGCCAGGCAGAGCGGTTGGTTGGTTAGCCCCCGAGGCTAGATCAGAAGGGCCATCGTTGGGCCGTTTTGACCCTTCGTAGTGCACCAAGGGTTTGTGTTGGTCGCTGGTGAAGACGCTCGTCGGCACCGGCTCTCGACCGGACGCTGCCTTTGCAAGTGCGTCGGCCGCCTCGTTGAGGCGCCTTGGGATGTGATTGAGTTCGAGGCCATCGAACTTGTCCTCCAACCATCGGACTTCTCGGTAGTATGCAGCCATCTTGGCGTCATGCAGCTTGACTCCTTCATGACTTGGTTGACGACTAGCTGAGAGTCACCCCGAATGTCGAGACGTCGGATGCCCAACTCGACGATGAGGCATAGGCCGTTGATGAGTGCTTCGTATTTGGCCATATTATTTGATGAGGGGAAATGGAGCCAAACCATGTACCTCATGCAGACCCCAAGGGGTGATACAAAGACCAGCCCCATGCCAGAGCCCTTTTTCATCAGTGATCTATCAAAGTACATCGTCTAGTACTCTTGATCGATGACCGCCGGTGGTGTTTGGACCTCGGTCCATTCGGCGATGAAGTCAGCTAATACCTAGGATTTGATCGCTGTTCAGGAGGCATATGTGATGCCTTGATCCATCAGCTCGAGTGCCCACTTTGTAGTTCTTCCTGTGGCATCCTGGCTCTGGACGACCTCACCGAGGGGGAATGACGTCACAACCGTTACGGGATGTGACTCAAAATAGTGGCGCAGCTTCCTCTTGGTGATGAGGATGGTGTAAAGGAGCTTCTGGATTTGGGAGTAGCGGGTTTTGGAGTCGGATAGTACTTCACTGATGAAGTACGTAGGGCGCTGGTCTTTGAGGGCATGTCCTTCTTGCTCCCATTCTACTACTAGGGCAGCGCTGACCACTTGTGTGGTGGCCGCTATGTATAGCAAGAGGGATTCTTTGTCGCTCGAAGGAACTAGGATCGGGGGCTTTGTCAGAAGTAGTTTGACCATGTCAAGCGCCTCCTGGGCCTCGGATGTCCACTCGAAGTGGTCGGCTTTCTACAGGAGCTAATAAAGGGGGAGTCCTCGGTCACCGAGGCACGAGATGAATCCGCTGAGGGCGGCGAGGCACCCTATGATTCGCTGAACCCCCTTTATGTTCTGGATTGGCCCATCTTTGTGATGGTCGAGATTTTCTCTGGGTTGGCTTTGATGCCATGCTCGAAGACGATGAAGCCAAGCAGCATACCCCTCGGGACCCCGAAAACACATTTCTCGGGATTAAGTTTGATGCCATTCGCTCAAAGTTTCGCAAAGGTTTGCTCAAGATAGGCAATGAGGTGGTCAGCCCATTTGGACTTAACTACGATGTTGTCAACGTAGGCCTCAATGGTCCACCCGATGAGGTCCCCGAAGCATCTGAGCATACATCGTTGGTATATTGCCCCAACGTTCTTCAGACCGAATGGCATCGAAATGTAGCAGAACAATCCAAAGGGGGTGATGAAAGACGTCGCGAGTTGGTCGGACTTTTTCTTCGTGATTTGATGGTAGCCGGAGTACGCATCAAGGAAGCAGAGGGTTTCGCACCCTGAGGTAGAATCGACTATTTGGTCTATGCATGGCAAAGGAAATGAATCCTTTGTGCATGCCTTGTTGAGGCCCGTATAGTCAACACACATCCTCCATTTCCCGCTCTTCTTTCGTACAAGGATGGGATTGGCTAACCACTCTGGGTGGTGTACTTCCCTGATGAATCTGGTGGCTGACAGTTTTGCTATCTCCTCATCGATGGCCCTACGCTTTTTCTTGTCGAAGCGGCACAGGCGTTGCTTCACCGGCTTGGAGCCTAGATGGATTTTTAGGGTATGCTCAGCGACCTCCCTCAAAATGCCTGGCATATCTGAGGGTTTCCACGCAAAGATATCTTTGTTGCCATGGAGGAAGTCGATGAGTGCGCTTTCCTATTCAGAGGAGAGCATGGTACCAATGCATACCGTTTTACCCTCGAAGCTGCTAGGATCTATGAGGACCTCCTTGGAGCCCTTGGCCAATTCAAATGACCTGGTCGACTTCTTTGCACTAGGCGCTCCTTCGGTGACCTCCACCCTGAGGGCGATGAGCTCCCCGGAGGCGATGATTGTCGTGGCGTGGCCACAGCACTCGACCTTGCACTCGTAGGCACGCTAGAAGGAGGTGCCGATGGTGATGACCCCGCGGGGGCCTAGCATGTTCAGCTTGAGGTACATGTAATGGAGACAGGGTCCCGATCTTCCGTCAGGTTCAAGATAAACAACGATTTGTTCGGAGAGCGACACACCGATCCGGCTTCAGATCACAAAGACCCAAACCCTACAACCTTAGCACCACGTCTCCTCTGGTTATCAACCGTGTCACAATCCAGTTGACCTCGCCAAGAAGGCTAATCCCTGCTGCGAATCGAAGAACACAAGCAAGAACAAGATAAAAAGCAACTCAATTAAAGTGATAATTGCAGATGAATGATTAAGCACTTGAAGTTGGGGTCTTGCAAACCGATAACGGTGACTGTTCAATGACAGATTGATCTAAAACAAAACCCAAAACCTAATGTAGGTGGTGGCTACTGATTATATAGCCTAAGGGACGTCCAAGGATCCCTCTTCACGTCCTAAAGGTGTCCCAACACGTTACAAGGCCCAACGGCCCAAAAGACGACGACACAGTGCCGTGACAGATTCTGGACGTCAACTTGTTTCGACGATTCCCATTGATTCTTATGGAATTTTGTGGGACTACTTCCATTGGTTTCCTTATGAAATTATCTTTCCATCCATATGTGGATCATCAAAAACGGAGTTCGGATGCGTCCTAGGCATCCGTTTAATTGCAGACTGGTCCTGACGGCCAAGGCAGACTCGAACTCGGATTGGACTGGGCCTCTGGCTTGGCTTGGACGTCCTTGCTGGCCTCCTAAGGTGGTGGACAAGGAGGAGGACGTCCAAGGGCTTCCTTGGTGGGTTCTCCAAGTCCTTGGGCTGTGCTCCCACTTGGGCCAGGGTCCCAAGGATGAATAACAAGCCCATGACGACAATGTATCTCTCGGCAGAAATAGTGACAGAATATCTTGATGGTTTGGAGGCCTTGCCGACGTGATATTGAGATGAGACCAGATCTATTTGAAAGCTTATCAAACAAGCTTTCCATCAAGTGCTTATTGACCTCGATCGCTGTCGACGAAATATGGTCGGCAGTCTACCTAGGGGTATGCCCAAGGTAGTAGATTATCGGCAGACAGATGCGCAAGCCCTAAACAAGACGGTGACGCAAGACAGACACGAGGTTTTATCCAGGTTCGGCCGCCAAGAAGGCGTAATACCTACGTCCTGCGTCTGATTTGTATTGCTGTATGTCAATGAGAGATATTTTTTAGAGGGGTCCCCTGCCCGCCTTATATAGTCCGGGGGGCAGGGTTACAGATCTGGAAACTAATCCTAGTCAGTTACAATTGCCATATCTGGCCGGATAAGGATTCCTATTCTAACCGACCAGGATCCTGCTTGGTCGCCAAATCCGTCTTGATTCCTTGTGCGGGACTCCGATCAGGTTAACTGGGCCGCACGTCATCTTTCGGGTGGACTGAACCCATCGATCCGGGCCAGCCCAAGCTTAGCCGTAAGGGTATAGGGGTTAATACCCCCACAGCTAGTCCCCGAGCATCATGTATTATGCTGCGACACGCCTTTTGAACCTTCTCCGACAAGCGAGGCTTGAATTCTTGACGCCTCCGACCACCGTCATCACCGGAGAAGTAGGTTGTCCGAAGAATGTATGGTGCTCTTAAGAAAAAAGAAAAAGATTTCTGTCCTGAGAAGTGTGCCCACTTGTATTTCTGAAAAGAAATGTAAATGGTCTTGAAGTATAGCATCCTGAAACATCAGAAGCGTAGGGGTCAAAAAACAAACACGTTCACCGCAAGGTGAAGTGTGCCCACTTAGTCCCCGAGCTTGCTGGAAGGCAAAGTATGAGCCTTGTAGCAAGGTCTAAAAGAAAAGTCTCTTAACTGTATGTGAGTACAAATCACATGTAGCCAACGAGAACCACTATTCAAGCAGTGGTCGGGGCAGTCCCCGAGCATACTAATAATCCTCATAATCATTCAAACACAGGGGTCAATTTAAACACACATTCACCGCAAGGTGAAGTGTGCCCACTTAGTCCCCGAGCCTGGTAGTAGGTGACGCAGGTACGTGGTGCCAGGGTCTATCAAAGGAATTCCGCTGAGATTAAGAATCCAATTACCGTACAGGCAAAACAAGTTACACCGGCAGGTGCATCGTATCCACATAGTCCCCGAGCTTGCTGGAAAGCGAAGTATGAAGCGAGGTCTAAAGAAAAAATCTCTTAACTGTATGTGAGTACAGATCACATGTAGCCAAGGAGAACCATTATGCAAGCAGTGGTCGGGGCAGTCCCCGAACACAGCCGTGGTCGGAGCAATCCCCGAGCACGAAAGTGGCCTGGGCAGCATCCAAGCACAGTAGTGGTCTGTGCAATCCCCGAGCACATTAGTGGTCTGGGCAGTCCCCGAGCACATTAGTGGTCTGGGCAGTCCCCGAGCACATTGGTGGTCTGGGCAGTCCCCGAGCACTTTAGTGGTCAAGGCAAATCCACGATCACTTGCGCTGCTTGTACTATTATTTTGTGTACTTCTCTCTGTTCTCTGCCAAGTCCAGTCTGACACGTCTGGTCAAAAAAGTAAATAGGTATAGTACGTCATTCTGTCTTCTCTTTCTTTTTTTTCTTTTTTGCAAACAGTCGGTTGACACCTGTATTGAGGTGTGTCAGTGTGGGCCCCCTTACACCATCAACGAAGAGGCGCGTACACTGTTAACGAAGGAGCGCGTTTATTGGCGCAGATTTCGAGGTTGTGTGAACAACCGTCTGCGGCGCGTGCGCACGACTCCCAATATTCTCGGGCGGACGAAACGACGGTGATCTTTGTTTTATATAATGCGGATCTGGTAAGTTACTCATACCATTCCCCATTGTCATCCGCCGCCGCAACCTTCTTCTTCCTCCTGCCGAACCCTATTCCCAAAAATCATCACCAATCCGCTCGGTCTCCCGCATCCACCCACTTCGTAAGGACGAACTAATGGCGAAGAGAGACGCCCAGAAGAAAGGCGGGGTCATGGCGAAGGAATGGTGGAAGTCGCGGAGCAACGAGCAGACCATCGAGGACCTCGTCGCCATGGGAGTGCTCCACAACAAGGCACTTGCGGGATGGCGTGCACCGGAAGGAGAAAGCTTCCCCGATCCACAACCAGGTGAGATTGTGGTATTTGAAGATTTCTTCAAAAGGGGTTTTGGGATTCCAGTGCACCCTTTCCTTCAGGGTCTCTGTTTGTACTACGAGATTGGGATTTGCAATCTGCATCCCAACTCGATTCTTCTTGTCTCCACCTTCATCCATCTCTGCGAGGCTTATGGCGGCTTCCAGCCCCATTTCGACCTCTTTCGCCACCTATTCTGTCTTCGGAAGAAAGGGAGCGGTGGCTCGAAGATCGCCGGAGGCGTTTACCTGAACCTGCGCGACGGCATGAAGGCTCAATACCTGCACTGCCCCTGGAACACCTCGTTGGACGAGTGGTATAAGAAGTGGTTCTACATCCGTGAAGAGCCGAACACCATCACTCTGTGCGATGTGGGCTTGATTCCAGAGAAGAAAAGCAGCTGGTCGGAGAGGCCCGAGAACTTGGAGCAGATCGCCGAACTGCTCGGGATGATCCCGTGGGGAAGGCTTGATGGCCCGAGTGTCGTCGGCAACTTCATCAGCCGAAGAATTCAGCCTTGCCAGAAAAGGATTCACCCTGGCTTCGAGTACCAAGGAGGCGCTGATCCGACGAGGACCAGAAAGGAGCCGCTCGACAAGATGGAGATCAAGGCCAGGATTGGAGAGCTGTTCAACCTGGCCGATCCCAATTATGTTGCACTGAACGCCATTGAACACGCCTTCAAGCTGGCTCGCCCTCCCCCAAAGGTAAATGACGCCTCCTTTTAACTGTAAAGTCATGTTGTATCAAGAAAATAACTGTCTTTTCCTTCATTTTGTGTCTCAGTATAATGGCCGTGACCGGGCTGGAGTGTTTGTGTCGCCTCCCCCTGGTGTAGAGTGGCCGCAAGCTACTGGACCAACCGCCCAGACCAGCGCCAGGACCGACGGCGTTCACTGGGCGATACTCGAGACCGTAGAGGACGCCTCGACCAGAGCCGCCGGCAAGCGTCCGGCTGCCAGCAAACGTCGCCAAGCCATCATCTCCCAGTCGGACGACGAAGCAGAGGATGCGGACATCTCCCGGCTCGTCCCCCGAAAGAAGAGAAGGCAGGTGGAGCCGTCGGAGCAGGGTTGCTCCTCTGTGCCAGCAGTGGTCACAGCGCCGACCACAGCAACACAGAGCACAGACGAAGAGAACATGCCGCATCATCCTCCGACGCCCGTACCGGAGTTTGAACAAGTCCCGGTAGAAACTGCCGAGCAAGCAGAGCAGGGGCGGTCGAGGAGGCGTTCCTTCGCCACATCCTTCCGCAAGTCAAAACTGTAAGTATATATATTTTTGATGTAAGCTTTGAATTTTGCAGTGGATGCTATTGTCTTCTGAATTTGTCTCTGAATGTATTAGATCCGCGTCCACCGAAAGTCCCGACCAGCTAACTGGGTGCAGAACGTCCTCTCCAAAAACGGCAGGACAAACTGCTCAGCAACCGGCCGTGGAGGAGCCCATGGCAGGGACTCTGCCTGGGCCTCAGCAGGCGGACGGCCAGACGCCAGTCCCCGAGCAGAATACAAGTGCTCCGAGCACAAACCCTGATGAGGCGGATACCACAGCGCCACGGGAGCTGGATCTGGCCGAGGAGCAGCAGCCAGAAGTTGCCCAGAACAAGGGTGCCGAAGCGACGGCTCGTGGGAAAGCCCTGGTGGTCGTGGAGTCTGCAAACTCCGGACCACCGCCGCCTCCCGAACTGGAGGCTGAAGAGGATGAAGTGGAAGAAGTCCTGGGCCGTCCCCAAGATAGACGACAACATGTATATGTGTCGCGCTATCGGAACGACGAATGGGTCATGCACGAGGAGATCCCAGAGGCCGAGGAAACCTTAAGAGTTGAACGAGCAGCCAAACGCCTGGTGACTAAAGTCCAGGTATATTTGGCTTTAGTCCTTAAACCTGTTGTGTAGTCGAACTATCTGACGTAGCTTGTCTGTATGCAGGACGTGATGAAAACTGCAAGGTACCGAAAAAGGTGCTTCGACCAGATAGAAGTAGTCATGAAGACCAATAAGGAGCTGACGGCTGAAGTGGAACGCCTACGGCGCCAACTTGAAGCCACCAACCAGGAGAGGACAAACCAAGAAGCACAGAACCAAAACCTGGTCGGCCAGCTCAAAAACAAAGAGCAGGAGAAAACAGGTAAGTGTTCGCCGTATCATAGCAAGTGCTGGACTTGTGTTGTTTTGTTCTTGACAGTAATGGCTGTAATGCAGGTTTAGAAGCTGAAGTGACCCGCCTCCAGGGGGAGAACAGCCGTGCGTTTGCAGAATGTGGTCGCCTGAAGGAGGACAACGAGAAATTGGCACGCCGCCAGTCGGAACTCCAAGACCACACTAACAGAATGAAGGACGACCTGAAAAGTAAGCACTCCAGACCACCGTTCTCGTTAAATTGCCCGCATCGCCTTGTCGTGTCATCACGTTTGATGTCTTGTACTGTTTTCAGTTTTGAAAGTCAATGCCAAGAGGCACCTTGAGGCCGTGATCAGGGAGCGCGACGACTGGAAAGCACAATGCCTTAAGGCCTCCGAGGAGCGGGACACGTGGAGCAAGCGATGCCAAGAAATGGCAACTGGCATTGTGCCCGTCCTCGACCTTATCGACCCGGCGCTCACAGAGGAAGAGCTAAGGACACCTCAGCTCGGACTGGTCGAAAGATGCAAGCAAGCATGGGGATGGTTCCAAGACTTCGTGAAGGAGGCGGGTGAGTACACGGGTGCCCATGTGCTAAGCATGGTTCGTGCTCACTACCCCTTGATCGATCTCAAACGCTTGGAGGCTGGGTACCCGAAGGAGATAGACCCAGACCAGGCCGAAGAGCTTCGGACGGCCCAGCTGGACTTGTCGTCAAAGATAATTGGCGATATTAACCTGTGCGGAGGTGGGACAGCACCTGTGCAGGGTATGCCATCGACAAGCCAGCTGGAAATGCCATCAGCTAGAAGCCAACCAACGGAGCCTGCGGTCTCGACCAGCCAGGCACCGGCGGGGCCATCCCCTTCAGCTTGACTAGCCCCAGAGTCCCCGAGACTCGAGTAGGGTATCAGAGGCGGCAAGCAATAAATGCCATGCGCCCCGACCAGCCAATGTAATAGGCTTAAAGCTGTAGAAGGAGGACATAGTTGTGTTATTGTAAACTTGAGCCTTTTCAGGCAAGCTTGTAATAACGTAACTGTATATCATTATAAGCTTGTTTGTTCTATACAAAACGTACTTTAAGCTTGAGATTCTGTGTTGGTGTAACTAAGTGGGAACGTGTTAACGTTCTGTTTAGTTGTACCGTTTTGCTCGACACTTCATCCTGAAAAGTTTGTGCGGCCCTAGTCTGGCATGTGGTCGGAGTATGAGGTACTATGACCTGTGCACACGTGAACGCAGACAAGCCAAACCAGGGGGGACCTGCCGATCACCCGCAACGTAGAGAGCGGATCCCGTGCACGTGTTGGGAGGAACCGGAGACAGGACCTGCTCCGAAAACCGTAGAAGGAGTGGTGGTCGGCTTGTACTGGCTTAAGTTAGAATAACCATAAAATTTGGAGTGACATATTAGAGTGGTCGGAGAAATCATAGTTGCTTTAGTAAAGTAAATCGAAAATACAAGTAGAGTACATATCTCAGTAGTTAAGCATAGAAGCGTCTAAGCTTGTCGATGTGCCATGAGTTCGGTACGTCCGTGCCGTCTAGACGAGCTAACCTGTAAGACGTTGGATGTGTGACTTCCTTGATCATGAAGGGTCCCTCCCATGGGGCTGCGAGTTTGTGGACACCAGCCTGGTTCGTCTTCCACTTCAAGACTAAGTCCCCGACCACGAAGAAACGCTCTTTAACGTTCTTGTTGTAGTACCTGCGCAAAACAGCAAGGTACTTGGCCGTGCGTACGCAAGAATCAAGCCTTTTCTCTTCTGCGCTGTTGACTTCTAGCTCCCGTACTTCGTCGACCTTGCCTTCGTCGAAGTTCTCTACCCGTGCTGATCGGAAAGCTATATCTGGTGGGAGGACTGCTTCAGCGCCGTAAACCATAAAGTATGGTGAGACGCCAGTGTTACGACTGGGCTGAGTTCGGAGGCCCCAGACAACGGCTGGTAACTCCTTGAGCCATCTTCCAGGAGCTTTATCGTTTTCTCTGTACATCCTCTTTTTCAATGCGTCCAAGATCATGCCATTTGCCCGCTCGACTTGTCCATTAGCTCTAGGATGCGCCACCGAGACGTATTTTACAACTATGCTCCTTTCATCGCAGAAGTCCCAAAAGGCGTTCCCGGTGAACTGAGTACCCAGGTCAGTAATGATGCTGTTGGGCACGCCGAAACGGTGGATGACCTGGTCGAGGAATGTGACGGCTTTCTCTGAGGATGCCTGTACCAGAGGCATGTATTCTATCCACTTAGAAAACTTATCAATTAGCACGAAGACGCATGTAAATTTCCCAGGGGCTGGTTTGAAAGGCCCGATCATGTCCAGTCCCCAGCATGCGAAGGGCCAAGAGGCTGGAATCGTCTGGATCTCGTGTGCCGGTACATGGATTCTCTTGGAGAAGAACTGACAACCTTCACAGCGGCGGACTAGCTTCTCTGCATCGGCCACTGCTGAGGGCCAATAGAACCCTGCTCGGAAAGCCTTACCGACCAGTGTTCTTGATGCCGCGTGGTTGCCGCAGGAGCCAGAGTGGATTTGGTCTAGGAGATGCTTGCCTTCCTCCTGGGTTATACACTTCATCAAAATTTCCTCCTTAGCGTTTTTGCGCCATAACTTGCCATCGACGAGCAGATACTGCTTACTACGACGCATCAGGCGTTCATTTTCTGTTCGATCGATATAACCGCTACCGTCTGTTAAGTACTTGATGAAAGGTGTTCTCCAGTCTGGCTCATGAGTGGTCGGAAGCGGCTCGGTTGTGCTCGGCGCTGGAACCGTAGCCACTAATTGCCGGTCTGAGACTTTGTCGGTCGTTGAATCTTCGTCTTCAATGGAGGGCGTGAGCAGGTCTTGGACGAATACGCCATGTGGGATTTTGGCTCGGGATGATCCTAACTTTGACAACGCATCTGCTGCCTGGTTCTTGTCCCGGACCACGTGTGTGTACTCGATGCCATAGAACCTGCCTTCCAGCTTTCTTATCGATTTGCAATATGCGTCCATCTTTTCACTGGTCGTGTCCCAGTCCTTGTTGAGTTGGTTGATGACCAGAGCCGAATCTCCGTAGACATAGAGACGTTTAACTCCAAGCTCAACCGCAATGCGTAGACCATGCAGGCATGCTTCATACTCGGCTGCATTATTAGATGCTGGGAAATGAATCCTGAGAACGTACCGGAGCTTTTCCTTGGATGGTGATACGAAAAGAACTCCTGCTCCCGCACCGTCGATGTTGAGAGAACCGTCGAAGTACATCGTCCAACATTCGTCGGATCCCGGAGAGGCGGGAGTGCTTAAGTCTGTCCACTCGACGATGAAATCGACGAGTGCCTGAGACTTGATTGTAGTACGACTTGCAAATTCCAAGGAAAGGGGGCATAGCTCCATTGCCCATTTGACTATGCGCCCGTTCGCGTCCTTATTGCGAATAATGTCCCCCAAAGGATACTCGGTCATGACCACCACACGATATCCGTCGAAGTAATGTCTCAACTTTCGGGATGTTATCAGTATGGCGTAGAGCAGTTTCTGAATCTGTGGGTACCTGGTCTTGGATTCGTTGAGTACCTCACTAATGAAATAAATTGGCCGCTGTACCTTGTAGGCGTGGCCCGGCTCGTCACGCTCGACCACCAGTGTAGTGGAAACCACCCGATCGGTTGCCGCAATGTAAAGTAGGAGAGTTTCGTCTTCTCTGGGAGCGGTAAGTACCGGAGGTGACGTGAGGTATTGTTTCAGCTGCATGAAGGCAGCGTCTGCTTCCTCCGACCACTCGAACTTCTCGGACGCTTTGAGCAGTTTGAAGAACGGTAGTCCTTTTTCTCCTAATCTTGATATAAAACGGCTTAGAGCAGCCATGCAGCCGGTGAGCTTCTGGACGTCCTTCACCTTTTTTGGGGGCTTCATGTCTAAGACAGCTTTAACTTTCTCCGGGTTAGGGCGTATGCCGTCGTAACTGACGACGTTGCCGAGCAATATGCCAGAAGGGACACCAAAGATGCACTTCTTTGGGTTTAATTTCCATTGGAACGTATTAAGGGCTGCGAAGGCGCGTTCCAGATTGTCAACAAGGGTATGTGCTTCCTTGGTTTTGACAACTACATCGTCGACGTAAGCCTCGACGAGGCCGTCTTTTATCTCGTCGTTGAGGCAGGCCTATATAGCGCGTTGGTAGGTAGCACCGGCGTTTTTGAGCCCGAACGACATGGTCGTGTAGCAGTAGGCGCCGAAAGGCGTGATGAAAGATGTCTTGATCTGGTCGTCCTTTTTGAGAGCGATCTGGTGATAACCAGAGTAGCAATCGAGAAAGGAAAGCAGCTCGCAACCGGCGGTTGAATCTACGACCTCGTCTATGCGAGGTAAGCCAAAGGGGTCCTTAGGGCAGTGTTTGTTGAGATCAGTGTAATCAACGCACATTCTCCATTCATTATTCTTTTTGCGTACAAGAACCGGGTTGGCTAACCATTCCGGATGATACACTTCTTTGATAAATCCGGCTGCCAAAAGCCGTGTAACTTCTACCCTAATCGCCTCCTTTTTGTCGCGAGCGAACCGTCGTAGCTTCTGCTTGATTGGTTTGGCTTTGCTGTTGACATTCAAGGAGTGCTCAATCAAGTCCCGAGGTACACCGGGCATGTCGGAAGGTTTCCATGCAAACACATCCACGTTGCCCCTCAAGAACCTGACGAGCGCGTCTTCCTATTTGGGATCCAGGTCGGCCCCGATGAGGGCCGTTTTGCTGGGATCACCCTCGACCAGCTGGATCGTCTTGTGCTCCTTGCACCTGATGTTCTTGCGCGGAGCCTCGAGCTCTGGGATCTCCAAGTGGTCGGCCGTGGTCTTCTTAGCGTCGAGAATGGTCTCGGCCATGCGAATAGAGAGG
Organism: Miscanthus floridulus; assembly: GCF_019320115.1. Lineage (NCBI taxonomy): Eukaryota > Viridiplantae > Streptophyta > Magnoliopsida > Poales > Poaceae > Miscanthus > Miscanthus floridulus. Next base: position 18,144,715 of record NC_089594.1, on the reverse strand, counting down.
TCGTGAGCCTCTGCTATTTTGAAGCTGTCGTCCTCGCAGGTGTAAGCTGCGTATACGTTGCCCCTGAGGGTTAAAACTCCTTTCTCAGTAGGCATCTTGAGCACCAGATACCTGTAATGAGGTATGGCCATGAACTTGGTGAGCGACGGTCGACCAAGAATAGCATGGTAGGTGCCGTCGAAATCAGCGACCACGAAGTTGACGTAGTCGGTGCGGAAGTGGTCCGGAGTCCCAAACTGCACAGGTAGCGTGATCTGCCCGAGAGGTGTGGAGCTCTGTCCGGGGAGAACGCCCCAGAACTGTGCCTCGTACGGCTTCAGGTCCGCCTGGGCTATTTTCAGAGCGGGCAGGCTGTTCTTGAACAGTATATCAATGGAGCTGCCGCCGTCGATTAGTACCCTGTCGAACTGAACCTTGTTGATACAAGGATCGAGGACCAGGGGAAAACGCCCTGGTTCGGGTATGGCGGCCCATTGGTCCTTTCTGCTGAAGTAGATTTCACGGTGAGACCACGGAGGAAGCCGCGGATCGGTAAGAAGGTTGTCGTTCTTTGCCACGTTCAAGCAGGCGCGGGCGAGCAGCTTGCGTTCTCGTTTGGTCTCAATGGAGACCTTGCCGCCGATGATGGTGTGCACGCGATCCGTTGGCTTGACGTATTTATGACGAGGATCTGCATCGTCGTCGTCGTTGTCCTCGTTGCGCTGTTCCCTCACGTCAGTAGGCTTGTCGGACGTATCCGGAGCCTGCTGGCGCGTGTAGATAGTCTTGAGGACGCGACAATTCTCCATGGTATGGTTCGACTTGGGATGGAGCTGGCAGGGGCCCTTCAATGCCTTGGCGTAATCGTCCTCGTAATTACGACGTCCTCCGCCCTTTTTCACAGTATTGACCTCACCATCATCTTCCCGAGCACGCTTGCTTCTGTAATCGTCACGGCGGTTGCGCCGCTGATTACGTTGATCACGGTGGTCGCGGGAGTCGTTGCGCTGGTTGCGGCGGTCAAAATTGTCGTTCCGACCACGGTTGCCGCGGTAATCATCGCGGTGTGGGGGGTGGTCGGAGCGTGGAACCCTTGCTTCTTCTTCGACGATTATCTTTTTAGCGTCGTCGGCGTCCGCGTATTTCTTAGCGGTGGCCAAGAGCGCTGTGACTGACTCAGGTCTTTTCCGGAGGAGCTTGTCTCTCAGGGCGTCGTGGAAGCGGAGGCCGGTGACGAAAGCCTCGATTGCTTCGTTGTCGGATATTGATGGGACCTTGATGCGCATCTCCGAGAAACGCCGAACGTATTCGCGCAGTGGTTCGTCTTTCCGATCTCGGATCCGTTGCAGATCGTACTTGTTGCCGGGTTGTTCACAAGTAGCGATGAAATTGTCGATGAAGGCCTGCTTGAGTTCCTGCCAAGAGTCAAAAGAATTTGCCGGCAAGCTAACTAGCCATTGGTGACCTGCATGGCCAACGGCGACTGGGAAGTAGTTAGACATAACGTGCTCGTCAGCCATGGCTGACCGGCACGCGGATTCATAGAGCATGACCCATAATTCAGGGTTTTCTTTGCCGTCGTACTTCTGAAGCTTCTCGAGCTTGAAATTCTTGGGCCATATGACTTGGCGCAGGTGTGGAGTGAACTGCTTCAGACCCGGCGGACCGTGGACGGTGTCGTACTCCATACGGCGATAGCTTTCGTGGGATGCACGATCGTCGGCTCTCTGGTTGATGCGAGCACGCAAATCACGTCCACCGAGGTAATGGCGGAGATCATTATTGCCATCGCGGCGATCTCGATTGCCACCTGGATTAGCGCTGTGACCGTGGTTATCACGGCGATTGTCGCGGTTATCTCGGCGGTTGTCGCCTCGAACGTCGTGGCGGTTATCCTCCCGGCGGCGGTTGTCGTCCCGACCACCATCACAACCACCGTTCCCGCCTTGACGGTTGTCCGATGGGTCGTTATTGCGCGAGCCACGTAGGTTGAGTGGCTGTGAGCGACTTGAGTATTGGCGGCTGTGGCTTGATTCGACAGAAACGGATGGAGCCCGGGCTTGGTTCATCTCTGCGGTCTGAGCCATAGCAGCCGTCAGATAAGCTTGTATGTCATCACGGATTACTTGAGTCTCGGGAGTGTTGGGCAGCCGCTGCATCGTCGCCATGGCGACGGCTACGTTGGCGCTTGGGGTCTTGAAGACTTGTTTATCCCCCACCCTGTCGAAAGCATTGTTGAGGTCGCGCGGTTGGACCCTTATGCGTCGTGCCTCTTGGTCTGCTTCAGCTTCGATTTGCCGGCGATTAAACCGGTTAATATTGCGTGCTTCGCGTGCGGTCTTTTCTTGTTCTGTTTCGCCAACTGCTGGCGGCTCGTCGTTGCTGACAACATGGATCAAATCCCCTCGTCTTGGCGGGAAAGACGGAAATTCGGGAAAACCCGGGGCGTGGTCTGGTAGATCCAGGTCGTATTGGACGCCTTCATCTTCGTGACGCTGAAGCTCGGTGTGGACAGATGCGTTGGACGCGATGCCGGACGAGGAGCTGGAGTCACCTTCTCGGACTGTGTGGACGGATCCTTCCCGATAATCTTCGATCCGGACCATGTTGACGATGTTGCATGGCTTCGGCCGAGATCGGTGTATAGGACACAGATCCGAGCGGTGTCGCAGGTTGTACGCGTAGCTGGAGGCAGCGTTTTGCAGGCCGTAGGGCTGGACCTGGTGGTTCTCCGTCGGGGCTTCGTACTCGCAGAGTCGGAGACCCGTCGCGATGTCTGACCGGCGATGAGCAAAACGCCCCTCAGGAGTTGATACGACCACAAGATCTGTTCCCAATCGCACAGGACGACTGGTCCGAGCTGGTCGGATAGATCTGTCGTGGAGGGCTGTTACCTGCTCGTTAGGTTGGGTTTGAATCGTACTTACCAGAGCCAGGGTTTCAGCGAGTTGGATGCCGACCCGATCGACGGAATCGAGCAGGTCGGTGTTGTCGATCTGCTTCCCTCTGTAGCGGGGAAGCAGACGATGGGTTGTTGGCGTGGCTGTAGGCGTGGTTGGAGCTAGATGTCCCGTGGTCGGAGCCAGGTCCATCGTGGTCGGAGCCTTGTTCACCGTGGTCGGAGCCGTGTTCACCGTGGTCGGAGCCGTGTTCACCGTGGTCGGAGCCGTGTTCACCGTGGTCGGAGCCGTGTTCACCGTGGTCGGAGCCGTAGCCGATGCAGGTGAAGTAGTCGTCGGCGCAGGCTGGATCCATGCCTCCCCCGTGGTCATGGTGATGGAGTCGTCGGAGCTGGTGGTCCAGGTGATCTGGCCGACGGTGAACGTGAGGCCGCTGGGCGTGGCCATGGAGCCGGAGATGATGACCATCTTGTTTGCTTGGAGAGCAGTACGCACACCCCCTACCTGGCGCGCCACTGTCGACGAAATATGGTCGGCAGTCTACCTAGGGGTATGCCCAAGGTAGTAGATTATCGGCAGACAGATGCGCAAGCCCTAAACAAGACGGTGACGCAAGACAGACACGAGGTTTTATCCAGGTTCGGCCGCCAAGAAGGCGTAATACCTACGTCCTGCGTCTGATTTGTATTGCTGTATGTCAATGAGAGATATTTTTTAGAGGGGTCCCCTGCCCGCCTTATATAGTCCGGGGGGCAGGGTTACAGATCTGGAAACTAATCCTAGTCAGTTACAATTGCCATATCTGGCCGGATAAGGATTCCTATTCTAACCGACCAGGATCCTGCTTGGTCGCCAAATCCGTCTTGATTCCTTGTGCGGGACTCCGATCAGGTTAACTGGGCCGCACGTCATCTTTCGGGTGGACTGAACCCATCGATCCGGGCCAGCCCAAGCTTAGCCGTAAGGGTATAGGGGTTAATACCCCCACAATCGCACTCCGGATGGCTGAGTTATGGCCTTTCCAATGAAGCACTATCGAGCTGCCGATGAACCTAAAATTCAACTTTGATGAACTTGCACGTTGAGACACATTTGTACCTACATTCAAATAACGACATGTACATGTAGAACCAAGTGAATTATACCAAAAATCACTATGCAAATATAGGAACGAGCTTACCTTATAAACAATGGTCGTATCCGATGGTGGCATGTCCTCATCATCCTCCCCTTCTTGGCAACAAACCGTCCTCGGTTTGGGATTAGCTGAAGGAAACGTTGTTGGTAGTAGCCAACATTTCTCCCCTTCTTGAAATTTATCATGTTTCTTTAAAACAAAACTAGGGAAACTCGACATGACAAGATTATAGCAATTGCAATCCTTTGGTTGATCATACTTTTGCGCAGTAGACAACCATGGCAATTCAACATATTTAAGTTTCTCTTCTAAACTACTAAGAGCATATAAAGTATCAAACTCAATATAACCCAAAGTATTTGAAGAATACAATAATTTCTTTTCTTTTTTTCGGTAGCAATGGGAAGCAAACGTTTATGTTCAGCATAAGTAATTGGTTCCAAAACATGGAAAACTGAAGCATCATCAACTAATTCATCTTTATCACAAGGAACATCAACCAAATTATCATGGGACAAAGATAAATCAAGAGAGGGTTCCACTAACAATTGCTCTATGATAGCATGGTTTGTGGAAAAATTTAGTACATTAAGACAATTTTCACCTTCCGTGAGTGTAGCACCATGGGCATTACCTGTGTTCTCAGCAGGAGTAATAGGTGCATTGTGAAGTGATGGTTCTGAATTTGCATATGAGGTTGTGAGCTCCTCATTTTCTTCCATGTCATCCTCTCGCTTATATACATTATCCTGCAGAAGGTTAGTCATAGCAAGAGAAATAACAACAGACTCTTCCTCTAAATGGTGCACCTCATCAAATGAAGTCAAAACAGAAGGTGGATTAACAAAGGTTTCTCGCATAAGGAGTTTCATATCATTCCAAGTTTGAGGTTTATTAGAAGGATCTAAAGACTCCCACCAAGATAAAGCAGAATGTCGCAAAACACTAGCTGCATTTTTACCTTCCTTCTTGGACACATAAAGCGAGTAGCAAATATGTTATCTATGGCAATTTCCCACTCTATGTACTCATCAGCACCTATACCATCATAAGTCGGTGGATATGAACAACCTGTCATTGTTAGAAGATAGCAAAAGACAATAAAAAAATATTATCCCTATCAAATGACTACGTGGTTGCAGTGGTGTCACTTTTGACAGCAAGTGGAAGCGTCTTACCAAGCTCTTACAAAGTTCTTACCAATGCAAGCAGTGGGCGGTACAACCGGCGGCTGGTTCGTGATACCTGTGAGGCAGTGGTACCGAGATTGCAAGGACCTTTTTTCTGTACTGATCTGAAGTATATATGTGGAGCTTGGGAGGCACGAAAAAAAATAAATATATATATGTAGCACACAAGTCAGTGACAGATAACAATATTGAATAAATGTCCAGAGCACTTGTCCTAGTTGCTGGCCTATACGTGTTACTATCACCAGTTGTGATAAACAAGAGAGGAAACAAGGATGAAAGGAAACAAGTATTAAAGGTAGCAACGGATATGAACAAGGCAAAAGGTACCACAAACAATAGAGCTATTGAGTGTTCCTTATGTGCTCCTTTTCGATATCTTCTATTCTCTTTTACTATTTTTTTTCTTTTATTTTTTTGTCCAATCTTTTTTTTCTTGCTTTTTCTCTTTTGATATTTTTTTCTCAGCAAGGAGCACACAAGAATAAACCACAAAAAATTTGAGCTCAATTGAATAAAAGATGTGGCCTATAGAAAATTAGAACTATGATCTAAAAAGCATACCAAAACTTGTGGGCCCAGAAACTCAATTTTCCTAATCGAATTTCACAAATCTAATTTTTTCGAACCCAGCAAGCTGGGATGAAATAGATCTAAAATTTTCTGGCGTTCTCCGTAGATATAAAATTTTCCCCGTTTCGAGTTCGGATGCAAAAGTTATGACTGTTTTAAGGAAGCTGCTCGAATCAGGGTTTTAGTGGACACAAGATGCAAACCGATGGTGATACGGAATAGCGGCGGGTGGAGAGATCAACACAAACTAGAAAAGAACACAATCTAAACCAGCAACAAGACTTTGACCTAGGACACAAACTCAACAAAGCAGACTCTGAAACTGAATCATGCAAAGGCTATGGCGCGGATGGTTATAGGATAGGAAACAAATATGGCATTGGACTATGGGATAAAAGCAAAAAACACTCGAACTAAGGGTAAGATGCGAACTTGACGGTATATCTGAAGCTCTGATTACCACTTAATGGAGACGGGGTCCTGATCTTCCGTCAGGTTCAAGATAAACAACGATTTGTTCGGAGAGCGACACACCGATCCGGCTTCAGATCACAAAGACCCAAACCCTGCAACCTTAGCACCACGTCTCCTCTGGTTATCAACCGTGTCACAATCCAGTTGACCTCGCCAAGAAGGCTAATGCCTGCTGCGAATCGAAGAACACAAGCAAGAACAAGATAAAAAACAACTCAATTAAAGTGGCAATTGCAGATGAATGATTAAGCACTCGAAGTTGGGGTCTTGCAAACCGATAACGGCGACTGTTCAATGACAGATTGATCTAAAACAAAACCCAAAACCTAATGTAGGTGGTGGCTACTGATTATATAGCCTAAGGGATGTCCAAGGATCCCTCTTCACGTCCTAAAGGTGTCCCAACACGTTACAAGGCCCAACGGCCCAAAAGACGACGACACAGCGCCGTGACAGATTCTGGATGTCAACTTATTTCGACGATTCCCATTGATTCTGATGGAATTTTGATGTGGGACCACTTCCATTGGTTTCCTTATGAAATTATCTTTCCATCCATATGTAGATCATCAAAAACGGAGTTCGGATGCGTCCTGGGCATCCATTTTATTGCAGACTGGTCCTGACGGCCGAGGCAGACTCGAACTCGGATTGGACTGGGCCTCTGGCTTGGCTTGGACGTCCTTGCTGGCCTCCTAAGGTGGTGGCCAAGGAGGAGGACGTCCAAGGGCTTCCTTGATGGGTTCTCCAAGTCCTTGGGGTGTGCTCCCACTTGGGCCAGGGTCCCAAGGATGAATAACAAGCCCATGACGACAATGTATCTCTCGGCAGAAACAGCGACAGAATATCTTGATGGTTTGGAGGCCTTACCGATGTGATATTGAGATGAGACCAGATCTATTTGAAAGCTTATCAAACAAGCTTTCCATCAAGTGCTTATTGACCTCGATCGCACTCCGGATGGCTGAGTTATGGCCTTTCCAATGAAGCACTATCGAGCTGCCGATGAACCTAAAATTCAACTTTGATGAACTTGCACGTTGAGACACATTTGTACCTACATTCAAATAACGACATGTACATGTAGAACCAAGTGAATTATACCAAAAATCACTATGCAAATATAGGAACGAGCTCACCTTATAAACAATGGTCGTATCCAATGGTGGTATGTCCTCATCAACGTGTAGTTGGGGATGGCCATGAACTTCAAGTAGCATGGACGTCCCAAGATGGCGTGGAAAGTTCCGGGGAACCCAACCACCTCGAAGGTGAGGGTCTCAGTCCTGTAATTGAACTAATCCCCAAAGGTAATGGGCAGATCGATCTGTCTGAGTGGCATGGCCTGCTTCCCGAGCACGACACCATGGAAAGGCGCTTGGATTGGGTGGAGGTGCATTCGGTCGAGGCCTGTTACGTCGAGCGTCTTTGCATACATGATGTTCAGGCCGCTACCTCCGTCCATCAAAACTTTGGTGAGGCGCTTTGGGCCAACGATTGGGTCGACCACAAGCGGATACCTTCCCGGGTGTGGGACGATGTCTAGATGGTCGGTCCGATCGAAGGTTATGGCGGACTCCGACCACCAAAGAAAGGGAGGTGTGGCCGGTTGGGCCATGTAGACTTGGCGGCGTGCGACCTTCTGATGATGTTTGGAGTCATAGGCCATTGATCCCACAAAGATCATGAGGCAGCCGTCTAGCATTGGAAAGCTGTCGTCCTTCTCCTCGGCGTCGTCCGTAGCAGGGGTAGGTTCCTTCCCCTGCTCCCCTTTGTTGAAGCCTCCAGACAAGAACTTCCGCATGAGGCTGTAGTCCTTGAGTGGATGCTTTACGGGGAAGGCGTGCTTCGGGCACGGCCCCTCGAGCATCTTCTCGAAGTGGTTCGGAGCGCCCTCCATGGGCTTTCGACCACCCTTGCGGCCAGCAGCAGCCATGAGTGGGTCCTCGCGCCGTTGCTTCTTATTTTTTCATTTGGCGGAACGATTGGAGGTGCCTTCGCCGGCACCCTCGTCCCGCCTTGCCTTACCCTTGAGGCAATCGAAGATCGCTCCGACCGCCTCTTCTCCTGAGGCATGGCTGGTGGCAATGTCCAGGAGCTCCTTGCTAGTCTGTGGGCCCTTGCGTCCTAGCTTATGAACCAAGGACTCGCAGGTCATCCTGGACAGGAAGGCTCCTATCATGTCGGCATCGGCGACATTGGGGAGCTCATTGCACTACCGAGAGAAGCATTGGATGTACCCACAAAGGGTCTCACCAGCCTTCTGGCGGTAGTTCTTGAGGTCCCATGGGTTCCTAGGGCATTTGTACGTGCCCTGGAAGTTTCCCATGAAGATCTCCTTCAGATCCGCCCAACTCTGGATTGCGTTGGATGACAGGTGTTCCAACCATGCCTGAGCCGAGTTAGCCAAGAATAGTGGAAGGTTGCGGATAATGAAGTCATCATTATCCTCACCACCGGCTTGATAGGCAAGCCGATAGTCTTCAAGCCAAAGCCTGGGGTTTGTCTCCCTGGAGTACTTAGGGATATTAGTAGGTGGTCGATACCTTGGCGGGAACACAGCGTTGAGGATGTGCCGACTGAAGGCCTGAGGCCTTGGGAGGCCGGGGCTCGAGCTCTGGTCCTTGCCGCTGTCGTAGCGTCCACCACGTTGAGGATGATAGCCATGGCAGGCTCCTTCCCTTGGGTCGCTATAGGCACGTCTGCAGGTGTCGAGGGTGCTGCGTGCGTCGTGGTTGTGGCCGAGACGTTGATGTACTAGGATTGCAGCGCTTGGTGGGCCGATGCATCCCTGGCGGGACATATAGAGGTTGTACGCTGGCTGGTGTCGAGCTCGCGTCACCAAGACAACGAGCTCTCAGCCTGCTGCGCTGCCGCATGCTCAAGTAGCGTGTGGATTTCATGGTGGGCCCGGCGATCCTCGAGCGTTGTGGCCTCTAGAAGGCCATGGAGCAAGGCCGTTGTGGCGGTGATGTTCTGGCTCGCCCGAGCGAAGTGGGGAAGGGTTTCATCATCAGTGATGATCCTTTGGTTTACATCGTGGGCCATGGCACGTGCGTGCCAACCATCTCCACGGTGCCTAATCTCCTCATCGACCTCCACATACTCCCGAACAAGCTATTGTCTGGCTTCGTCTATTTCCCGCTTTTGGGCTCCCAGCTGCTCCACCCCTACGTGAGGTGGGGCCACTGTCCCCCTCTCGGTTGGGCTGCCAAGGTTGCCTGCCGGGGTAGTCTCCTCTGTGGAGACGCTTTCGACGTGTCCCTCGGAGGTTTCTACCATGAAACATTCCCGGGAGGGATGATGGCTCCCCCTGCCGGAGTCAAAGCCAAAGTCCAACCCTGGCCCCTCCACGAGGAGGCCATGGAGGGATTCTGTAACACTATCTATCATCCGTACGAGCTCATTGTTCGAGGGGGATAGGATCATGCGCTATGCCATCAGGTGGCTAACGGTCGCCGCGGCGTTGCGGAGACCGAACAGAAACACCATCGGGGTGCTCCGTGCGGAGTGTTCCAGAGAGAGGGTGAGGTGGCGCGGGTCCTCCCTGGATGGCTATGGTCCAAAAGAGATGTTGGGCTAGCGCTCAAGCCTCCCATAGTTGAAGTTCATGGAGGGGAGAGACTAGACGGCGGCGTGCGCCAGCGCCAACTCTCCTCCCAGTGTGACAATGAAGTCCAGGTCAACGAAATGCACATGTGCGCCCGGGACCCAGCTGATTGTGTGGTTAGCCATCCGAGGCCTGATTTGGAACGCCCAAAGGCCCCTACCTGGTGCACCAACTATCGGTCTTTCGAACAAACACCGGCTAGTAAATTTATGATTGTTGCGCGTTAGGCCCGGATGGTGCACTAAAGGACACAAGATTTACACTGGTTCGGGCTGAATGTCCCTACGTCCAATCTATAGCTGCTCGTGTTATTAGTGCCAAAAAAAGGTTCGTAGTAGGGGGTACAAACGATCGAGAGAGGGAGAGGTCACAGGTCTCTGATGGAATGGTCGAAAGGGATGCCAAGACCTTGGTCGCTGCTCGGCTATATGCGTGATGTGTTGTGTATGTTGAACTGATCCGTCAAAAGTTGGTCCCTTTGGTGGGGGGCCCTGCCCTCCCTTTTATAGACCATGGGGGAGCAGGGGTTACAGATCGGAGAAAAAAGAAAATGCCGAAGGTATAGAGGGTCCTTTGAGGGAGCTGGGTCTTCCTTTTTCCCTGTGCCTGCCCAGCTTAGCACGGCAGGCCGTGTTAGAGGTGGCATGTTCACTGATCCTTGTAGGCCATGCTCTGGCTTCTTTTAGCAAGTGGGTGCATCCCATCCTATGCCGGCAGACGATGCGGCGCGCCAGAGAGCAGAGCTATGAGACCTCGGGGAGTAACAGGGGGAGTGACCATACGTCCATCACTATAGATGATGTGATTTCTATCTTGGACCGTAATGGCTGTCGTATGCCTGTGTTAGTATCCACGCCCGAGGACTGAAGGCGGCGCCTACTACACTGTGCGACAAAAGTCAGCGCCTACAACACTATTCTGGCACTGTTACGTCGGAAAGGACCTAAAGCGCCCGTCCCATCGTATCCTAACGGTACCTTCCTACAGGCGTGTAGGGCATGGTCCTTGGTACTATGTTTGACTCGAATGTCCAGTCGTACCCTGTGCTTGTCAGCATGAAGGAGCAGGGCACAATTGTCGGGCGAGGCGGAGCCCGCCCTCGGTCGTCGAGCGAGGCAGAGCTCACCCTCGGACGTCGAGCGAGACAGAGCTAGCCCTTAGCTGTCGGGTGAGGCAGAGGCCAGCCCTTGGGGGTCTAGCGGGGTGGAGTCTGCCTTCGGACGTCGGGCAAGGTAGAGCTAGCCCTTAGCCGTCGGGCGAGGCAGAGGCTAGCCCTCGGGGGTCGGGCGAGGCAGAGCCCGCCCTCGGACGTTGGGTGAGACAGAGCCAGCCCTTGGGGGTTGGGCGGGGCAGAGCCTACCCTCGGATGTCGGGCGAGGTGGAGCTAGCCCTTAGCTGTCGGGCGAGGCGGAACCAGTCTTTTGTCGTTCGGGCAAGAAGCGTAGTAGTGCTCTTTGTCTAACTGGAAGCGTCAACATTCGATGGTCAATAGTCCCCCCTCATTAGGTACCCCGGTATTAGGTCCCCGACAAATACAGACTCTCAACTTCTCATTTTTCTTATACACAGGAACTACACTCGATATCCACTTTGCATATCGGCAAGGGCAAATAAATTTTGCTTCTAATAGCCTTTCAGTCTCCTTCTTAATATCATCGAGAATATTCAAATTAAATCACCTTGGAGCTTGTTTAAATGGCCAATATCCAGGTTTGATTGGCAACCGATGTTCAACAAATGACCGATCTAAACCAGGCATTTCATAATATTCCCAAGCAAAACAATCTTTAAATTCCTTTAACAAATCTATCAACTTTTGTTTATACCTAGGATCCAATTTAGCACTTACATACGTCGTCCTAGGCCTATCTCTAGGACCAATATCTATTTCTTCTAACACATCGGCCGACATAAAGCCATGTCCTAATTTACCATCTATACCATCTATTGGATTATCCATTAAAACAATCTTTTAGAGCCGACTGCTCGGATCAGCTGTTGGCCTTCATCATTGATCCTAATGAAGCCTCCTTCCCATCGCTTGCCAGAAAAACACTAAAAATCTTCTAGTTCCCAATACATTGGATCAGCTGTTGCTATACTCACAGAATCATTAGCATGAACTAGCTCAACATTGTCTCCATGCCACTAATTCAAGCATTGGTGCATAGTCGATGGTACACAACAATTGGCATGAATCCAATCATGACCAAGGAGTAAATTGTATGAACCCTTTCCGTCAACGACAAAGAATGTAGTGAGCAAAGTCTTGCTTCCAATTATCAATTCAACATTTATTGCCCCCTGGTCTTAGACGCATTACCCCCAAAATCCTTAAGCATCATGTCAGTCTCAATCAAATCCTCTAGTCCTTTACCAAGCTTGCGAAAGTAGTATAAGGCATCAGAAGCACCTCCATCAACTAACATTTTACTCATCGGCTTCCCATCGACAAAACCTTTCACATATAAAGCCTTCAAATGCCGATGCTTAATTAGTTTATCAAATATTGCTTGTTGTATCAATGTCAACTGGGCTACCATCACTTCATACTCTGATTCACCAAAATCTGAATAGACTTCTTGATCTGCTGGAGCTTAAAATTCAGATGAAAAAAGAAAAGCCATTTGAATATTAGCCAATGGTTGACCCTTATCGGCTGTTTGTTTAGCACGCCATGCTTGCGGTTTACTAGATTTTTGAGCCTGTTCTGATTCTCTGCTCCTTAGGCATCGTACTCTTCTCTTCTGACTTCTTGTTAGACCTCCTGGACACTACTGTCATTTCTGCCAAACATACTCTTCATCATCTTCTTCTTCATAATCGACCCAGTTCTCATCAACAACTCGCTTTCCATGTCGATCATGAATGCTTCTATTTTTTAAGCGTCGATCCTCATCATTACGTTGATATTAAATTCGATCATGGATAGACCGGCGGTTGACTTGAGATTGCCTAAACTCCCAATATTGTTCGTTACATTCTAGGCAATTATTCCTAGTAGGTAATCTCAGACCTTCATTCCAACAATGTCTAAAGAAAGGGCAATTCCAATGTGACTCAGCTTGTTCTCTTTCATATCTTTCTTCTTCTTCTTTTCTACTGTTGCCACTTATTCAACATGATTCGAGATGTAACACGTGGTCTGTTCGCACCATCTCTCGATGTTTCTCCCTGCTCATATCGACTCTTTTGTTGGTCACGACGCCTTTTAATTCCTTTATATTCATTAGCCGATATTTGCATCTCCGGATCGACTGTTCTAGTTTCTCTTGCCCTGGCTGATGTTAAAACTTTAGTTTTCCCTTTGAACAACTTAGCATCAACCATATTCTGATCCTTTGGTAAAGGATTATCATCAACTTTCATTTTCCGATCTTTATCAAATTTAAGCTTCCCTTGTTGAATAGCCCTCTGAATATGCTACCGAAAAATCCTGCAATCATTAGTAGTATGAGAAGTAGTGTTATGGTACTTGCAGAACTTCTTATTCTTCAATTGTTCGGGAGGTAATTTAACATGATTGGTAGGCAATTTAATTTGTCCCTTCTCAAGCAAGAAATCAAAAAGTTTGTCTGCTTTTGTAACATCAAAATCATAACTCTCTTCAACTTCTTGTCCCCAAGGATTTGGAACCATTACTATCTTTTTACCCCAATTCCATTCAGTTGCAGCAATTTCCTCTTCTTCATCATCCTCATCTACTAAATATGGATTATAAGCTTCAGCGATTGCAGCATTCTTCTATGATCGGGTATCTCTGCGTATATTCTGGAATTGGCTATTGAGTGCTGCCACCCGTTGAACCAATTGACCTAAATTGTCAAATTCTTGCCCAAGCAACTTTCTCTCCATGTTTGCAACATTCCTTGAATGGCCAACGCAGCTAGCTGATCATCAATCAAATTCAACGAAAAGCATAAGTTTCTTGTTTCTCGAAACCTCTGAAGGAACTCAGCACCCGATTCATTAGCCCTTTGCTTTTTAGTGTCAAATCTATGATCTTTCTTTCCCCTATCCCAGTATAGAAATATGTATGAAATTTCTTTTCAAGATCACTCTAGTTGGCAATAGAATTAACCGCTAGTGATGAAACCAAGTGAAAGCTGGTCCTGATAGGGACAAAGAGAAGAAACAAACTCGATGCGCTTCGCCAATAGAGGCTTCACCCAATTGAGTAAGATATTGGCTGACATGTTCTATTATACTTATGCTATCTTGACCAGTGAACTTAGCAAATTCTGAAAGCTTGTAATTCATAGGAAGGGCCACTAGATCATACCACTCTAGATATGGAAATTTGTACAAAAAGGTCTGCCCTTTTGGTTTTGAACCAAACTAATTTTTCATCATTTCAGTTACTCTGAGCAACAATTCATAAGCATTTGAGTTTGAATTTCTTGGCAATTGCTGACCTATCTGCAGATTAAAATTTTGAGTGCCTTGATATCCTAGATTTGGAATCATATTGAGGGTATTATAATCTATACCATAATGATATCCTTGGGGAATATCTATCTGTCAAGCCCCTTGCTGATTTGCTGCTTGAAATCTCTGATTAAAAACAATAAGATCTATATTACTACGAATCCTTTGAACCGATGGTGCTATTTTTTGAGCCGACGGTGGTATTTGGTCTGATGTACCAAAATTAATCATTTGATTCTAAACTTGCCCTATCATCTGTTGCACATGTTTTATTGATGATCCAAGATTATATTGCATTTGATTAGTAGTAGCACCCTGAATTTACTCAGATGAATTCTGAATTGTCTGGGCATCATCACTCTTAGCTAGTGCTGCTTCTTGGTGGCTAGTACCGGCTTGATTAGTTCCCTGAGTCAATGGATGTGAAATATTGTAATAAGTCGGTCCAACCTGGTCAAGTGGAAATGAATGAAACACCTCCTTCATGGTATTGTGGAATGTATTCAAGAAAACTATATTATAATTCAGCATTGCATCATGAACAGATTTGTTGATAGCTTCTACAAAGAAACACCTATCATCAGCTTCGTCTGTATCTGACTGTCCATGCATTAAAATTCTCGGTAGTGGATATTTCTGAATAACTTTATTGTCACGTATTTTGATGTATGACATCAAGCACTTGTTCTAAAACTCCTCTATAGCTTTACCAATGACATCTTTGTCCTTGGCAGGCAAGTCTTCATAAGGCACCATAAGAATGTCCTTATTGCTGTGAACCGCCATGATGATTGTGGTCCCACCGGGCGTGCAAAAAAGTGTGTTGACACAAAAATGTGACTATGTGATCAACACATAGCAAGCCAGAAGATATGAAGTGGAACGAGACCAGAGATCTGCTTGGCTTCAACACAGAACCAGTTGATTCTGAAAACCCAACGATGTGCTAGTCAATTTGACCTGCAATTGACAAGGAGAGAAAATCTTATGAGTAATTTAAGGTAGAACATGTCGGTGTTACACCAAATAGTTTCAAATGTATGGCTAGATAGCCGATTCAATGAGGCTATCGACTAAACAGTCGATATCCGGCATATCCATGAAAAGAGTATAACATGCGAATAAATCGACTGTCTAATATAAATGAATCTACAAATAGTTTAAATCTAATCTATCATCATCAATAGTGAGGTTCGATTGGATCGATACAACTATGATAATGATAACAAACTAAAGTCAAAGAATCTATAAAACCATCTATATGTTGACAGATTCATGAAAACATGCTATATGCGTGAGACTATAGGCGTATCGGCTAAAATAGCCGATGCAATCATAGCAAACAAATAGAGTATATATCTTAATCATGAACAAGACCACTAATCGATAATTTCTAATATAAAGTCTTACCAGTGAGGTTCGACCGGATCAATGCAGCTATGGTAGTATCATTAGATTAGATCTCATTAACTAATGAGTTTATTCAAGATTGAAACATACCTTTGAATGCATACTATGTTTGATTGGAATAGTAATAGAATAGCTGATCTAGTGGAATTAAGCCATCAATCATAAGATTTAAAGCGTGACCAGACTAGAAGACGACCAATTAAGATTGTATGATGCCGATCTATCTCTATTTCAATCAGGTGATTTTGTTATAATTAAGAAAACATTAATTATAACAATATCGATAACTCGTGAATCAACCAAAAACAACAAGGAAATCCTACTAATCTTACCAGATTAGATAACTTGTGATATTATATTAAGCAACAAGTTATTTAACACAAGATCGATAACTTTGATCTATATTATGATTCATAAGGGATCAATCAGCTGATACAGCCTTACAAACTACGATATAGATCGATAACTAACTTATATTATGGCTCATAAAAGATCAATCAGCTAATGCAGCTTTACAAGCCCAATATAAGTCGTGACGGTACTCACAAGCAAGCTGGAGGTCGATCAGACGATGCAGCCCTGTTTGCTGAAGAACTCGCCGAGATCTACAGTACTCCTAATCCTAATGCGATAGTGAAAGCCGGAAAGATTGTATTGATTGAATGTTTGTCCCTTTTTATGATAACCAGGGTCTAATATTTATATCCAGAACCTAAACATGAATCCTACTCAAATACGGCTCATTACAATTCTTAGAATAAAAGAAAACTTTCTAACTTAATAATAACTTGGACCTCAATTTTCCTTATTCGTAGAGTTCGACACGTCTCCTTGGCGCCACTCAAATATAGCCCATTGACGCCGTCTGCTGACGTCATCTATAAAATAGTCGATTCTAACATTACATCTAAATCAGCTGATACCGATTCTCATACAATCGATTCCTTGATGACACAATCCAAGAAGCTTCGAGTTCCCACGTTCTTCTTCCCAAATTTTGGTGCAAACATTAATATTAAAGAGGCAAAATTTCTCTCCACCCATTTTTTTGGTCCGGCCTTCCCTTAACTAATTTCATGAATATGGAAACCACATATAGCCCTTCTCTTTATATAATAGTGTAGGACTACTTAAGGTAGTCTGGATAGATACCTAATCCAATTAGATCTTATTATAAGAATAGAAATCTCCTACTCGTTACGCTCTTTTCCCGTTTTGGTTGACCACACCATCCATCCATCCGTGTCCTTTTCAAATTTCCTGTTGCACAATTCCATAACTTTCATGCTGCTATATATACAAGCCATATAAAAAAGAGAAGGCCATATACGTGTGGCTAGGTGTAGTGATGTGGGCAACCATAAAACATGATCGATTTATTTGGTGCAGCTGCAAATACAAGCCAGATTAAAAAAGGAGTCATACATGTGGCTAGGTGTAGTGACGAGGGCAACAATGAAACATGATTGATTTTTTATTATCCAAAACAAAAAAAATTATTATTTCATGGGACTCTTTCATTTTATTTTCCGTTGCAATACACGGACATATTTGCTAGTATAATAATAAATAAGTAAATTACCGATTGGTTGATATATATGTGAGTATGTGACAACACATCATTGCAACAGCGCAATGACTAATTTTCCTTTCGTACAGAGAACTATGGACAGGGGAAAACAGGGTTGTTTCAACATAGAAACGGAGAGGTTGTTTGATGGTGGGCCAGTAGAAGAAACATGGATTGTTAACCAGATGGCATCAGATGGTGGACCTACTTTCACTGTGAGGGCACGCTGGGGGACATTGGAGGAGGCTGAAGACATAGAAGAGACTTGGGCGTATGAAATGCTAATTTATGTAAGGGATAATTATCTGTTAGACATCCAAAGTGATGGTCCTTTGTTGGCGGACACCCACTTTGGAGCATTTTGCCAGAAGACACACTGGTTCGGTAAAATTAGGTCACAGGACACCGCGGACCGGTTGCAGCCCGTTGAGGACAGAGAATAGCGGTGAAATGACATTCTTACCCCTGCTACTTTCTTCTTCATCTCTCCCTTTCTCTTTTTTCTATTTCCTGTCCCCGCCACCCTCTCCGCCTCCCGCACCCACCGGCGCAGGACGGGCCCGTGGCCGCGCGCGCCACGGCGATGCAATGGGGGCCGTCGAACTGCGACACGCGCACCACGCTGGGCCCGCCGAAGAGCTTGTGCAGCCCACCGAGGGCCTCCTGGTAGGCGCCCCTGAGGAACAAGCCCAGGTAGTAGCCGTGGGTGGCGTGGGTGGCGAGCTCATGCAGCGGCAGGCTGTGCCTCCCGCCGATGAACTCGCTCACCTTGTCTTCGCTATCGCAGGTGAGGTCCGAGAGGACACCGTCGACGACGGGGCGCTCCTACAGGCGCTGGATCGGGATGATGGGGAACTGCTGCCCGATGGCCCACATGTCCGGCAGGGAGGTGAACATAGACAGGTTGATGTGGTAGGTGCGCGGCGGCTCCGGCGTGCCCATGCCACGGGCGACGAGCTCGTAGAAGGCATCCACCGCGGTCAGGTGCTCCAGGCCAAGAACCCCCTCCTTGAACTGCTCGGCGGAGCGCTACTTCAGCTAGTCCGCGTATAGGCCGCAGGTGTCATAGTCACCGCGCATGGCGGCGGTCATGACGTTGCGGTAGTCGGCGTGGCAGTCGTTGGTGAGCTCATCGAGGAGGTAGGTTGTGGCCGCGTCCAGGCGGTCAGGCGCCGTAGCAGAGAAGGCCTCGAACACCAGGACCGAGTGGTGGGACACCAGCGCGTGGCTGCTCTCGCTGCAGATGATGGGGTGCTGCACCCCCATGCGGTCACAGACGCAGCCGACGGCGGCCACCATGGTCGCCGTGTACTCCTCTAGACTGTACGCCACCAAGGCCGCCGCCGACGTCGATGACGCGCATGTCCACGTCGAGGCAGGCGAGCTCACAGTAGATCTGCATGGCCTCGCCGACGCCATCGGAGAGCAGGGTGGTGGTCGGGATATGGGAGCCAATGTGGAAGTGTAGCAGCTGGAGGCAGTCGAGCATAGCAATGGCCTTGAGCTTGGTGACCACGGACAGTATCTGCGCGGCGTTGAGGCCGAACTTGCGCTTCTCCCCGGACGTGGAGCCGAAGTGGCCAGTGTGCTTGGTGCACAACTTGGCGCGCATGTTGATGACGGGGCGCACACCAAGGCGGTGGCTGGTGTGGGGGTATTAACCCCTATATCCTTACGGCTAGGCTTGGGCCGGCCCAGACCAGGGGGTCTAGCCCACTAGAAGACGACGCGCGGCTCAGCCAATCTACTCGGAGTCCGGCACAAGGAATCAAGGCAGACTTGGAGATCAAGCAGGATCCTGGTCGGTTAGAATAGGAATCCTTATCCGGCCACCTATGGCAACTGTAACTGGTTAGGATTAGTTTCCAGATCTGTAACCCTGCTCCCCAGACTATATAAGGCGGGCAGGGGACCCCTCTAAAAAGATCTCTCATTGACATATAGCAATACAATCAGACGTAGGGCGTAGGTATTATGCCTTCACAGCGGCCGAACCTGGATAAAACCTCGTGTCTGTCTTGCGTCACCATCTTGTTTGTAGCTTGCGCATCTGTCTACCGATAATCTACTACCTTGGGCATACCCCTAGGTAGACTGCCGACCATATTTTGTCGACAGTGACGCACCAGGTAGGGGGTGTGCGTACTGCTCTCCAGACGAACAAGATGGTCATCATCCCCGGTTCCATGACTACGCCGAACGGCCTCACGTTCACCATCGGCCAGATCACCTAGACCACTGGCTCTGGCGACTTCATCGCCGTGACCACGGAGGAGGCGCGGATTCAATCTACGTCAACCACTGCTTCACCTGCATCGGCTACGGCTCCGACCACGGTGGATCTGGCTCCAGCCACGCCAGCATCATCTTCAGCCACGCCAACAATCCATCGTCTGCTTCCTCGCTACAAAGGGAGGCAGATCGACAACACCGACCTGCTCAACTCCATCGATCGGGTCGGCACCAAACTTGCTGAAACCCTAGCTCTGGTAAGTTCGATTCAAAATCAACCTAATGAGCAGGTAACCACTACCCACAACAGATCTACCCAACCAGCTCGGGCCAGTCGTCCTGCATGACTTGGTACGGATCTTGTGGTCACATCTACTGAAGGGTGCTCCGTTCGTCGTCGACCAACCCCCGCGACGGGTCTCCGGCTCTCCAAGTGCGAAGCCTCAATGGAGAACTACCAGGCTCAGCCCTACGGCCTGTGCAACTTCATCAACATGGTTCGGATTGAGGAGTATCAAGAAGGATCGGTCCACACAGTTCAAGAGGGTGGCTCAAGCTCCCCGTCTGGCATCGCATCTAATGGCTCCATCCACACCGAGCTCCAGCATCATGACAATGAAGGCGTCGAATACGATCTGGATATCCCAGACCATGCCCCGGGGTTCCCACGATTCCCATCCTTCCTACCAAGGCGAGGAGACTTGATCAATGTTGTCAGCAATGATGAACCATCGGCAATTGGCGAAACAGAACAAGAAAGGCTAGCACACGAAGCACGCAATATTGACTGGTTTAATCACCGACAAGTCAAAGCCGAGGCAGAAGAGGAGGCACGACGCATAAGGGTCCAACCATGTGACCTTAACAATGCCTTTGATAGGGTGGGGGACAAGCAGGTCTTCAGGACTCCAAGCGCCAATGTAGCTGTTGCTATGGCGACAATGCAATGACTACCGAATACCCAGAAATCCAGGCAGTTCGTGATGATATACAAGCTTACCTGACGGCTGCTATGGCCTAGACCGTAGAGATTGTAAATCAAGCCCGGGCTCCATCCGTCTCAGTCGAATCAAGCCACAGCCGCCAGTACTCAAGTCAGTCACAGCCACCCAACCAACGTGGCTCACGCAACAACGACCCATCAGACAACCGTCAAGGCGGAAACGGTGGTCATGATGGTGGTCGGGATGACAACCGCCGCGACTACCGGGACGACAACCGCCGCGACTACCGGGATGACAACCGCCGTGACTACCGGGACGACAACCGCTGAGACAACCGCGACAATCACCGTGATAACCGTGGTCATAGGGTTAACCAGGGTGGCAATTGGGGTCGCCGTGATGGCAATAACGATCTCCGCCATTCCCTCGGAGAACGTGATCTACGCGATCGCATTAACCAAAGAGCCAACGATCGTGCATCCCACAAAAGCTATCGCCGTATGGAATATGATACTACCCACGGCCCTTCGAGTTTGAAGCAGTTTACTCCACACCTTCGCCAAGTCATATGGCCCAAGAACTTCAAGCTCGAAAAACTTCAGAAGTACGACGGCAAGGAGAACCCCGAATTATGGGTCATGCTCTACGAAACCACGTGCAGATCAGCCATGGCTGACGAGCACGTCATGTCTAATTACTTCCTAGTCGCCGTTGGCCATGCAGGCCACCAATGGCTAGTTAGCTTGCCGGCGAACTACTTTGATTCTTGGCAAGAGCTCAAGCAAGCATTCATCGACAACTTCATTGCTACTTGCGAGCAACCCGACAACAAATATGATCTGCAGCGGATTCGAGATCGCAAAGATGAGCCACTACGTGAGTACGTCCGACGCTTCTCGGAGATGCGCATCAAGGTCCCGTCAATCTCCGATAATGAGGCAATCGAGGCTTTCATCACTGGTCTCCGCTTCCACGATGCCCTAAGGGACAAGCTTCTCCGCAAGAGACCTGAATCAGTCACAGTGCTCCTAGCCACTGCTAAAAAATATGCGGATGCCGATGATGCTAAAAAGATAATCATCGAAGAAGCAGCAAGGGTTCCACGCTCCAACCACCCCCACACCACGACGACTACCGCGGCAACTGTGGTCAGAACGACAATTTTGATCGCCGCAACCAGCGCAATGATTCCCGCGATCACCGTGACCAGCGTAATCAGCGGCATAATCGCCGTGACGATTACAGGGGCAAGCGTGCTCAGGAAGACGACGGCGAGGTCAACACCGTTAAAAAGGTGGCGGACATCGCAACTATGAAGAAGACTATGCCAAAGCATTGAAAGGACCTTGCTAGCTCCATCCCAAGTCAAACCACACCATGGAGAATTGCCGTGTTTTCAAATCTATCTACATGCGCCAACAGGCTTCGGATACATCTGACAAGCCTAACGACGCAGGGGAGCAGCGTAACGAGGACAATGATGATGAAGACGTAGATCCCCATCACAAGTACGTCAAGCCAACCGATCGTGTCCACACCATCATTGGGGGCAAACTGTCCATCGAGACCAAACGAGAATGCAAGTTGCTCGCCCGTGCTTGCTTGAACGTGGCCAATGCCGACAACCTCATCGCCGATCCGTGGCTCCCTCCTTGGTCTCACCGCGAGATCTCCTTCAGCAGAAAGGACCAATGGGCTGCAATACCTAAGCCCGGACGTTTTCCTTTGGTTCTCGATCTTTGTATCAACAAGGTTCAGTTTGACAGAGTGCTGATTGACGGTGGCAGTTCCATCGATATACTGTTCAAGAATAGTTTGCCAGCCCTGAAGATAACCCAGGCTGATCTCAAGCCATACGAGGCACAGTTCTAGGGTGTTCTCCCCGGACAGAGCTCCACACCTCTCAGGCAGATCACGCTACCTGTGCAATTTGGTACCCCAGACCACTTCCGCACCGACTACGTCAACTTCGTGGTCGCTGACTTCAAAGGCACCTACCATGCTATCCTTGGTCGACCAGCGCTCACCAAGTTCATGGCCATACCTCACTATAGGTATTTGGTGCTCAAGATGCCTACTGAGAAAGGGGTTCTAACTCTCAGGGGCAACGTATACGCAGCTTATACCTGCGAGGATGATAGCTTCAAAATAGCAGAGGCTCACGACCTCTCTATTCGCATGGCCGAGACCACGCTCGATGCCAAGAAGACCCTAGCCGACCACCTAGAGATCCCAGAGCTCGAGGCCCCACGCAAGAACATCAAGTCCAAAGAGCACAAAGCGATCCAGTTGGTCGACGATGATCCCAGCAAAATGGCCTTTATCGGGGCCAACCTGGATCCTAAATAGGAAGACATGCTCATCAGGTTCTTGAGGAGCAACGTGAGTGTGTTCACATGGAAACCCGCTGACATGCCCGGTGTACCTCGGAACTTGATCGAGCACTCCTTAAATGTCGATGGCAAGGCCAAACCTATCAAGTAGAAGCTACAATGGTTCGCTCACGACAAAAAGGAGGCTATTAGGGTAGAAGTTACATGGCTTTTGGCAGCCGGATTTATCAAAGAAGTGTATCATCCGGAGTGGTTAGCCAACCTAGTTCTTGTACGCAAAAAGAATAATGAATGGAGAATGTGCGTTGATTACACTGATCTCAACAAACACTGCCTTAAAGACCCTTTCGTCTTACCTCGCATAGACGAGGTCGTAGATTCAACTGCCGGTTGTGAGTTGCTTTCCTTTCTCGATTGCTACTCTAGTTATCACCAGATCGCTCTCAAAAAGGACGACCAGATCAAGACATCCTTCATCACGCCCTTTGGCGCCTACTGCTACACGACCATGTCGTTCGGGCTCAAGAACACCAGGGCTACCTACCAACGCGCTATACAGGCCTACCTCAAAGACGAGATAAAAGACGACCTCATCGAGGCTTATGTTGATGATGTAGTTGTTAAAACCAAGGAAGCATACACCCTTGTTGACAACCTCGAACGTACCTTTGCAGCTCTTAACACATTCCAATGGAAATTAAACCCAAAGAAGTGTATCTTTGGTGTTCCATCTGGTATATTGCTCGGCAACGTCGTCAGTCACGACGGCATATGCCCTAACCCAGAGAAGGTAAAAGCTGTCTTGGACATGAAGCCATCGAAAAAGGTGAAGGATGTTCAGAAGCTTACCGGATGCATGGCTGCCCTCAGTCATTTCATATCAAGATTAGGCGAAAAAGGACTACCATTTTTCTAGCTGCTCAAAGCATCTGAGAAGTTTGAGTGGACGGAGGAAGCAGATGATGCCTTTACACAGCTAAAACAATTCCTTACATCACCTCTGGTCCTCACTGCTCCCAGAGAAGACGAAACCCTCCTGCTTTACATTGCGGCAACTAATCGAGTGGTCTCCACTACCATGGTGGTCGAGCGCGACGAGCCCGACCACGTCTACAAGGTACAACGACCAATTTATTTCGTCAGTGAGGTGCTCAATGAATCCAAGACCAGGTACCCACAGATTTAGAAACTGATCTATGCCATACTAATCACATCCCGAAAGTTGAAACACTACTTCGATAGATATCACGTGGTGGTCATGACTGAGTACCCTCTGGGAGACATCATTCGCAATAAGGATGCAAACAAGCGCATCATCAAATGGGCAATGGAGCTATGCCCTTTCTCCTTGGAATTTGCAAGCCGTACTACAATCAAGTCTCAGTCACTTGTCGATTTCATCGTCGAGTGGACAGACTTAAGCACACCTACCTCTCAGGGGCCCATCGAGTATTGGAAGATGTACTTCGACGGCTCTCTCAACATCGACGGTGTAGGAGCAGGAGTCCTTTTTGTATCACCATCCAAGGAGCAGCTCTGATATGTCCTCAGGATTTATTTCCCGGCGTCTAATAACGCCGCCGAGTACGAAGCATGCCTACATGGTCTACGCATTGCGGTCGAGCTCGGTGTCAAACATCTCTATGTCTATGGAGACTTGGCTCTAGTCATCAACCAACTCAACAAGGACTGGGATACGACCAGCGAAAAGATGGACGCATACTGCAAATCGATCAGAAAGTTGGAAGGCAAGTTCTATGGCATCGAGTACACACATGTGATCCAGGACAAAAATCAAGCAGCAGATGCGCTGTCAAAGTTAGGATCATCCCAAGCCAAAGTCCCACATGGTGTATTTGTTCAAGACCTGCTCACGCCTTCCATCAAAGAAGAAGATCCCACGGTCGACAAGCCTCTAGACCAGCTATTGGTGGCTACGGTTCCGACGTCAAACACCACCAAACCGCCTCCGACCACTAAGGAGCCTGACTGGAGAGTACCTTTCATCAAGTACCTGACAGATGGTAGCGGTTACACCGATCGGACAGAAAACGAACGCCTGATGCGTCGCAGTAAGCAGTATCTGCTCGTCGATGGCAAATTGTGGCGCAAGAACGCGAAGGAGGAAATCTTGATGAAGTGTATAACCTAGGAGGATGGTGAACATCTCCTGGACAAAATCCACTATGGCTCCTGTGGCAACCACGCGGCCTTGAGAACGCTGGTTGGCAAGGCTTTCTGAGCAGGGTTCTATTCGCCGTAAGCCGTAGCCAATACAGAGAAGCTAGTCCGTCATTATGAAGGTTGTCAGTTCTTCGCCAAGAGAATCCACGTGCCTACACACGAGATTCAGACAATACCAGCCTCTTGGCCCTTCGCATGCTGGGGACTGGATATGATCGGGCCTCTCAAACCGGCCCCTGGGAAATTTACATGCGTCTTTGTGCTGATCGACAAATTTTCCACGTCGATAGAGTACATGCCCCTGGTCAAGGCATCTTCAGAAAAGGCTATCGCGTTCATCGACCAGGTCATCCACCACTTCGGCATACCCAATAGCATCATCACTGATCTGGGTACTCAGTTCACCGGGAACGCTTTTTGGGACTTCTGCGATGAAAGGAGCATAGCAGTAAAATACGTCTTAGTGGCGCACCCTAGAGCTAATGGATAGGTCGAGCAGGCAAATGGTATGATCTTGGACGCACTTAAGAAGAGGATGTATAGAGAAAATGACAAAGTTCCCGAAAGATGGCTCAAAGAGTTACCAGCCGTGGTCTGGGGTCTCAGAACCTAGCCCAGTCGCAATACCAGCGTATCACCATACTTTATGGTTTATGGCACTGAGGCAGTGCTCCCAGCAGATATATCCTTCAGATCAGCACGGGTAGAGAACTTCGACGAAGACAAGGCCAATGAAGTACGGGAGCTAGAAGTGAATAGTGCAGAAGAGAAGTGGCTCGATTCTTGCGTACGTACAGCCAAATACCTTGCTGTTTTGCGCAGGTACTACAACAAGAACGTCAAGGAGCGGTTCTTCGTGGTTGGGGACCTGGTCCTGAAGTGGAAGACGAATCAGGCTGGCGTCCACAAACTCGCAACCCCATGGGAAGGGCCCTTCATGATCAAAGAGGTTACACGCCCAACATCTTACAGGTTAGCTCACCTAGACGGTAATGATGTACCCAATTCATGGCACATCGACAAGCTTAGGCATTTCTACGCTTAACTACTAAGATATGTACCCCTCTTGTACTTTCGATTTAATTCAATAAAGCTATTATGATTTCTCCGACCACTCTAATATGTCACTTCGAAGTCTATTGTTATTCTAACTCAACCAGTTAAAACCGACCACCATTCCTTCTCGGGTTTTTGGAGCAGCCCCTGTCTCCGGTTCCTCCCAATGCATGCATGGGATCCGCTCTCTACGCTATGGGTGATCGACAGGTGCTCTCTGGTTTGACTTGTGTGTTTCTACATGTGCACAAGCTACGCACCTCACACCCCGACCACAAGACAAACCAGGGCCATACAAACCTTTCAGGATGACGTATCGACTAAACTGGTACAACTAAACAGAACGCTAACACGTTCTAACTCAGTTACACCAACACGATATTCGAGCTTAAACACGTTTTCTACAAAACAAACAAGCTTATGCTGATATACAGTTACATTATTACAAGCTTGCCTAAAAAGGTCCAAGTTTACAATAACACAACATCTTCTTCTACAGCTATAGCCTATACTATTGGCTGGTCGGGGCACGCAGCACCTGCTGCTCGCTGGGCCTAACATCGTGCAAGGGTCTTGAGGACTCTGGTACTGATCGAGCTGAAGAAGATGGCCCAGTCGATGCCTGGCTGGTCAAGACCGCAGGCTTTGCCGGTTGGCTTGAAAATGATGGCGCTCCCAACTGACTTGTTGACGGCGTTCCTTGTACGGGTGGTGTCGCACCTCCACACAGGTTAATATCGCCAATTATCTTCGTCGACAAGTCCAGCTGAGTCATCCGTAGCTCCTCAGCTTTGTTTGGATCTACCTCCTTTGGGTATCCAGCCTCTAGGCGCTTGAGATCGATCAAGGGGTAGTGAGCACATACCATGCTTAGCACATGTGCGCCTGCGTACTCTCCCGCCTCCTTCACAAACTCCTGGAACCATCCCCATGCCCTTTGGCATCTCTCGATCAATCCCAGCTGCGGCGTCCTTGGCACGTCCTCTGCTAGCATCGGATCGATGAGGTTAAGGACCGGCAAAATGCCTGTTGCCACCTCCTGGCACCAGTTTTTTTAGGTGTCACGATCCTTGGTGATCTCTTGGCATTGCGCCTTCCAGCCATCACGGCCTCCAGATGCTTCTTCGCATTGATTTTTATAACTGCAAACCACACATGCTGTTAAGACGCTATATTACGCCAAACTACGGTAGGCAACAAAAATGAGCAAAGGGGTTTGGAAAACTTACCTTTCAGCTCCTCTATCATCTTGGTCGTGTGGTCCCGGAGCTACGACTGGTCTTGCACCAGTTTTCTGTTGTCCTCTTTCAGGTGATCACACTCCACGACCGCACGACTGTTCTCCTCTTGGAGACGGACCACTTCGGCTTCTAAGCCTGCACTACAGCTGTTACTACCAACAACGCAATAGCACTTGTCAGTAGTCGTTGTGATAAAGTGGTTACTTACTTGTTCTTTCCCGCTCTTTATTACTGAGCTGGACGACCAGGTTCTAGTTCTAGTTCTAGGACTCTTGCACCATCTTTTCATGGTTGGCGGCTTCAAGTCGCTGGCGCAAGCGTTCCACCTCCGCCGTTAGCTCCTTGTTGCTTGCAATGATCCCCTCGATCTGGTCGAAGCATTTCTTGCGGTACCTTGCAGTCTTCATTAAGTCCTATGTGCAGATAGCTAAGTAAGACAGCTGCGACTAGACAGCAAGATCAGGGGGTGAAGCGAAGCTTACCTGCACCTTCGTCACCAGCCGTTTCGTCGCCCGTTCAACTTTCTTGGTTTCTTCGACCTCCGGGATTTCCTCATGGACAACCCATTGGTCATTTCGCCAATGTGACACATAAACATGTTGTCGCTTGTCTTGCGAATGGCCCAGGACCTCCTCCACCTCGTCCTCTTCGGGCTCTTCTTCGGGCCCTGGTGCTGGTCCGACGTCAGCAGCGTCTGTGATCACCAAAGCCTTCCCATGGGTTTCAATGTCGGTGAATGTGGGCTGTGCTCTCACCTTCGGTTGTTGCTCCTCGGTCTGCTCTGTCACCCTCGACACTGAGGTGTTGCCCTCAGCAGGTCTAGTGCTTGGAGCACTTGTGCCCGGCTCAGTTGGTCCCTCAACCACCTGCTCGGGGACTATTGTCTGACTGCTCCCTTGCTGAGGCCCTGACGGATCTTCTGCTATGGCTTCCTCGGTGGCTGGCTGCTGGGCAGTCTGCTCTGAACTTATTGGCAGAGCCACGCTACTTCCGGCTAGCTGGTCCGGACTTTCTGTGGACGCCGAACTAGTACATCCGAGATAAGTTCAGAGGGCAACCATATTCAATGCAAATTGCTAACTTACATCAAGGTTACAAATACTTACATGTTGGATGCGCGGAATGATGTGGAGAAGGCACGTCTCTTCGGTCGTACTTGCTCCACGTGCTGTGCGGGTGACGCCTGGTCTCCCTCTACATCTAGCACTATCGTTGGGCCTTGGTGCTTGACCCCTTCGCCGCTTGCCCTTTGCGCTGCAGTGGTCGGTGGCGTGCTCGATCGAGTTGTCGCTCCTATCGCCTGTCGCGTTCCTTGCCCAGGTACTCCCGAGGTCGACCCGGCTGCATCCTTCACCGCCGTCGGCAATGTGGGTCCCACAGGCGCGAAGGAGATACCTTGCTCAATCGACCCTAGTTGCTTCCTCCTCTTTCGAGGGACAAGTCGAAAGGTGTCTGCATCCTCTCCCTCTTCTGCGTCATCATCCGACCAGGCAAAAATCGCCTATCAACGCTTGCTGGCCGGGTTCTCCATCGGGCCCCCCTCAGGCTCATTGATACTTAGCGCCCCCCCTCGGTGAGCAGGGTGGTTGCTGATCTCTTCTTCGGCTGTTTGGGGGCAGCCGGCCGCTTACCAGCGGCTAGGACCGCTGCCTCCTCTCCAGCTCCGAGCACCGCCCAGTTGACGTCCTCGTCTTCAATCTCGACACTGGTCTAGGTGGTGGGACCAGCTCCTTGTGGCCACTCCACTCTAGGGGGTGGTGACACAAACACTGTCGCTCTATCCCGACCATTAACCTGGGTAACAAAAATGGGTG
This sequence comes from Miscanthus floridulus, assembly GCF_019320115.1. Lineage (NCBI taxonomy): Eukaryota > Viridiplantae > Streptophyta > Magnoliopsida > Poales > Poaceae > Miscanthus > Miscanthus floridulus. Next base: position 18,115,639 of record NC_089594.1, on the reverse strand, counting down.
AACACAGTAAGTTTCCACTTATCCTACCACAATATAAAACTACGGGTATAGGGCAAGACGAGTTACCTTTGGGGGAGGTCAGGCAAGCTTGAAAGCGTGCTCGATGTCGCTCAATCTGGCATAATTTGGATCAGCTAAGTTAAATAGCTCTCTAATTCTGGCTTTGACTTCGATTTTGTCAAGCGCCTCCTGCCTCGTCCTCATCGGGTCCACGCTACCTTGATATTCATAGCCAGGATGTACTCTCCTCTGGCAGGACTAGATCCATCGGCTGATGAAGCTCCCGACCACGCTCGGACCATCCAGTTTTTTCCATGGGATCATTCCAAATATTTCTGGAATCTGTTCCAGGTGCTCGGGCTTCTCTGACCAGCTTGTCCTCTTCTCCGGAATGTACCCCACGTCGCACAGTGTGATCGTGTTTGGCTCTTCACAGATATAGAACCATTTCTTGTACCAGTCGTCTAGTGACGTGTTCCATGGGCAGTGCAGGTACTGGGCTTTCATGCTGTCACGGAGGTTGAGGTACACACCCCCTGCTATCTTTTAACCACCGCTTCCTTTCTTCCGCAGACAGAAAAGATGGCGGAAAAAATCGAAATGGGGCTGGAGGCCGCCATATGCTTCGCAAAGATGTATGAAAGTGGTGACAAGGAGGATCGAGTTGGGATGCAGATTGCAAATCCCAATCTCGTAGTAAAGACAGAGCCCCTGAAGAAAAGGATGTATCGGAACCCCAAATCCCCGTTTAAAGAAGTCTTCGAACACCACGATCTCACCTGGTTGTGGATCGAGGTACCCCTCGCCCTCCGGTGCATGCCATCCTATGAGCTCCTTGTTGTGGAGTACCCCCATGGTGATGAGGTCTTCAATGGTCTGCTCGTTGCTTCTCGATTTCCACCATTCCTTCGCCATGACCCTTGCTTTCTTCTGCGCATCACTTTTCGCCATGAATCTGGCCTTACTGATGAACGAGGAAATGGCGGAGGATTGATTGGTGGCGATTTTGGATGTATTAGGGTTGGCGAGAGGAAGAAGAAAGTTGCGGCTACGAATGGCAATGGGGTTCAGTAAAAAGTAACTTACCTATCCTATACTGTATTTAACCCAAGAGTTATGCCATTTCGTCTGCCCGGGATTCTTGGGAGACGTGCGCATGCGCCGCATACGGTTGTTTTCACAGCTTCAAGATCTACACCAATATATGCGCCTCTTCGTTGCCAGTGTGTGAGGGCCCACGCTGACGCACCTACTTACAGGTGTCACGTAACTGTTTATTTGACAAGACAAAAAGGCAGTATGACGTGCTATACCCGTCTACTTTTTTGACTAGACGTGTTAGATTGGACTTGACAGAGCAAGTAAATAAATAAATACATATAATAATAGTACAAGTGGCATATGGTTTTTTGCCACACTTCTCGTGCTCGGGGACTGTCCAGACCACATCGTGCTCGAGGACTGTCTAGACCACCATCGTGCTCGGGGACTGTTCCAACCACTCTCGTGCTCGGGGACTGCCCCGACCACTCCGCGAACATTGCTCGGAGACCGCTCTCCTCGGCTACATGTGATTTGTACTCACATATAGTTGAGAGGCATTTATTTTTTCTCACTTAGACCTTGCTACAAGGCTGATACCTCGCCGTCCAGCAAGCTCAGGGACTACATTTGTACGATGCACCTGCCGGTGCATCTCGTATCGCTTGTACGACGATTGGATTCTCAACTTAAGTGGGAATTCTTTTTAGACCCTGGCACCACGTGCCTGCGTCACCTACTACCAGGCTCGGGGACTAAGTGGGCACACTTCACCTTGCGGTGAATGTGCTTATTTTATCGACCCCTACGCTCTGACTGTTGGCCATAACTACTATGGTACAAGGGTCACTTACATTTCTTTTCAGAGATACAAGTGGGCACACTTGATCAGGAAAGGAATCTTTTTCTTTTTTCTTTAGAGCACCATGCATTCTTTGGACAACCGGAATCTTCGGCTATAATTGTGGTCTACTGCTCTCTGTGCTGACCAAAATACTGGTACATTTGCTTGGTCAATGTTTCAGCCAGTTGGAGATGACATGAAGACAGATCGCGTTAGTTGAAGAAGATCGAACGGCGTGTCGCAACATAATACATGGTGCTCGGGGACTAGCTATGGGGGTATTAACCCCTATATCCTTACGACTAGGCTTGGGCTGGCCTGGACCAGGAGGTCTGGCCCACTAGAAGACGACGCGCGGCCCGGCCAATCTGCTCGGAGTCCCGCGCAAGGAATCAAGGCAGACTTGGAGATCAAGCAAGATCCTGGTCGGTTAGAATAGGAATCCTTATCCGGCCACCTATGGCAATTGTAACTGGTTAGGATTAGTTTCCAGATCTGTAACCCTCCTCCCCAGACTATATAAGGCGGGCAGGGGACCCCTCTAAAAAAGATCTCTCATTGACATACAGCAATACAATCAGACGCAGGACGTAGGTATTACGCCTTCACGGCGGCCGAACCTGGATAAAACCTCGTGTCTGTCTTGCGTCACCATCTTATTTGTAGCTTGCGCATCTGTCTGCCGATAATCTACTACCTTGGGCATACCCCTAGGTAGACTATCGACCATATTTCGTCGACAGCTGGCGTTGACGACAATGTCGATCTCCTCCTACTACTATAGCAGGATGACGGTGTTGAGGCCCATGGAGCGCGGCCATGAGCGAGAGCGAGACATAACCGTCGTCCTTGTAGCCGTTGCAGATGAGCAGGGCGTCCTAGTTGCCGCGCGCGACGAGGCAGCTCATGGCGAGCAGCAGCACGGCGGGTGCGGGAGGCGGAGAGGGTGGCGGGGACAGGAAACAGAAAAAAAAAGAGAAAGGGAGAGAGGAAGAAGAAAGCGGCAGGGGCAAGAATGTCATTTCACCGTTATTCTCTCTCCTCAACCGGCTGCAACCGGTCCGCGGTGTCCTGTGGCCTAATTTCACCGAACCAGAGTGTATTATGGCAAAATGCTCCAAAGTTGGTGTCCGCCATCAAAGAACCATCACTTTGATGTCCAACGGAACAATTATCCTTTTATGTAACGAAGGCTACTGTGGCTCAGCTGCCTGTCGTATTGCCCACACCAAACGTAAGATGGTTGGCATTAAATTTGTACTTGCTTCGGTGAAATTTATATGAAGTGCTTCTTAGCTGGTTGCAAATCGGTTCCTTACCATCAAATTTATTATTCTGGTCACTGAAGCAGGGAGATATCCAGGGAACTGTTAGAAGAGATGCAACAAAGATATTGGTAATGGAAACAATGAAGGCAGTAGTGGCTAAATTGCCTACTTTTATTGCCCACACCTAACGTAAGTTGGTCGGCATAAAGTTTTGTACTTGGTGTTGTTCTGTTTGTTGTAAGTTGTTCATCTAAAAATGAACGTTTACAACAAGTTTATTCCTGACATCAATGTACTGTTATCTTTGTGACTTTGTCACACAGAAGCAGTGGGATGTGGAGAGGAATAATAGGGGCAATAGAGGATGCGCTAGAGAGTTAGCAACAAAAAAGTAGCTGGCAGAAAGGGAAGCAGCTAGGGCCTTGTTTAGTTGGCGAAATTTTTTAGAAAATAGTACTGTAGCACTTTCGTTGTTATTTGGTAATTAGTGTCTAATCATAGTCTAATTAGGCTTAAAAGATTCGTCTCGTGAATTTCGTCTAAACTGTGTAATTAGTTTTATTTTTTATTTATATTTAATGCTTCATGCATGCGTCTAAAGATTCGATATGACGGAAAATCTTAAAAAAGTTTACAAAATTTTGGAAACTAAACACTACGAGAGTTGCCGGCAAAGGAGGCAGCGCCTACAGATAGAGTGTGGATGGAAAAGTACGAGTGTTCAGGAAGGCCGTTCCTGCTTGTGTCTCGCTAGCAGGAGTTCGCTCACTATCTGTAAAACTCTGTTTCACCTTTGCTTAATAAAATACTGGCAAGACGCCTGTTCGAGAAAAAAAAAGGAAGGCTCGGAAATGGGACAATATTTGTTGTTTATCGAGTCCCGTTAGTATGACAGCATCTGTTAATTAATAGTTTCCAGTGAAACTAACGTTTGGTTGATAATGTTCTAGATAATGTTGATAATTACTGTGCATAATTCTGAAAAAAGATAATTACTGTGCATGACTGAGTAATTTGTCATTGATCTAATTTTCTAGATAATGTTGATAATTACTGTGCATAATTCTAAAAAAAGATAATTACTGTGCATGACTGAGTAATTTGTCATTGATCTCGGATCAGCAAAGCATACGTGAGGGGAAATCTCCAACTCCAACAAGCAGGATCTTGTTCGTCGTAGGGAGGGATGGGATGGGAGCTCACCGAGCAGACGGCGTGCGCTCAGCTAGCTAGAGCACGCGGCGGGAACTGGGCACCGGGGGCCCGGGTGCCAGGCCCTGAGGCCCGAGGCGACCTGGGACGCATGCGGGCGTGGCGAACCCAAGGTATGCGGTGGTGAGGCGGCATAGGCGGCGCGCGCCCACGGGAACATGTGCGACGGCGGCTGCTCCGTCTGAGAGGAAGAAGAGAGGCCGGGTCGGAGGAGTTGAGCCGGTCGAGTGAGCAGCTTCGGCCTGGGAGGGGGAAGGGGCCGACGCCGGCTGGACCTGGAAAAAGAAAAAGGAGAGAGAGGGAGAAGAGATGTTGGGCTGCCACCTGGAGTTTGGGCCTAGGAGAAGTTTTTATTAGCTTTAAAAATCTTTTTGCAAATAGTTTTGGAACACGAAATGTGTCGGGTTCATAAACCCGGGTTCTCTCGGGGACCGGCTTCCGCGTCAAGGCTCGGCCCAAGAGTCTAATTACAACATGCCAGAAGGACGGCCCAGTCGCCGACCAGAACGTCTGGATCAAAAGGAGCGGTGCCCGCTCGTCGACCCCTTTGGCCCACCACTCCGATCGGAGCACTCGTTTCGGCCTCCAGACGCCTCCGAACGCCCTCTCCGATCGGAAGGCCTCTCCAATCGGAAGGCCTGGCCCAAAGTGATACTTCCGACTCCGACCCTGCGTCTCTCCGACCGGGGCTCGTGGAACCTTGCTCACTGCTCTTCTCCGACCGGCACACTCAGAGCCGACTGGAGCCATCCGATCGGGGACGCCCGCTCGGTAGGAACCAGGAGACGTGCGGAGAGAAGCAAGGCAAGGCTCACAAGTCAAAACATATCCGCTCGGTAGGCAAGGAGCAGTAGGATGCTCCATGCGGGTCATGCCAACTCTGTCACGAACGATGGTCCCAGATTTCACTCGAACATATCCGATAAGAGCTCCTCGAACCCGTCACTCGAGCCATTGAGACGGGAACACTAGTGCGTTTCTTGTCCGAGCGACGGAAGACTGGTTCCGCCTCGCCCGACCCCCGAGGGCTAGGCTCCGCCTCGCCCGACGTCTAAGGGTGGGCTCCGCCTCGCCCGACGAGTACACCCTGCGCCTTCATAAAGATGAGCACAGGGTACGACATGACATTCGAGTCAAATGCAGCACCAAGGACAATGCCCTACGCCACGGCAGGAAAGTACCGCCAGGGTACGACGGGATGGGCGCTTTAGACCATTCCGGCATGGCAGAGTCCGAATAGTGTTGTAGGCACCGCCTTCAGCCCTCGGACACGGAACCTGAGATAGACATATGACAACCACTACGGTCCAAGAAGAGACTCGCGCCCTCTACAGTGACAGATGTACTATCACCGCGCCATCCGCTCCCCACAAGGCCACAGGTCAACACCCTTGTCCGACACGCCGCCCGAGAGGGGCGGGACGGCTCGTGGCCACTTGCTGATCCGGTAAGGGCATGGCGTCGCCTGGACACGGGCACCCGGCGAACGTGCCAATCCCTGACACCGTCTGGCCGTGTCAGCAAGGCTGGCTCAGCGGAAAAAGGAGGGCCCAACACCTTCGAAGGGGCTTCTTGGCCTTTGGTTTTCTCCCATCTGTAACCCCTGCTCCCCCCTTGATCTATAAAAGGGAGGGCAGGGCCCCCCACTAAGGGGATCGACTCTTAACAGATAAATTGAACACACAACGCTTCACACACAGCTGAGCAGCGACCAAGCTCTCGGCGACCTATTCAATCATTCCATCAGAGACTTGGGACTCGTCCCTCTCTCGACTGTTTGTACCCCCTACTACGAACCATTTTCGGTATTAATAACACGAGCAGCAGCAGCAAACTAGACGTAGGAATGTTTAGCCTGAACCAGTATAAACCTCGTGTCCTTTAGTGCACCATCTGGGCCTAACACGCAAGAATCATAAATTTACTAGCCGGTGTTTGTTCGAAACACCGACAGTTGGCGCGCCAGGTAGGGGTCTTTGCGTGTTCCAAATCAGGCCACGGATGGCTAACCACGCAATCAGCTGGGTTCCGGGCGCACACGTGTGTTTCGGTGACCTAGACTTCATTGTGACACTGTGAGGAGAGTTGGCGCTGGCCCACGCGGCCGTCCAGTCTTTTCCCTCCATCAACGTCAACAACAGGAGGCTTGAGTGCCAGCCCGGCTTCTCCCTTGGACCACAGCCGTCTGGGAAGGACCCGCGCTGCCTCACCCTCTCTCCGGAACACTCCACACGGAGCGCCCCGACCACGTTTCCATTCGGTCTCCGCAACGCCGCGACGACCGTTAGCCACCTTGTGGCACAATGCATGATCCTGTCCCCCTCGAACAATGAGTTCGTAGGGATGATCAAGAGCGCTACGGAATCCCTCCATGGCCTCCTCGTGGAGGGGCTAGGGTCAGACTCTGACTCTGACTCTAGCAGGGGAAGCCATCATCCCTCCCGGGAATGTTTCATGGCGGAAACCTTCGAGGGACATGTCGAAAGCGTCTCCACGGAGGAGACTACCCCAGGAGGCAACCACGGTGGCGGAACCGAGAGAGGGACAGCCGCCCCACCTCACGTTGGGGTGGAGCAGCTAAGAGCCTGAAAGCGGGAGATAGACGAGGACAGACAACAACTTGTTCGGGAGTATGAGAAGATCGACGGGGAGATCAGGTGCCACGGAGATGGAGGACACGCGCGTGCCGTGGCCTGCGACGTAAACCGAAGGATCATCGCCGATGATGAAACCCTTCCCCACTTTGCTCGAGCAAGCCAGAACATCACCGCTGCAATGGCCTTGCTCCGTGGCCTTCCAGAGGCTACGATGCCCGAGGATCGCTGGGCCCACCGTGAAATCCGCACGTTACTTGAGCGTGTGACAGCACAACAGGCGGAGAGCTCGTTGTCTCAGCGATGCGAGCCCGACACCAGCCAGCGTACGCCCTCGGTACATCCCACCAGGGACGCATCCGTCCACCAGGCACCGCAAGGCGACGGGCCGCACGCTGCAATCCCGGTGCATCAACGTCTCGGCCACAACCACGACGCACATAGCACCCTCGACGCCCGCAGACGTGCCTATAGCGACCCAAGGGAAGGAGCCCACCGTGGCTATCATCCTCGATGCGGTGGACGCTACGACAGCGGCAAGGACCGGAGCCTGAGCCCCGGCCTGCCAGGCCCTCAGGCCTTCGGCTGGCACATCCTCAACGTTGCGTTCCCACCAAGGTATCGACCACCTACCAACATCCCTAAGTACTCCGGGGAGACAAACACCAGGCTTTGGCTTGAAGACTATCGGCTTACCTGTCAAGCCGGTGGTGCGGATAATGACAACTTCATTATCCGCAACCTTCCATTATTCTTGGCCGATTCGGCTCGGGCATGGTTGGAACACCTGCCGTCCAACGCAATCCAGAGTTGGGCGGATCTAAAGGAGATCTTCGTGGGAAACTTCCAGGGCACGTACAAACGCCCTGGGAACCCATGGGACCTCAAGAACTGTCACCAGAAGGTCGGTGAGACCCTTCGCGGGTACATCCGACGCTTCTCCCGGTAGTGCAACGAGCTTCCCAACGTCGTCGACGCCGACGTGATAGGAGCCTTCCTGTTTGGAACCACCTGTGAGTCCTTGGTTCATAAGCTGGGACGCAAGGGCCCACGGACCACCAAGGAGCTCCTAGACATCGCCACCAGCCACGTCTCAGGAGAAGAGGCGGTCAGAGCGATCTTCGATCACCTTGAGGGCAAGGCAAGGCGGAACGAGGGTGCCAGCGAAGGCATCTCCAATCATTCTGCCAAAAGGAAAAAAAGAAGCAACGGGCGAGGACGCACTCGTGGCTGCTGCTGACCGCATGGGTGGTCGGAAGCCCATGGAGGGCGCTCCGAACCACTTCAAGAAAATGCTCGAGGGGCCATTCCCGAACCACGCCTTCCCCATAAAGCATCTGCTCAAGGACTATGGCCTCATGCGGAAGTTCTTGGCCGGAAGCGCCAACAAGGGGGACCAGGGGAAGGAGCCTGCCCCCACTGCCGACGACGCCGAGGAAAAGGACGACGACTTTCCAACGCCAGATGGCTGCCTCATGATCTTCGGAGGATCAAAGGCCTATGACTCCAAACATCATCAGAAGGTCACACGCCGCCAAGTCTACACGGCCCAACCGGCCACACCTCTTTTTCTCTGGTGGTCGGAGTCCGCCATAACTTTCGATCGGACCGACCATCCGGACACCATCCCATACCCGGGAAAGTATCCGCTTGTCGTCGACCCGATCGTCGGCCCAAAGCGCCTCACCAAAGTTCTGATGGACAGAGGCAGCGGCCTCAACATCATGTATGCAAAGATGCTCGACGTAATGGGCGTCGACCGAACACACCTCCGCCCAATCCGAGTGCCTTTCCATGGCGTCGTCCCTAGAAAGCAGGCCATGCTACTCGGACAGATTGATCTGCCTGTTATCTTTGGGGATTAGTTCAATTATAGGACTGAGACCCTCACCTTTAAGGTAGTAGGGTTCCCCGGAACTTTGACGCCATCCTGGGATGTCCATGCTATGCGAAGTTCATGGCCATCCCCAACTACACCTACCTCAAGCTGAAGTTGCCAGGCCCACATAGGGTCATCACCGTCGGCACCTCCTTCCAGCGGGCCTACGAGTGCGAGGTCGAGTGCTGTGGCCACGCCACAGCAATCGTTGCCTCTGGGGAACTCGCCACCCTCAAGGAGGAGGTCGCCGAAGAAGCGCCCGACGCGAAGAAATCAACCTAGTCATTCGAATCGGCAGAGGGCTCCAAGGAGGTCCTCATAGACCCTAGCAGCTCTGAGGGTAAAACAGTACGCATTGCTACCACGCTCTCCTCCAAATAGGAAAGCGCGCTCGTCGACTTCCTCCACGATAACAAAGACATCTTTGCATGGAAACCCTTGGATATGCCAGGCATCTCGAGGGAGGTCGACGAGCATACCTTGAAAATCCACCCAGGCTCCAAGCCAGTGAAGCAACACCTGCGCCACTTCGATGAGGAAAAGCGCAGGGCCATCGGTGAAGAGATAGCAAAACTGTTGGCCGCCGGATTCATCAGGGAAGTACACCACCTAGAGTGGTTAGCAAATCCTGTTCTTGTATGAAATAAGAGCAGGAAATGGAGGATGTGTGTTGACTACACGGGTCTCAACAAGGCATGCCCAAAGGACCCATTTCCTTTACCACGCATAGACCAAATAGTCGACTCTACCTTAGGGTGCGAAACCCTCAGCTTCCTTGACGCGTACTTCGGCTACCACCAAATCATGATGAAAGAATCCAACCAACTTGCGACGTCTTTTATCACCCCCTTTGGATCGTTCTGCTACATCTCAATGTCGTTCGGTCTGAAAAATGATGGGGCCACTTACCAGCACTGTATGCTCAATTGCTTCAGGGACCTCATCGGGCGGACCATTGAGGCCTACGTCGATGACATCGTAGTTAAGTCCAAATGGGCTGAGCACCTTGTCGCCGATCTTGAGCAAACCTTTGCGAAACTCCGGACAAATTGCATCAAACTCAATCCCGAGAAATGTGTTTTTGGGGTCCCAAGGAGCATGTTGCTCGGCTTCATCGTCTCCGAGCGTGGCATCGAAGCCAACCCAGAGAAAATCTTAGCCATCACAAGGATGGGCCCAATCTAGAACATAAAGGGGGTTCAACGGGTCGCAGGGTGCCTCGCCGCCCTCAGCCAATTCATCTCATGCCTCGGTGAACGAGGACTCCCCCTTTATCAACTCCTAAAGAAAGCCGATCGCTTCGAGTGGACAGCCGAGGCCCAGGAGGTGATTGACATGGTCAAACTACTCCTAACAAAACCCCCGGTCCTAGTTCCTCCAAGCGACGGAGAATCCCTCCTGCTATACATAGCGGCCACCACGCAAGTGGTCTGTGCTGCCCTAGTGGTAGAGCGGGAAGAAGAGGGGCACACCCTCAAGGTGCAGTGCCCTGTATACTTCATCAGTGAGGTACTATCCGACTCCAAAACCCGCTACTCCCAAATCCAGAAACTCCTATACGCCATCCTCATCACCAAGAGGAAGCTACGCCATTACTTTGAGTCACACCCCGTGACTGTCGTAACATCATTCCCCCTCGGCGAGGTCATCCATAGCCAGGACGCAACAGGAAGAACCACAAAGTGGGCACTCGAGCTGATGGATCAAGGCATCGTGTATGCCCCCCGAACGGCGATCAAGTCCCAGGTGCTGGCTGACTTCATCACGGAGTGGACCGAGGTCCAGATGCCACCGGCGGTCATCGATCAAGAGTACTGGACGATGTACTTCGATGGTTCACTAATGAAGAAGGGCGCCGACATGGGGTTGGTCTTCGTATCACCCCTCGGGGTCCACATGAGGTACATGGTTCGGCTCCATTTTCCCTCATCAAATAATATGGCCGAATACGAGGCACTCGTCAATGACCTACGCATCGCCATCGAACTGGGCATCCGACGCCTCGACATTTGGGGTGACTCTCAGCTGGTCATTAACCAAGTCATGAAGGAGTCCAGCTACCACAATGCCAAGATGGTTGTGTACTACCAAGAAGTCCGACAGTTGGAGGACAAGTTCGATGGCCTCAAACTTAATCACGTCCCGAGGGGCCTCAACGAGGCAGCTGACGCACTCGCAAAGGCGGCGTCTGGTCGAGAGCCAGTACCAACAGGCATCTTCGCCAGTGACCAACACAAACCCTCGGTGCACTACGAAGGGTCGGAACAGGCCAAAGATGGCCCGTCTGATTCGGCCCCGAGGGCTGACCCACCGACTGCTCCGTCTGACCCCAAGGTCATGGAGCTTGAAGAGGATCTAGCTGCAGAGCCCGACCCTCTGGACAACAAGAGAACACCCTACCTCGACTACCTCTTCCATGACACACTGCCGACGGACAAGACAGAAGCTCGATGGCTCGCACGTCGCACCAAGTCTTTCGTTCTTGTAGAGGGTGAAATCTATAGACGGAGCCACACCGGGATCCTACAGCTCTGCATCGCCAACGAACAGGGAAGACTTCTGCTGAGCGACATCCATGGTGGGGTCTATGGTCACCATGCCGTGCCAAGGACCTTGGTTGGAAACGCATTCCGATAGGGCTTCTACTGGCCCACTGCAGTAGCCAACGACGAGCAAATCATACGCACCTACGAAGGGTTCCAGTACTATGCTCGGTAGACTCACCTCTCAGCCCAGGCACTCCTAATGATCCCCATCATGTGGCCCTTTGCGGTCTGGGGGCTCGACCTGGTTGGGCCACTAAAAAAGGCGCCCGGGGGCTTCACCCCACCTGCTTGTCACCATAGACAAGTTTACAAAATGGATCGAAGCTCGACCGATCTCCACGATCAAATCCAAGCAAGTTGTGTTGTTCTTCCTCGACATCATCCATCGCTTTGGAGTACCAAACTCCATCATCATAGACAACGACACATAGTTCACCGGCAGGAAATTCATTCGATTCTGCGATGAACAACACATCCGAATCGATTGGGCGGCCATCGCGCACCCCCAGACGAATGGGCAGGTCGAGCGTGCAAACGGCATGCTCCTACAGGGCCTCAAGCTCAAGATCTTCAACCGGTTGAACAAGTTTAGCCCGCACTAGGTCGCCGAGCTCCCAATGGTGCTCCGGAGCCTAAGGACAACTCCCAGCCGGGCCACCGACTACACACCTTTCTTCATGGTCTACGGTTCCGAGGCTGTTCTCCCAACAGACCTTGACTATGGAGCGCCAAGAATCAGAGCATATGACGAACAGGGAGCCGAGGCATCCCACCAAGATGCCATGGACCAACTAGACGAAGCCCGCGACATCGCCCTCCTCCGTTCGGCCAAGTACTAGTAGGCATTGCGATGGTACCATAGCCGATGGGTGCGGGACCGAGCCTTCAACATTGGGGACCTTGTCCTCTGCCTCGTGTAGAGCAACAAGGAACACCACAAGCTCTCCCCACCTAGGGAGGGGCCATACGTCGTCGTGGAAGTACTCCGTCCAGGCACCTACAAGTGGAAACTCATCAACGGCGAGGTCTTCACCAACGCCTGGAACATTTAGTAGCTACATCGTTTTTATCCTTAAATAAACACATACTTCTCCTTATTAGTTTTTGTCTTTACAAATCCCTGATCTTTAGTGACATCCGGCCCCTGCAAATTGTGAGGGGTCAGACCTCACCCGTGGGCTGATACAAATGATACAAGTATGTTTATCTTGTAAACACTTCCTGTGTTACCTTTGCAAACATTCTCTAAGTTTTCCACTCTTCCCGTAACAAGTCCTAAGGGCTAGAATTTTGGGAACAAATTCTGAGTACAACTGGTAGGACTACGGGAAACCCATGCCCCAGCGGCTACGACCTCCTTGCTCACCAACGTGATCAGAACTATTTCACCCGCACTCTTAGCCTTTACAACCTAAGCCATGGGAAGGGTCAGAGGGAACCGAAACCTCTTCTACAAAGAGAGGAAGCTGAAAAGACTGTTTGCCGTAACAAAAGATGAAAATTCGTTCATTCTTTGCACAAATTTGCCACTTACAAAGTGATTTCATCACGAAAAGGACTAATATACTCTTAAATTCAAAGGACTATTTACTCGAGGGCTCCCCAACAAACTTATTCAATTACAGCCTCTACCTAGCTTTACTACGAGTACTACTGCGGTCGCCACGCCATGCTCTCCATTGGCGACGTCCTACCGCTCTACGGGATCCTCAAAGGCGCCATCATCTGCAATGTCGAGCACCAAGCCGGCAACTACAGTGCCCCTCCATCAGGGCATCCAGGGACTACGCCATTGTCATCAGCCACAACCCCAACAATGGCGTCTAGGTGGGGGGCGCCTCCCGCCGAAGGAAGGTAGCAACACATGACGGCAAGGCCGATGACGTTCGGCACCCTCCAGCGCTCCTCCTCCTTCGGCAGCAGCAGCTCCTCCATAGCACAGGCGACCCACACCATCTCATCTACATTGGATGACCTCCAGCTCGACATCGAGCTCCAGATTCACGAACAGATCTGTGAGTTCTTCTCTCCCTGGCATTACCCTCTCTTACTTAGGAACCGCTGCATTCGGTGGAAAGGAAGGAGAAGAGGTGGCAGCTCAGAGGCTGGCGAAGAGTTGGGACAAGAACTTCCCATCCAGGGGGAGCCCAACGGGCCTCCTAGGTCGATCGGACAGCCTAGGCAAAACAACAAACGAACGATCGCTGAAAGATAAGCACCTCTATTTACTTACTTTGAGTGTTAATTTCTTTACTGAGTCTCCGACCCCAGCAATAGCAAAGGCACGGACATTGCTTGGGGGTTGCAGAGGGTGTCTATTTGTTTAGACACCCACTTTGCCTGACCCCTCCTTACGTTTAAAAAAACCAGAAGCATGGTGTGTGGGTATAAAACTTTGAATACAACTGGACGAACCGCCAGACCCTATGCCTCGGTGGCTACAGTGTTTTTTGTTCACCAGCATAAATCGAACTCACAGTTCCCCGCACCGCAAGCCTCGGCTCCCGCCTTCCCGAGAATGGTTTGGAGGGGTCCTCCTACAGAACCTCCTTCAAGGAGAAGCAGTCAGGTCGACTAAATCTCACAGTTCCTCGCATCGCAAGCCTTGGCTCCCGCCTTCCCAAGAAGGGTTTGGAGGGGTCCTCCTATAGAACCTCCTTCAAGGAGAAGCTATCAGGTCGACTAAATCAATCGAGCGGCTTGAATCACCGCCGAGGGACAAAAATGAAAACTAGCAATGCGTATGCAGGTTACGCCAACCTCATCACAAACATCATGCTCGAACCCCACACGAACACATCTGGTAGGAGCTTCACATTGCTCATATTGCCAAATTAACGTTACCAAATCCCACTTTCATTTCAATTAAGTGATACACTAAATCCATACGTCCAAACATTGCATATGCAAATCTCTACATCTCAATGCTTCATGTCGTGTCACGAAGCGGTAGCTGCCTCATTCAATATGAGCAGCGATCGACTGAGGTTCGAAGGCCAGCCCGCAAAGGGCTTGAGGCCGCCTCGCATCAAACAAAGCTAGAGGAGAAAAACAAAGATGAGCCCCAGCAGCCTTGCGCGACCCCACTTAGAAGCAGGCATGGACGCCTCGACCTTTCTCGTTCGATTCTAACCCCGAGCCAAACCCACAGAATCTCCATCAAGGAGAGGCCAATGGGCCTCCTGAGCCTATCAAATGGCTCGGGCATCTGCCGGGAGGCGGGTTAAGAAGTAGTGAAATGCCACATGAGGGCTCTACCGACCCCATCAGCAAATGATGGACCTAGATTTCACACAAACATACCCATTAGCGAGCTCATTGAGCACGACACTCGAGCCATTGAGGCAAGTATCGTCAATTTAGCCCCTCCGATTGCGGAAATCGAGGACAGGGTAACGTGTGAAACATGGCCAGCCCATATCAAACTCTAAGGGGCTCAGGGGCTCGAGCCGCTCGATCCAAGATCGAGAGACCGAGGTTCGAAGGCTAACTCGCGAAGGGTCCAGGGCCACCCTGCGTCGAACAAGAGCCAGGGGAGAAAACATAGATGAGCCTCAGCGGCCTTCGTCCAACCCGCATTGAGGTAGATAGGGTCATCTCAACCTTCTAGTTCAATCCAACCCCTAGCCGAGCCCATAGAAACCCCATTGAGGGGGAATTTGTTGGAAGGCGAGGCAAGGAGCAACGGAATGCCACATGAGGGCTTTGCTAACTCTGTCGCAAAGCAATGGGATCGGATTCCACCCGAACATCCCTGTTAGCAAGCTCATGAAGCACGTCACTTGAGCCATTAAGGCACGTGACGTCGCCTTAACCCCTCCAGCTGAGAAAAGCTATGGACGGGGCGACAGTCATGAGACGAACCGACCCTTGACCGAATCCCCACCACGCGGGGTACAAGCGAATACAAACATAAGTTCGGATCTCACTCGGGGGCTGATAAAGGTATGGGTACCTCCTTTCTTTTTTTGAAAAAGTCATTACATCAGACCTCTTCCTCGCATCAAGACTGGCGGCAAAATTCGGGGGAACAGATTGGCAAGACCACAAAAGGCCCACGCCCAGACGGCTACGGTAATTTTGCTCACCAGCACAATCAAAATTTCCCCTAAACACCTCGAGCCCTACGGTCTTAACAAACAGAAGGGTCGATCGCGTAAATCTTTTTTCATCGCCAAAAGGGAAGAAGGTAAGATCAAAACAATCGAAATGAAATTGCGAAACAAAGCCACGAATCCATTTTCAGACACAAAAGAACCAACACTTGTTCACATATTATGGATAAATGTTTATCGAACTGATTCAACTAACTACTTCCGTGGAGGGAGAACCATTTCTTTCAGCCTGTTCACTAGGTTCCACGCCAGGGGAGTCACCGCCCTCTCCATCTCCTCCAGCTCAGCATCTTCATAGACAGGCGTGAAGCTTTGGCTCATTACCTCCAAGTTGATCTCCCGACCATAATGAGAACGGGCAACGATGAAGGCCTGGGTAATCCTGGCGTGAAAGGCGTCCTCCTCAAGTTGGCCTACCAGCACCGTGATAACCGCGGCACGTGCCGCAAGCAAGCTGGTTCCCTCTAGCTGTGCCACCCTCAGGGCATCGATGACCACCCCGACAGCGGCTTGCAGAAGGTCGTGCTCGTCACTCTCGGTCTAAAGGATCCCTCACACTTCGGCGAGCTCCTTGCCTAGTCTGGCCGAGACACTCTTGGCGTCCAACCTCTGGCTCACTGCGGCTTCGAGATCCCCCCAGAGGGAGTTGACCACCTGACGCGCCTCGTCGCGCTCTCGAACAGCCCGATCATGCTCCACGCGGGCCATGCCGCGCTCCGAACGAAGTCTTTCTTTGGTTCGACGTAGCTCATCCCGCTCCCCGCGCAACCGGGCGATCACCTCGATGTCCCGGTCCACCCTCTGCTGTAGGGCCGTGGACCTATCCTTGGCCTTCCGCCTGAGATCCCGCTCCATTTCTAGCTCAGCCAGGACCTCGATGGCCCACTCACTGGCCGTGGCATCCTTCTGGAGCAGCTCGTCTCGCTCCTTTCGGATCCTGGCGGCCGCCTCCTCGTCCAGCTTCACCCTCACCGACAAGTCCTCGAACATCCTATGGATCTCCTCCACGTCCTGACGCGCCTCGGCCTCCCGCTGCTGGGTGGCAGCAAGCTACGCACGCACATCTCCCCGCAGCTGGGCCTCCTCAATAAGGCGGTCCCATTCCTCCTTTTGCTCATGGAGGAACCAGAACTTGTTCTGGCTACGAGCAACAATACACTGAAAAGTGGACCTGTATCAAGAACACGAAAACACAAAAATACCTGAAGAAAGAAGAAAATGAGGGAGAAGATCAAACGGATACCTGGCCAGTAAGAACGAGGATTTCACGTAGGGCACCACTGGCCTAACTCAAGGCATCCATCATAGCCGAGAACCCAATGTCAAGATTTTCCCGCTCCAAGCTCTCGGCAGCATCGTCAAGCGAGAAAAGAGCCGATGTTGGGTCCTCGGCGGCCATCCACTGGAGCGGCGGCTCCCTCCACGTCGGGGAGTAGCTGCCCCCGACAACAGGGCTGGGGGCGACCTCCTACGAGTCCTCTCCACCACCGCCACGATGCCCAGAGACCCTCCGGCCGTGTCCTCCTCCATCCGGCCTACCTCGGACACCGCAGCCTAGGCCGCCGATGGCGCGGATTGCGCCGCCCCCTCAGACGCCATCACGGCTGCATCCGACTGCGCCTAGCTCGTCGGGGTTGGGGACCCTCCGGCTGCGTCCTCCTCCACCCAGCCCACGTCGAGCGCCGTCGCTTGGGCCGTCGGAAGCATGGATTGCGCCGCCCCCTCGGACACCACCATGGCCGTGTGCGGCTGCTCCTGGCTTGGAGCGGTCGCGGCCACCCCCACCTGCGACATCGGACCCTTGGCTAGCGGTGCCACACCTGCCATGGAAGATGCCGCCCGTTCGACAACCGCCGAGGTCGCCGGTGCCACCACGGGCGCCGCCGGATCGGCCGATGAGGCCACAGCATCAGCGCTGCTCCTACCCGAAATAGGGCCGATGTCGGGCAGCGCTGTCCGTCCTGCCTAAAGGGCAAGGCTCTTCTTGGGTGCCAGCCCTAGAGAGTGACCCCGTCATAAGAATCTGCAAGAGGAAAAAAGGCATAAGGTCAAAATAGAAAAATAAAAAGGGGAAAAAATAGGGGAGTCAGTGGCCTACTCTGATGCCTTTGGGCGGCGGGAACATTTTGGGGACAAACCCCCAGACCCACGCCCCGACTCATCTGGGCGGGACCACTTCGAGCCTGCCCCCTACTCCCGTGCAGGGGGCTCATCTCCCTTATCTCCGAGGGCGTGGCAACGGAGCCACCCCTGTCTGTCGATGCCTCGGGCATGGAGGTGGACCCGCCCGCCCCCGTCAGCTCATGGAGCGCAGAAGCAAAACCACCCCCCTCCATCAGCACCATGGGGGCGGCGGGCGACCCATCTCCCCCCATCCACTGATCCTCCGCAGGTACCCCGGATGGGGCGGCAGATTCTCTGGCTCCCACCAGCCCCGATGACTCGCTTCCATCCACATGGAAGGGGAGGGGTCCCTGCATGGGTCGATGGGCGACTGTTAGCATATCTTTGTCCTCTAGGATGTCCCAATCCACGCCAGTGGCTACCTCATCATCGTCATTGTTGTCATCATTGTCTGTCTCCTCTCCTCAATCACGCGCTTGCTGCTTCCGTAGCCGCTCCTTCTTTTGGAGCTCCCTCGTCCTTTTGTCCCAGGAAGCTGCGATACGATTCATGGCCGCCAGGATCCGGTCCTTCGACAGTGGAGTCAGGCTATCTGTGAGGACAAGACTCCTTGGCTGGTCCCGCTATCCCGAGGTCAGCGTCAAAGGGTCAGAAGTTCAAGTAAAGAAAAAGACACAGGAAAGGAGAACTTACGAAATCAATGAACCCTGGTTCCGGCCGCATCAGAGGATGTCCCGGCACTGGATACACAAATTCAAGGACAATGCCGTCGATGTCCTTCGAAGGCTCCATTGCCTCCTTGATCCGCTGTGCCACTTTGGTGCGAGGGAGCGCTCCATCGGCGAGCGTCGTCCCTTCAAGCGACGCCCCAAGCGCCATCAGGTACAGAGGGAGAACACGGCTCATCAGCGGCGCTACCCTCCGTGCGTGGTAGGCGCCGATGATCCTCGCCCCCTTCATGCCCCTATTCTTCATAATTTGGAGGGCGGCGAGGTGGTCCTTGATCCTCTTCTTATCTTTGTCCGGGACACCCCACCTCCACGACCCCAGATCTAGTTCGATGAGGCGTCCGGTGTACACCGGCAAGGGGGCAATCATGTCATTCTTAACGTAGAACCACTACGAGTGCCACCCCTTGTTGGAGGTCGACAAGCGCATCAATGGGTAGTCGGTCGCCTAGGTGTTGCATAGATGAATGCTGGCACAACCTATCGGCATGCTCAGCTCCTGCTTCCGAACCCGCTTCTTCGACAAACTGACGGCGAAGAAGTGCCACCATAGATCGAAGTGGGGACTAATCCCTAGGAACCCCTCACACAGGCGACGAACACCACAATATGCTGGATCCCATTGGGATTAAGATGCTGCAACTCCACCTGGTAGTAATCCAACAGCCCCCGATGAAACGTATGGGCAGGGACGGCGAATCCCCGCTCATGGAAGAGAGCAAAGGACACGACATATCCCTTGGGTGGCGATGGCTCGTCCTCATCACTAGGCCACAGCGGACGAGGCCCTCCAAGCGCTAAGAGGTAATATTGGATCTGCACCATGGCTCCATTAAAACGGTGGCTATGATGCGAATGCAAGCTCGATGGCGGCTGCGATGCGGATGCAAGCTCGACAGCGGCTGTGATGCGGATGCAAGCTCGACGGTGGTGGCAGTACTGGTGTGGGAGGCCCTAGCGATTGGCGACGGAGGTTGGCGATGCGAAGGTGAGAAGGCAGAGTACGGAACCCTAGGGGCGAACCCCGTGGTTTTATAGGGGCGACGGATGCGAGAGGCGCAACCGTCCGCCTCAATCTCTGAGCCCACCACGACATGCCGCCATGTCATGTCACGGGATACGCGCCCATGATCCCTATCCTTTCCCACAAAAATTGCCCCGGACGGTTCGCCTTCCCGAATGGATCGGACTCTCCCCCCGCGGAGGGGATACGGGCTAGAAAATCTCTTCGCCGGCCTAGGTGGGCCTAGAAAGCCCAAGGGTCAGCCCGACGGTCTCGATGGCCATCCCAACGAGGGACGGGCCCACGGGCGACTAAGACCCAGGTACGTGAACAACAGTAGGGCCTCAGTCTACAGTCAAGCCCCAACCAGGCTGACCCTAGACGAAATCCCAGCGAACGGGATACCAGGGTCCCCTTAAAACTATCCAGTTGACAAAAACTGAGTCTCATAGCCTTACCCATGAAGGGTCCGAAGCACCCCACCTAGGGGCTCGGGGGAACACCCCCCGGGCGATTCTGCCCGAATCACCCGGGGGCTCAGGGGCTACACCCGTCGGGTGCGCTCGCGCGCACCCTCTAGCGATCCGAAACACCCCCAGGCGATTCGACCCGAATCGCCCGGGGGCTCGGGGGCTTCTGTCAGGTTCATAAACCTAGGGTCCCTCAGGGACCGGCTTCCACACCAAGCCTCGACCCAAGAGTCTAATTACAATAGGCCAGAAGGATGACCCAGTCACCGACCAGAAGGTCTAGACCAAAAGGTGTGACGCTCGCTCGTCGACCCCTTCGGCCCACCACTCTGATCAGAGCACTTGCTTCGGCCTCCAAACGCCTCCGAACGCCCTCTCCGATCGGAAGGCCTAGCCCAAAGCGATACTTCCGACTCTGACCCCGTGTCTCTCTGATTGGGGCTCGTGGGAACCCTGCTCACCACTCTTCTCCAACTGGCACACTCAGAGCCGACTGGAGCCATCCAACCAGGGACGCCCGCTCGGTCGAAACCAGGAGACCTATGGAGAAAAGCAAGGCAAGGCTCACAAGTCAAAACATATCCGCTTGGTAGGCAAGGAGTAGTAGGATGCTCCATGCAGGTCATGCCAACTCCATCACGAATGATGGACCTAGATTTCACTCGAACATATCCAATAAGAGCTCCCCGAACCTATCACTTGAGCCATCGAGACGGGAATGCTACTGCGTTTCTTATCCGAATGACGGAAGACTGGTTCCGCCTCGCTCGACCCTTGAGGGCTAGGCTCCGCCTCACCCAACCCCTGATGGCTAGGCTCCGCCTCGCCCAACATCCGAGGGCGGGCTCTGCCTCGCCCGATGGCCAAGGGCCTCCTCTGCCTTGCCCGACGGCCAAGGGTAGACTCCGCCTCACCTGACAAGTACACCCTGCACCTTCATAAAGATGAGCACAGGATACGACATGACATTCGAGTCAAACGCAGCACAAAGGACCATGCCCTGCGCCGTGGCAGGAAAGTACCTCCAGGGTACGACGGGATGGGCGCTTTAGACCATTCTGGCATGGCAGAGTCTGAATAGTGTTGTAGGCGCCGCCTTCAGCCCTCGGACACAAAACCTGACATAGACATATGACAACCACTATGGTCCAGGAAGAGACTCGTGCCCTCTACAGTGATGGACGTACCGTCACCGTGCCATTCGCTCCCCACAGGGCTACAGGTCAACACCCTTATTCGACACACTGCCCGGAGGGGCAGGACAGGACGTGGCCACTTGCTGATCCGGTAAGGGCATGGCGTCGCCATGACACAGGCACCCGGCGAACGTGCCAATCCCTGACACCGTCTGGCCGTGTCAGCAAGGCTGGCTCAGCAGAAAAGGAGGGCCCAACACCTTCGAAGGGGCTTCTTGGCCTCTGGTTTTTCTCCCATCTGTAACCCCCGCTCCCCCCTTGATCTATAAAAGGGAGGGCAGGGCCCCCCACTAAGGGGATCAACTCTTGATAGATAAGTTGAACACACAATGTTTCACACACAGCTGAGCAGCGACCAAGCTCTTGGCGACCTTTTCAATCATTCCATCAAAGACTTGGGACTCGTCCCTCTCTCGACTGTTTGTACCCCCTACTATGAAACATTTTTGGTATTAATAACACGAGCAGCAGCAGCAAACTGGACGTAGGGACATTCAGCCCGAACCAGTATAAACCTCGTGTCCTTTAGTGCACCATCCGGGCCTAACACGCAACAATCATAAATTTACTAGCCGGTGTTTGTTCGAAACACCGACAAAATGAATGGCACAATTTTTTATAGGACTTTACCACGGCGTGCCCACGTAGGATTTCAACTTCCAGCGCGCACACCTTGCACAGTACCTTTTAGTCGCATAAAAACACATCAGCTCTCTTTTACAACTCTGACGCCCTTGCCCCCACCAGTGGCCACCGCCCCACCGTGGGCGAACCCTAGCGCCCACGGCGGCCGCCCTCTTCCCCTCCCCCCACCGCCGCCATCTTCTCTAGCTCCGATGAGCTCGCTCCACCGCCATCTTCTCTAGCTCCGGTGAGCCACCCCCACCCTGACCTGGCCTGGCCGCCGCCAGCTCCCCTAAACCGCCCGCCAACCATCCCCACCGCTTGGCCTACCTACCTTCCCTGGACGGCCATTCTATACCCCACTAGAGATGGAGAAGAAGGGAGAGAGAGCTCGCCGGAACCCTAGAAGCCAGATCCAGCAGCAACAGCAGCAGGAGGAGGAGGAGGGGCCTACCTGGCGGTGGATCCGCCGCCGCCACGGCTAGATCCGCCATGGCCATGCACGGAGGAGGCTGTGGGGCACGGGCGCGGAGCCGGTGGGGCGTGGGCACGGGCGCAGAGGCCGCCGGTGAGGTGCTCGCCGGAGAGAGAGAGAGAGAGAGAGAGAGAGAGAGAGAGAGAGAGAGAGAGAGAGAGAGAGAGAGTGGTGTGCGGTGGGGAGCCAGGAGGACGGAGGAGTCGAGGAGAGAAAGCGCCTGGGAGAGGAAAAGGTTGTGCGGGCGGGTGTGTGTGGGCGGAACCGAGTGAGTGTGTGCGCTCTTTACTTAGCATTTTCCTTTTTTATAACATATATCATGTTTGATTTAATTTTATAAAATACTTATTTCTCCTCTAATAATTTGGACTTAGTGCTAACTAATTCTAGACAATTTAAATCATTGCAAAACATCAATTAGGATAAAAGTCAAGAATTGTCCTAAAATTAACATTGCTACAAGTGCATTTAACGGGAGGTCCCTTATGTGTCGTCCCGTGTGTATGAACCAAGGTCCCAAGTGTGTCTATAACATTCCACTATGTAAAAACTGTAATATCTACCAGGGCCCCCTACAGATGCCATACAACATGCGTCTGTCATATGAGTTCACAGACGTGCGTCTGTAAGAAGTCGCTGGCCAGGGTCACTAGTCCGACGGGGTTACTACATACTCGTGTCCAGAAGGCGCATCTGTAGTATGGTTTTTATGTTTAAGACGCGTCTAGTGCCATCCACGTCTGCGGTGTTTTATCTCGAACCCAAAAAAAAGATGAAATCTACCTAACTCCAAGACTCACATCCGCCAGCCCCTCCCCTCCCCAGAGCCTCGCATCACGTCTGTCTCCGACTCGCCCACCCTCCTTCCTCTCCTTCCCTCTCCTCTCCTGTGTTAGGGTTAGCTGCGCGCTGCCGCCGTTGCTCACCGACGTCGAAACTTTAGGATCTCACCGTCGTCTCCCCACTTCATCCCCTTCCCTCATTTCTCATCGATTGGGAGCGCATCCCCTCTACCACCGACACCTCTCTCTCTCTCTCAACTCGTGTCCCTCCACCGCTACCACCTCTCTCGTCTCCTCTTCTACCCGCTCCCTCTACCAAGATCTAATTAGCACCGCCTCCCTCTTCCAAATCCAACAAGGACCGATGGGCTCCTCCCTTGACCCCATGACTACGACCGGTAGAGATGGAGTCTACGGAGGGCATGCTCATCCACAGAGGCGGCCCCAGTCACGGCAGCCGATCGATCATCAGAGGTAGCAACGCTGCGGGCGCTCATCGACAAGGTGCGCAACGGGGAGGTGGATGCCACCCACGAGGAGTAGCTCTGCTGCATCGTCACGCTCTCCCTCATCTGTGGGAGGTTCGCCCTAATATGCAGGTACCCTGTGCCTCATCTTCTTATCTCAGTTTTGCTGTCAGCTTTGCCCTGCCCTGATTTTGGTGGCCTCTCTCTTTGCTTTAGGTAAGATTAGTTAGGATTTGGAACTATTTTAATTTGTGTAGATCTGCTCACCTACTCATTCATGCTGTTAATATGTTCTATTGTGAATTTACCTGTGTGTACCAGAAAAATTTTGTGTATTTTACAAAGAGTTCTTTTACAAATGTCTTGGCTTCTTATTAGTTCAAGTAGGAAGTAGGTTTCCTAATTAGCAATTGAATGTCTTGCTTTAGTTAATTTTGGAATCGATTAGTGCTGTCTTTTTCCATGGGTAAGACTTGATTAATACTGTCTTTCCTTAAATGCTTCAGTTAAAGTATGGGTATGGATGTGATGCTTGTTGATTGCTAATTACCATGACTTTGGCAGGTACAAAATAGTGATAGTTGAAGGGAACTATCCATTGCAAATTTGTTCGACTGAATAGCATTTTTTCAAGCTGCCTAGTAATATTCTGAATTTTTCCTTGCTCATGAAAGTAGGTATGAGTCAAATTTTGCACTGAATTTGTTGTGACTAAACATCTCTATTTGTGTCAAAATTTGTACTGAATTTACAGTGACTGAAAAAATGGCATGTCACTGGAAGGTAGATATTAGTTCCAATTCATAGGATCCAAACAGGCCTTTATCTTTTCTGAATTAGCACTTATGATATTTCTATGTAAGTCATCAGGTAGTCTACTTTTGTTTCACACCAAAAAAAGATGCTTTGATCGACAACAAATAAAATCTTAAGGTACTTCATAGAACTAGATAAGAAGGGAAGAATGCTAGTTAATTTGCAAATGCATATAAGGTTATTCTAGTCTACAATGTGTTTGTTGACTACAAATATAAGGTTTTTCTAGACTATGTTTGATCTATTAATTTGTTTGAGTATGCATTTTCTGTATACCTAGTTCTTATGTGGATTTCTACAAACTGCATGCATCTCTATTGTACTAAAATGTTCTAGGTTAAGTACTATAGTGTTTGGTACACTAGATAGTACAGTGGTACTATAACTTTATCCACTATCATTTGCATGTCATGTTTGCATGCTAGTATGTAATAATAGCCATTCCAGAGCATGGCATTGAGGATTTATATTTTTTTTTATTTTTTATTCATTATCACAGACGCATGTTGGTTCAAACCCCACCAACCGCTCTTCAAAAGTTTCATAAAGCATCTCAATGGCAAGGTTTCTTGATCGCCTTGTCTTATTTGTTACAAGCTGGTGGTCAAGCATGCCAGATCCACAATGCAACTATTGTGAGCATAAAGAAGCCGCATTTTCAACTCTTATTGTTGTACCTGTTGGTTTTAACCATGTCACTACTACCAACATTGATGATGGTGACAATGCTTCTTCCCCTCACCACATGGAACCACCAAGAGGAGAATAATGCATGATTCCTTACTCGCATAATTTGTAGTTTCTTAACTTATAATAATTGTTGTTTCTTAACATTGACTTGTGAATCTGGATGGTTGTGGAGCTCTTAATGAGTTTAGAATGTGATCGATCCACTAGATCTTGAGTTTGCGCGCGTGTGTGCGTGTTGTGCACGCGTGGGTGTGTATCACCACTCGGTCCCCGAAGATTTGTTCTATTTTTCAGGTTCAAACCCCACCAATTGCTCTTCAAAAGTTTCATAAACCATCTCAATGGCAAGGTTTCTTGATCGCCTCTCTTATTTGTTACAAGCTGGTGGTCAAGCATGCCAGATCTACAACGCAGCTGTTGTGAGCATAAAGAAGCCACAGGTTCAACTACTAATGTTGTACCTATTGGTTTTTGCCATGTCACTCCTACCAACATTGATGATGGTGGCGCTCCTTCTTCCCCTCACCACATGGAATCACCAAGCGGTGAATAATGCATGATTCCTTAATTGCATAATTAGTAGTTTCTTAACTTATGGTAATTGTTGTTTCTTGACTTATGAATCTGGATGGTCGTGGAGCTCTTAATGAGCTTAGAATGTGATCGATCCACTAGATCTTGCATTTGGGCGCGTGCGCGTGCGCGTGTGTGTTTGTTGTGCACACGCGGGTGTGTATCACCACTAGATCATGGAATATTTGTTCCATTTTTCAGGTTTAAACCCCACCAACTGCTCTTCAAAAGTTTCATAAACCATCTCAATGGTTGATCGCCTTGCCTTATTTGTTACAAGCTGGTGGTCAAGCATGCCAGATCCACAATGCAGCTGTTGTAAGCATAAAGAAGCCACATGTTCAACTCCTACTATTGTACCAGTTGGTTTTTGCCATGTAACTCCTAAGAACATTGATGATGGTGACGCTGCTTCTTCCTATCACCACATGGAACCACCAAGAGGTGAATAATGCATGATTCCTTACATAATTAGTAGTTTCTTAACTTATAATAATTGTTGTTTCTTGACTTATGAATCTGGATGGTTTAAGTTTAGAATGTGATCGATCCTCGAGATCTTGAGTTTGCGTGCGCGTGTGCGTGCGTTGTGCATGCGTGGTTGTGTATCACCACATGATCTTAGAAGATTTGTTCTATTTTTAGGTTCAAACCCCACCAACTGCTCTTCAAAAGTTTCATAAACTTTCTCAATGGCAAGGTTTCTTGATCGCCTCGCCTTATTTGTTACAAGCTAGTGGTCAAGCATGCCAGATCACAATACAACTGTTGTGAGCATAAAGAAGCCACAGGTTCAACTCGTACTGTTGTACCTATTGGTTTTTGCCACATGACTCCTACCAACATTGATGATGGTAGCGCTGCTTCTTCCCCTCACCACATGGAACCACCGAGAGGTGAATAATGCATCATTCCTTACTTGCATAATTAGTAGTTTCTTAACTTATAATAATTGTTGTTTCTTGACTTATGAATCTGGATGGTTTTGGAGCTCATAATGAGTTTTGAATGTGATTGATCCACTAGATCTTGAATTTGAACGCGTGTGTGTGTCTGCGTGTGTTGTGCACATGTGGGAGTGTATCTCCACTCGAACCTAGAAGATTTGTTCTATTTTTAGGTTCAAACCCCACCAACTGCTTTCATGAATTTCATAAACCATCTCAATGGCAATGTTTCTTGATCGCCTCGTCTCATTTGTTACAGGCTGGTGGTCAAGCATGCCAGATCCACAACGCAGCAGTTGTGAGCATAAAGAAGCCACAGGTTCAGCTCCTACTGTTGTACCTATTGGTTTTTGCCATGTCACTCCTACCAACATTGATGATGGGAGCGTTGCTTCTTCCCCTCACCACATGGAACCACCAAGAGGTGAATAATGCATGATTCCTTAATCACATAATTAGTTGTTTCCTAACTTATAATAATTGTTGTTTCTTGACTTATGAATGTGGATGATTGTGGAGCTCTTAATGAGTTTAGAATATGATCGATCCACTAGATCTTGCGTTTGCACGCACGTGTTTCATCGCTGGTCCTAGGATCTTGAGGGCCCTCTTGCAAACTCATCGCGATGGCCCCTCTAAAATCTTATAATATATAGGCGCTAATTTTACTTGCAAAGCAAAAACAAACCAATAATATATTTTGAATCTAACACCTCAATTAGAAGAAAAACATGACTACATGAGTACATAATACTATAAGTTTGGAATACTTTACAAATAAAAAATGAATAAGGAAAAAATATTGTAGCACCTGGTTTTAAGAACAAAACCAGATACACACCATATGTGAGCCCAGGTTGTCAAATCTCACATATAGCTACAAATAAGGGTAATATCAATAAACAATGCTCAATATATAATGTACTTAGTATATAGAATATAACCTTAGATAGCAAACAGCGGAAAGACAACTCCGATCTTCAAGCGAAGACTCCAAATCCACAGGGACAGCTGACTGGTGATCACAAGCCTAATTCCTCCAAACTCTAGCAATCTGGCACCCATCCAGGATTTTTATCTAAATAATTGAAAAATAAAACAAGCGTAAGTACATGTCGTACTCAACAAATATAACATGGGGTTCATGAGGCTCAAAAGGCTAACACTGGTTTAACTATGATTAGCTTTTAGTGAGTCATGATTTTAGCAATTGAGTAGCAACAAGTTTATCACAAGCCCATAAACATATGATCAGGTAAAAATGAATAATGAATAGCATAAACAGTAATCATTAGTGAGCATCTTCATCATCAGTATCATCTGTGTTCATCATCTATTCTATAAGGGTTCCAAGGCCGCACGTGACCGTGAGCACGGCTGATATACTAGTTTTACACTCTGCAGAGGTTGTACATTTTCACTGTGAGTCGTGATTTACCCTTTCGCCCGAGGCGGCCAACCTCTTGACCCACTACCAAGGAAGGTCGATGGGATTCACTATGAAGCCTTTCAAAGGTTCATCTAACAAGTTAGGACCACTAAGGTTTCCCCATCAATAAGCATGAGCCCCCCTCCAAGGAGTGACTAACAAAATACCAAGAAACCAAAGTGCACCCTCTTGGCAGGCCAAGATCATACAAACTGGAGCCCCTCTTGTGCCATAAAGGTAACCTCTAACAAGCTAGAAAAGGTCCTCATACTGAGCTAAAGCCAGAGCCATATAGCCCTCACAGCTGTATTGTAAGTCCCGGATGATCACTTACAGATAAGTCCTTAGGGAGAGGAATCGAGAGCACCATAAAATAGCCCAATGCTCTAGCCCCCTTGTTCCATGTTGGTAAAAAGCATCTTTTAATGTTTATTGCATATTACATTAGTCAAGTTACAAGATCATGGTTGTAGTTGAGCACTAGCATCATACTACTCAATACAATAACCCATAGGTGACAAGGCACAAGGTACAAAGTACTAGGAAATCCTTAGTGGCAGTCAAGGTAGACACATGTAGTATGAATTAAATGATATTAAGGTGAATAGGACAACAAGGAAGATCCCATGCTATACTTGCCTTAAACACCGATCCTTCGGTAAGCTTTAATCTTCAACGTTCTTCTTCTTCTTTTTTATCACCACGTATGTCTCACCGACTGGACGTAATCATAAAGCACCACACAAGCATCCATACAATCATACACAAAGCAAACAATAGATCTAAATTAGAACAATACACCAAACATCAAATCAAGATGAAAAATTTGTAAAACGAATCTACGTCTCGTTACGAACACACAGATGCGAAGAGCACGCTAATCGGAGCTACTATTGAAAAGATATGACTACCAAAAGATTTACTTTATACGCGAAAAAGAAAACTATTGGCTTCATTTATTTTAACTATATTAAATTATATATATATATATTGAATTAAGTCAAATTTAGATTTGAATTATAAAACTAAAGTAAAACAAATCATATTTTATTTACAAAACCTAGTTGCATAATTATTAATCATGATATGATTTTAACCATGAAATTTTAGAAATAGTAATATGGTAACCACTGTTACTAACGCATAGATCTCATTGCTATGAATCTAACGCAACTTGAATGGGTCAAAACGGAGCTAAAACGCAGAAGATATGAAATAAACAAGATTTCCTTTATTAAAATAATAGATTAAATCTAACCTCAAATTTTAAAAGTTGAAAACATATCAAACAGTAGTATGAACTTGTAGGTTATGAAATTATGAACCTATCACAAGTTGGACGGATCAAATCGGAGTTAAAACGGAGAAGTTATGGCTAAAACAAAATCAGTGGCAAATTTGTAAATAAGTGAAAACGTATTTTGAATCTAAACCGAAGAAACTACGCTTTCCAAAGAAGAAAACGTAATATATGATTACGCTGGACCGCGGGTTAATTTGCCAAAAACAAAGGGGCTCTTTAGCAAAAAGAACAGCAAAGGGGTACGTTCTAATCTGGGCCATTGATCTCAACGCGGACGGCTAAGAATGATTGTGTATTTCTATTGTATTTCTAGCTTTGTTTTTGTAAAGGAAAACAGCCACAAATAGAGCATGACATTGGAGATGATGTCATCAAGCTTTAGCTAGCAACTTGAACCACAGCAACACATGCACGGCTCACGGCCGGTGGTGCATGGCCGGTGCTTTGACGCAGCAGCGTTCTTGCGCATGCGTGTAGAGGGAGCGCAGGGAGCTGTGCGCTCATCTCGGCTGTGGCCTGTGGGTCAGGCACGGCGCCGCTGAATCAGTTGGCACCGGTGTGGGACACTACGTCAAAAAGGATTTTTAGGGGCGGCTGTAGATCATTTATAGGGGCGGTTTGTCCAACCGCCCCTATGCAAGGGTCTCTACAAATCTTGTATTTGTAGGGGCGGTTCCCAGACCGCCCCTACAAATCGATTTGTAGGGGCGGCTGGTGTTACCAACCGCCCCTACAAATTGATTTGTAGGGACAGTTGGTACTGTAGCCGCCCCTACAAATCAATTTATAGGGGCGGTCTAGGAACACCAGCCGCCCCTACAAATCGATTTGTAGGGGCGGCTACAGTACCAACCGCCCCTACAAATCATTTTCCCACAAAAAAAAATAAATTTACAATTCAAATTCGACCAGAACATATATTTTTCATGCCCACAGTACAACTGCTCAGAAGTATCTTAAAACAAGCCAAAGTATTCTATCCACTCTCAACCGAATTAACAAAGAGCCATCTCGATGGATGGCTCAC
The DNA here is from genome assembly GCF_019320115.1 of Miscanthus floridulus. Taxonomy (NCBI): domain Eukaryota; kingdom Viridiplantae; phylum Streptophyta; class Magnoliopsida; order Poales; family Poaceae; genus Miscanthus; species Miscanthus floridulus. The sequence goes on along the minus strand of NC_089594.1, from coordinate 18,085,486 downwards.
AGTGCAGCAACACAATGTATCTTAAAGCAAACAAAAGTATCAGACCCACTTGCCTCTCTCTCACACAACTATATAGCACAAGATAACTTTCTTCATCATGGTGACCACTAAGACCGAGGCCCTGCAATATGAGAACTTTCAGATTGCCCTGAAAAGGAAGTACACATGAGTTGGACAATTTTCTAATACCACGTTATGGTAAGAGTTAGTCCACCTAAGTGGGAAAGGAAATTAAGAATGTAAAACTCTAACCTGGAGACCAAGAGCCCGCCCCTGAGGCAATACTTCGTTCCATGTCAGAAGAGATCTCAATCACTTCCATTGGTTGAGGACCTGTGAAGACAAGTATACAATTAACTCCAAAAAATGCACCATGTGCCATAAAGTAAAGGACACTACAATAAGCTCTGACCAGCAGAAGAGGATGACGAAGCTTTCATGGCATAAAAGGTTTCCCCCAAAGGACAAAGGTGATGGATCCCTCTCCAAGACCTCCCTCTGACGGTTGTAGGGTCGGTAGCTCTGGTGCTCTATTTCCAGGAAACCTCTGAAATCAGTCACCTTTTGCAACACCAAAAACTACCTCCATTTTGTAAATGAATTATGCAAATTGGCCACCAAAAGGAAAAGGAAACAGGATTTAAGTGACAGAAAACCGGACAGGTTTAGACAAAAACATGAAAACCTAACCAAATTATTTACTTCCATTAATTTTACTGTGCAACTGCATTAATATTCAAGCAGAGACCACACGTTTTTTTACAACATCGCAGACCACACTTTGGACCACCAGGAAAATCATTAAACAGATCCGCTCAAGTATTCTCTAGACCAGATATCAACCAAATAAAACAAGTCTAAATTGTGAAGAAAGATTGCTAGGAATAAGCCAATAGGGTTTAAACTAGCTAACAGTTTTAAAAGCAGTTTGTGCAAATGGATTTTGGGAATGATTATGTTAGGCAGTGCAATCAAACATGGTTGCTATAATCACAGAATTGATAATGCAAAAGATGAAACTAGATGGAAAAAACTGCATCTATCAAACCATTACAGAATAATAGTAAAGTCATCTGAAAAGAAATCACTGACAACCAGGACGCCATAAAATCAACAAACCTACTTACTTCCAATAACATGTAGCTTAAATTTTCCTAGACAACAAGAGAAAATTCGCAGGCAGGCAATACATTGGTGATCCAACATTCAGTTTTAAATAAACTATAAAGTACATTCTGCTATAAAAGCTCATTTTCCCCTTCTTACATTGCTGGTAAGATAAAGGGAGATTTAGATTAACTAACAGGAGAAAGTGTATTTAAGAGACTGATTATTTCATGTGTCAATTTAAAATACGTACTTAAGGCCTGACAAGGATGATTGTTCAAGTAATATTTTGGACTCAGTTCAATCCAAGCTTCCACTGCCATCTACAAAGGCAGTTCCTTAGTGCTTGCCTGATAAGAGAGGAACGATCTTGCACCTTAGGCCATTAATCTCTAGTATCAAATTATCTCGATTAACGCCACCACCCAGAGCTCGCTGGAACGTCTCTTCCACCTAAACTGGGAAAACCAGTCAGCAAATGGGCAACAAGACATGGAAGTACGTATTTCTTAATCACATATATGTAATAACCTCTTTCTCAAACTTAGAAATATGATCATCATCCTCAACCACATTGTCTCACTACCGGACTCAGTGAATTTGCCGAGTGCCAGGGGCACTCGGCAAAGCCCAATTTGCACTCGGCAAAGGCTTTGCCGAGTGCTGCACTCGGCAAAGAGCACTCGGCAAAAAAAGAGTCGGCAAAGACGTCTTTGCCGAGTGTCTTTTGTCGGGCACTCGGCAAAGCCTTTGCCGAGTGCCGACACTCGGCAAAGTTGGAACCGAAAAAAAGCCGGAAAAAATGGAAATTTTTACCCAAAAAAAATGAAATTTTTTTTTTAATTGGTGGAGGCCCCCACCGGTCAGCGCCCATCCATCTCCGGCTTTTTTCGCGTAAATTTCACGGCTACGCGGCCGACGGGATTCGAACCCAAGACCTCCCGCTGCGCACAAACCTCCTCTACCACTACACCACACTGTCACTTGTGTCTAGATTCCGTTTTAGTTCCCAATATATTATACTAAACCGAGTGTAAATTGCTTATTTGAGACCCTAAATGAATTCAAATCAAAAAGTGGTCAACTACAAAGTTTCATAACTTTTTGAGATCTACAATTTTCATTTAGTAAGTTTTTCCATCCGAGGTCGTTTGAAAAATTTGAATTTTAAATTTGAGAGATTCAAACGTAGTTTTGCATGATAAGATGATTTCAAATCAAAAAGTTGTCAACTACATAGTTTCATAACTTTTGGAGATCTACAATTTTCATTTAGGAAGTTTTTTCATCCGAGGTCGTTTGAAAAATTCAAATTTTAAAATTTTCAAATTCAAACGTCGTTTTTGCATGAAAAATGATTTCAAATCAAAATGTTGCCAACTACAAAATTTCATAACTTCTCAAGATCTACAAAGTTTATTTTGGTCATTTGTTCATCCGACATAGTCGCTTTGTCAAATGAAGAAATGACCAAAATAAACTTTGTAGATCTTGAGAAGTTATACAACTTTGTAGTTGAAAAGTTTTTCATTTGAATTCATTTAGGGCCTCAAAAATTGATTCGAAAAACTGATTTGCCGAGGGCCAAAAAAATGCACACGGCAAAATACCTCTTTGCCGAGTGCCAAAATATAGGCACTCGGCAAAATACGGCTTTGCCGAGTGCTAGAAAAAAGGCACTCGGCAAACTGAGAGTAAATTGCTTGTTTGAGGCCCTAAATGAATTCAAATCAAAAAGTGGTCAACTACAAAGTTTCATAACTTTTTGAGATCTACAATTTTCATTTAGTAAGTTTTTCCATCCGAGGTCGTTTGAAAAATTTGAATTTTAAATTTGAGAGATTCGAACATAGTTTTGCATGATAAGATGATTTCAAATCAAAAAGTTGTCAACTACATAGTTTCATAACTTTTGGAGATCTACAATTTTCATTTAGGAAGTTTTTTCATCCGAGGTCGTTTGAAAAATTCAAATTTTAAAATTTTCAAATTCAAACGTCGTTTTTGCATGACCAGATGATTTCAAATCAAAATGTTGCCAACTACAAAATTTCATAACTTATCAAGATCTATAAAGTTTATTTTGGTCATTTGTTCATCCGACGTAGTGGTAGTAACATTGTTCACAAATCTTATATATGTATCTTCTACTTTCATGAAATTAATATGAGAGATATGAGATATGTAGATTTTATGAACAACGTTATTGTCGCTTTGTCAAATGAAGAAATGACCAAAATAAACTTTGTAGATCTTGAGAAGTTATACAACTTTGTAGTTGAAAAGTTTTTCATTTGAATTCATTTAGGGCCTCAAAAATTGCTTCGAAAAAATGATTTGCCGAGGGCAAAAAAAAATGCACACGGCAAAAAGCTTCTTTGCCGAGTGCCAGAAAAAAACACTCGGCAAAGACGTATTTTGCCGTGTGTTTTTGTTTGCCGAGTGTATTTTATTTGGCACTCGGCAAACACGGTATTTGCCGAGTGCCCGATAAAATACACTCGGCAAAGCCTCGGCACTCGGCAAATCGCCGGTTTCCGGTAGTGTCTGACGAATCATCTTTATCTGGTAGAGTCGGATTGTTGGATTCATCCTCAACCACAGGTACCAGTCTAATTGGTGACATCATGAACAACAATGCAATCAGTTATAAAGATCATGGCAAAACAGTGCGCCACATTCAACAACATAATTCCATGAATGTTCCAAACTAAATCACTAAGGCAGATAAGAAAAGAAGGAAACCTCAGATGTTCCCGACTCATCTTCTTCCAAAGGAACAGTTGCTTGATCACCATTACTCCTCATACTGGAAAATGCTGCAAGGAAGAAACCAGTTCACTAAGTAGAACATGTAGGTTACAGGTCCACTGGAACAAAATGAAACTTTTGAGTGGGCAGGCACAACAACATTCGAGCAGCCACCAGGTGCGCGAGCGCCCTGGCACCCTCGGCCTGCGTGGCCCCCCGCACGACGCTCTCGAGCAGCCAGTCAAGGACGGCGCCGCCGCCCGCAGAGATGTCGGCGAGCAGCGCGGCGACCCGCAGCTCGAACCCGGACCGCACCTCATGGTTGGCAGACGAGAGCATGGACAGGAGCGACTTCCAGAGAACCCGTGCGGCCATCCACGTGTGCTGCATCCGCTCCACGACGCAGCCCGCGGAGTCCCTGGACCGCTGCAGCGTCTCCTCGAGGTTGTCAGTGGTGAGGTAGACCGCGCCCGCGGCGGCGAGGGAGAGCGTGGAGAAGGCGACGTGATCCGGTCATGCCACAAACCTAACCAAGCCACAGTGACCTAGTACATGAAGTGAGATCTAAATGAAGCGAATACGCACAAACCTGTAGGACGAGCCCTCGGCATCAGCGGATCTGACCCCGTTCCCATCGCCGAACGCAGATCTCGCGCTGCTGCCACCGGCCGCTATCTCGCCGTCCTCCTTGAGCTCGCCGAGGAGCTCCCGCATGGTGAACGGACGGGACCCCTCGGACCCGAGCGCCCTCTTCGACTCCTCCACTTCCTCCTCCTCAACCTCCGGCGGAGGCCCCTTCGGCTTTCGCGCGCCGTTCGCGAGATCCTCCGCACCGGCTGGCCTGGTCGGAGATCCTCCGCGCCATTCGGAGTGGGCTCCTCCATGGTAACTCCTCGGGGCTCGCTCGCGCGCGCGGCGGGATCTGGGAGCGGAGCCGGGAGCCGCTAAGAGAAGAGGGAGGGAGGAGAGCGGAGACAAGAGAGAGAGGGAGCCACCGTCGAGAGAGGAGGGAGAGGGAGGGGCGGATGCGGATGCGGATGCCCGAGAGGGAGTTAGGGTTAGGAATTTTTTTTCTCGGGCCGGAGGTGGCTGTTATATATACCGCGGGTATTTCTAGGGGCGGCTGGTGATTCAGCCGCCCCTACAAATGGAGACAGCAGGGGCGGCTGGTATACGAACCGCCCCTACAAATCAGACTATTAGTAGGGGCGGCTCGTATCACCAGCCGCCCCTGCTATTTCATTTGTAGGGGCGGCTGGTCTCTGGGGTTTCGAACATGTCACTGTAGGGGCGGTTCCATCACCAGCCGCCCCAACAAAAAATTTATGTCGTTGCTACAAACCATTTTTCACGTAGTGGGAGGCGGTGGCGCCATTGCTAGCGAACTGGAGCTCAGAGGATACCGTCACAAGCATGGGGAGAGACGAGGAAGCACGGAGTACTCACATGGGTCATTTGTGGTGGCTCGGAGGAAACGGGGACGTCCTAGGGCTCGACGGGATGGCTCTGTCGTCCTAGATGCGAGACTCGGCAATGGTCTAGGCACGACGGCGAAGCAGCAGAAGGCGTCCGCGGCGGCGACTCGAGCGAAGGGCGGCTACGGCTTGGCTTCCAAGCTGGACGAGGAGGCAGCACGGGTCCTGGCCCGTATTTAAGAGTGTTGAGGAGCTTGCGGCGCATGGCAACGAGGAGGCGGGCCGAACACAAACTCTGTGGCAGTAGAGTCCATACCGGAAACGATGGCAAGGTAGAAGAAGCGGCTGACAGGCGGGGCCCCTGGTCAGCGAAAGAAGAGGAGAAGGGGAGCGGCGGCCTTCGCGCTAGGACAGTGACTGTGCGGCTTCACTTTGACTGGGCCGGCCCACAGGGCGGAGCATGAAGTAAAGGGAAGAGGGAGCAGGTGGCGCTAGGCCGATGCGGGAATGAAGAGCTGGGCCTGACTTTGCTGGCTGCACGGTGGAGCGGAGCTAGGCTGCTGGGCTGCGCAGGACGGCTTCCAGCAGGGAGAGGGAAGAGAGGGGAAGTTAAGTTTTTTTAAATGTTTCTCAAATCCATTTGAATCATTTTGAATTTTAGACAAAGACACACATTCCAATAATTCTAATGCACCAGCATGTATGCACAAACACGTTGCTAATCCTTATATTTGATTTTAATTTTAACAAAGTTTTTATTATATATTTTTTTCTAGGTTTAAATGCTCACAAAATACCAAATTAAATCAAATTTATCTATTTTAAAACCTTGTAAGTTTTAGGGTGTTACAAATACCTAGGACCTGGACATGAACTGATATAACTGATCGGCGATTGCAATTCGCAAGAAGGCAGGAACCAAGATGTCGTTGTCGTGGAGCCGTGCCTGGTCGCCGCCGTCGTGCGCCGTGTCCGTGTCTTCAACAGTCCAGCTCTCTGTGGTGGCGTGGCTCGCTAGCTTCGCGTGCGTGCATCGGCATCACGAACTCACGAGTTAGGATCAGAGTGTGTGGCTTGGCTCCTTGCCTCCTCTCTGTCTGGGAAAGAAATGCCAACGTTGTCTTCTTGGGCTGTCTGGTAAGTTCTTGGCCTCTCTTATGTCTTCTCATTAGTTTGCTGATAATGCCTAATGGACTATAGGGCTTGGGGGTTTGTATACCTGGGCTTGGGCCCCTCCACAGCATGGGCCCTTGGCCATCGCACCCCATGTCCTCCCCTTATGGCCGGCACTCACGTGTTTGCGTGTGTGTGTGTTGTGCACACGCGAGTGTGTATTACCACTAGATCCAGGAATATTTGTTCTATTTTTTAGGTTCAAACCCCACCAACTGCTCTTCAAAAGTTTCATAAACCATCTCAATGGCAAGGTTTCCTGATCGCCTCTTCTTTTTTAGTACAAGCTGGTGGTCAAGCATGCCATATCCACAATGCTGCTGTTGTGAGCATAAAGAAGCCACAGGTTCAACTCCTACTGCTGTACCTGTTGGTTTTTGCCACGTCACTCCTACCAACATTGATGATCGTGGCACTGCTTCCCCTCACCACATGGAACCACCCGGAGGTGAATGATGCATGATTCCTTAATCGCATAATTAGTAGTTTCTTAACTTACAATAATTTTTGTTTCTTGACTTATGAATCTAGATGGTTGTGGAGCTCTCAATGAGTTTACAACATGATCGATACACTAGATCTTGCATTTGCGCGCGCTTGTGTGTGTTGTGCACGCGCGGGTGTGTATCACCACTAGATCCAGGAAGATTTGTTCTATTTTTTAGGTTCAAACCCCACCAACTGTTCTTTAAAAGGTTCATAAACCATCTCAATGGCAAGGTTTCTTGATCGCCTCATCTTATTTGCTACAAGCTGGTGGTCAAGCATGCTAGATCCACAATGCAGCTATTGTGAGCATAAAGAAGCCACAAGTTCAACTCATATTGCTGTACCTGTTGGTTTTTGCCATGTCACTCCTAACAACATTGATGACGGTGACGCTGCTTCTTCCCCTCACCACATGGAACCACCAAGAGGTGATAATGCATGATTCCAACTCGCATAATTAGTAGTTTCTTAACTTATAATAATTGTTGTTTCTTGACTTATGAATCCGGATGGTTGTCGAGCTCTTAATTTGTTTAGAATGTGATTGATGCACTTGATCTTGAGTTTGCTCACGCTCGCGCGTGTGTGCATGTGTTGTGCATGCATGGGTGTGTATCACCACTAGATCCTCAAAGATTTGTTCTATTTTCATGTTCAAACCCCACCAATTGCTCTTCAAAAGTTTCATAAATCATGTCAATGGCAAGGTTTCTTGATCGCCTCGCCTTATTTGTTACAAGCTAGTGGTCAAGCATGCCAGTTCCACAATGCAGCTATTGTGAGGATAAAGAAGCCACAGGTTCAACTCCTAGGGCTGTACCTGTTGGTTTTTTGCACGTGACTCCCACAAAATTGATGATGGTGGAGCTGCTTCTTCCCCGCACCACATGGAACCACCAAGAGGTGAATAGTGCAAGATTCCTCAATCACATAATTAGTAGTTTCTTAACTTATAATAATTATTGTTTCTTGACTTATGAATCTAGATTGTTGTGGAACTCTTAATGAATTTAGAATGTGATTGATGCACTAGATCTTGCGCTTGCGCGCATCTGTTTCAATGCTGGTCCTAGGATTTTGAGGGCCCTCTTGCAAACTCATCGCGATGGCAACTCTAAAATCTTATAATATATAGGCGAAAATTTTACTTGCAAAGCGAAAACAAACCAATAATATATTTTGAATCTAACACCTAAATTAGAAGAAAAACATGACTATTTGAGTACAAAATACTAGAACTTTGGAATACTATACAAATAATTAATTTGGATTAAAAAATGAATAAGGAAAAAATACCTAGGGTCTGGACATGAACTGAAACAACTGATCGGCGATTGCAATTCGCAAGAAGGCAGGAACCAAGATGTCATCATCGTGGAGCCCTGCCTAGTCGCCACCGTCGTGCGTCAAGTCCGTGTCTTCGACAATCTAGCTCTCCGCGGCGGCGTGTCTCACCAGCCCCACGTGCGTGCATCGGCGTCACGAACTCACGAGTCGCGATCAGAGTGTGTGGCTTGGCTCCTCACCTCCTCTCTTCCTAGGAAAGAAACACCGACGTTGTCTTCTTGGGCCGTCTGGCCAGTTTTCTGTCTCTCTTATATCTTCTCATTAGTTTGCCGATGATGCCTAATGGATTATAGGGCCTGGGGGTTTGTATACCTGGTCTTGGGCCCCTCCACAGCATGGGCCCTCGGCTGTCGCACCCCATGCCCACCCCCTACGGCCTGCACTGGCGTGTTTGCGTGTGTGTGTGCTGTGCATGCACGAGTGTGTATTACCACTAGATCCAGGAAGATTTGTTCTATTTTTTAGGTTCAAACCCCACCAACTGCTCTTCAAAAGTTTCATAAACCATCTCAATGGCAAGGTTTCCTGATCGCCACTTCTTATTTAGTACAAGCTGGTGGTCAACCATGCCATATCGACAATGCTGCTGTTGTGAGCATAAAAAAGCCACGGGTTCAACTCCTACTTCTGTACCTATTGGTTTTTGCCACGTCACTCCTACCAACATTGATGATGGTGGCGCTGCTTCCCCACACCACATGGAACCACCAAGAGGTGAATAATGCAAGATTACTTAATCGCATAATTAGTAGTTTCTTAACTTACAATAATTTTTGTTTCTTGACTTATGAATCTAGATGGTTGTGGAGCTCTCAATGAGTTTAGGATGGGATCGATGCACTAGATCTTGCGCTTGCGCGCGCACATGTGCGTGTGCTATGTTGTGCACGCAAGGGTGTGTATCGCCACTAGATCCTAGAAGATTTGTTCTATTTTTTAGGTCCAAACCCCACCAACTGCTCTTCAAAAATTTCATAAACCATCTCAATGCTAAGGTTTCTTGATCCCCTCATCTTATTTGTTACAGGCTGGTGGTCAAGCATGCCAGATCCATAATACAACTGTTGTGAGCATAGAGAAGCCACAGGTTCAACTCGTACTGTTGTACCTATTGGTTTTTGCCATGTCACTCCTACCAACAATGATGTTGGTTGCGCTGCTTCTTCCCCTCACCACATGGAACCACCAAGAGGTGAAAAATGCATTATTCCTTAATCACATAATTAGTAGTTTCTTAACTTATTATAATTGTTGTTTCTTGACTTATGAATGTGGATGGTTGTGGAGCTCTTTGATGAGTTTAGAATGTGATCGATCCACTAGATCTTGCGTTTGCATGTGCGTGTTTGCGTGTGTGTGTGTGTGATGTGCACGCGTGAGTATGTATTACCACTAGATCTAGGAAGATTTGTTCTATTTTTTAGGTTCAAACCCCACCAACTGCTCTTCAAAAGTTTCATAAACCATCTCATTGGCAAGGATTCTTGATCACCACGTCTTATTTGTTACAAGCTGGTGGTCCAGCATGCCAGATCCACAATGCAGCAGTTGTGAGCATAAAGAAGCCACAGGTTCAACTCGTACTGTTGTACCTATTGGTTTTTGCCATGTCACTCCTACCAACATTGATGTTAGTAGCGTTGTTTCTTCCCCTCACCACATGGAACCACCAAGAGGTGAAAAATGCATGATTCCTTAATCACATAATTAGTAGTTTCTTAACTTATAATAATTGTTGTTTCTTGACTTATGAATGTGGATGGTTGTGGAGCTCTTTGATGAGTTTAGAATGTGATCGATCCACTAGATCTTGCGTTTGCACATGTGTGTGTGTGTGTTGTGCACGCGCGAGTGTGTATTACCACTAGATCTAGGAAGATTTGTTCTATTTTTTAGGTTCAAACCCCACCAACTGCTCTTCAAAAGTTTCATAAACAATCTCATTGGCAAGGATTCTTGATCACCACGTCTTATTTGTTACAAGCTAGTGGTCCAGCATGCCAGATCCACAATGCAGCAGTTGTGAGCATAAAGAAGCCACAGGTTCAACTCGTACTGTTGTACCTATTGGTTTTTGCCATGTCACTCCTACCAACATTGATGTTAGTAGCGTTGTTTCTTCCCCTCACCACATGGAACCACCAAGAGGTGAAAAATGCATGATTCCTTAATCACATAATTAGTAGTTTCTTAACTTATAATAATTGTTGTTTCTTGACTTATGAATGTGGATGGTTGTGGAGCTCTTTGATGAGTTTAGAATGTGATCGATCCACTAGATCTTGCGTTTGCACATGTGTGTTTGCATGTGTGTGTGTGTTGTGCACGCGCGAGTGTGTATTACCACTAGATCTAGGAAGATTTGTTCTATTTTTTAGGTTCAAACCCCACCAACTGCTCTTCAAAAGTTTCATAAACAATCTCATTGGCAAGGATTCTTGATCGCCTCGTCTTATTTGTTACAAGCTGGTGGTCCAGCATGCCAGATCCACAATGCAGCAGTTGTGAGCATATAGAAGCCACAGTTCAACTCGTACTGTTGTACCTATTGGTTTTTGCCATGTCACTCCTACCAACATTGATGTTGGTAGCGCTACTTCTTCCCCTGACCACATGGAACCACCAAGAGGGAAAAAATGCATGATTCCTTAGTCACATAATAGGTAGTTTCTTAACTTAAAATAATTGTTGTTTCTTGAGTTATGATTGTGGATGGTTGTGGAGCTCTTATTGAGTTTTGAATGTGATCGATCCACTAGATCTTGCGTTTGCATGCACGTGTTTCAGTGCTGGTCCTAGGATTTTGAGGGCCCTCTTGCACACTCATCGCGATGGCCCCTCTAAAATCTAATAATATAAAGGCGCTAATTTTACTTGCAAAGCGAAAACAAACCAATAATATATTTTGAATCTAACACCTAAATTAGAAGAAAAACATGACTATATGAGTACAAAATACTAGAAGTTTGGAATACTATACAAATAATTAATTTGGATTAAAAACTGAATAAGCAAAATAAACCTAGGGCCTGGACATGAACTGAAACAACTGATCAGCGATTACAATTCACAAGAAGGCAGGAACCAAGATGTCATCGTCGTGGAGCCCTACCTTGTCGCCGCCGTCGTGCGCCATGTCTGTGTCTTCGACAGTCCAGCTCTCCGTGGCGGCGTGGCTCGCCAGCTCCATGTGCGTGCATCGGCGTCACGAACTCGTGAGCCGTGATCAGTGTGTGTGGCTTGGCTCCTCGCCTCCTCTCCGCCTGGGAAAGAAACGCCGACGTTGTCTTCTCGGGCCGTCTGGCTAGTTCTCTGCCTCTCTTATGTCTTCTCATTAGTTTGCCGATGATGCCTAATGGACTATAGGGCCTGGGGGTTTGTATACCGGGGCATCGGCCCCTCCACAGCCTGGGCCCTCGGCCGTCGCACCCCATGTCCTCCCCCTATGGCCGGCACTGGTGTGTTTGCGTGTGTGTGTGCTGTGCACGCATGAGTGTGTATTACCACTAGATCCATGAAGATTTGTTCTATTTTTTAGGTTCAAACCCCACCAACTGCTCTTCAAAAGTTTCATAAACCATCTCAATGGCAAGGTTTCCTGATCGCCTCGCCTTATTTAGTACAAGCTGGTGGTCAAGCATGCCATATCCACAATGCTTCTGTTGTGAGCATAAAGAAGCCATAGGTTCAACTCATACTGCTGTACCTATTGGTTTTTGCCATGTCACTCCTACCAACATTGATGATGGTGGCGCTGCTTCCCATCACCACATGGAACCACCAAGAGGTGAATAATGCAAGATTCCTTAATCGCAAAATTAGTAATTTCTTAACTTACAATAATTTTTGTTTCTTGACTTATGAATCTAGGTTGTTGTGGAGCTCTCAATGAGTTTCGAATGTGATCGATGCACTAGATCTTGCGCTTGCGCGCGCACGTGTGCGTGTGCTATGTTGTGCACGCAAGGGTGTGTATCACCACTAGATCCTATAAGATTTGTTCTATTTTTCAGGTTCAAACCCCACCAACTGCTCTCCAAAAATTTCATAAACCATCTCAATGGCAAGGTTTCTTGATCACCTCATCTTATTTGTTACAAGCTGGTGGTCAAGCAGGCCAGATCCACAATGCGGCTGTTGTGAGCATAAAGAAGCCACAGGTTCAACTCGTACTGTTGTACCTATTGGTTTTTGCCATGTCACTCCTACCAACATTGATGTTGGTAGGGCTGCTTCTTCCCCTCACCATATGGAACCACCAAGAGGTGAAAAATGCATGATTCCTTAATCACATAATTAGTAGTTTCTTAACTTATAATAAATGTTGTTTCTTGACTTATGAATGTGGTGCTCTTAATGAGTTTAGAATGTGATCGATCCACTAGATCTTGCCTTTGCACGCACCTATTTGCGTGTGTGTGTTGCGCACACGCGAGTGTGTATTACCACTAGATCTAGGAAGATTTGTTCTATTTTTTAGGTTCAAACCCCACCAACTGCTCTTCAAAAGTTTCATAAACCATCTCAATGGCAAGGATTCTTGATCGCCTCGTCTTATTTGTTACAAGCTGGTGGTCCAGCATGCCAGATCCACAATGCAGCAGTTGTGGGCATAAAGAAGCCACAGGTTCAGCTCCTACTGTTGTACCTATTGGTTTTTGCCACGTCACTCCTACCAACATTAATGATGGTAGCGCTGCATCTTGAGTTAAAATAATTGTTTCTTAACTTAAAATAATGGTTTTTGCCACGTCACTCCTCGCCACATGGAACCACCAAGAGGTGAATAATGAATGATTCCTTAATCACATAATAGGTAGTTTCTTAACTTAAAATAATTGTTGTTTCTTGAGTTATGAATGTGCATGGTTGTGGAGCTCTTAATGAGTTTAGAATGTGATCGATCCACTAGATCTTGCATTTGCACACACGTGTTTCAGTGCTGGTCCTAGGATTTTGAGGGCCCTCTTGCAAACTCATCGCGATGGCCCCTCTAAAATCTTATAATATATAGGCGCCAATTTTACTTGCACAACGAAAACAAACCAATAATATATTTTGAATCTAACACCTAAATTAGAAGAAAAATATGACTATATGAGTACAAAATACTAGAAGTTTGGAATACTATACAAATAATTAATTTGGATTAAAAACTGAATAAGCAAAAAAAACCTAGGGCCTGGACATGAACTGAAACAACTGATCGGCGATTGCAATTCGCAAGAAGGCAGGAACCAAGATGTCATCGTCGTGGAGCCCTACCTGGTCACCGCCGTCGTGCGCCGTGTCTGTGTCTTCGACAGTCCAGCTCTCCGCGGCAGCGTGGCTCGCCAGCTCCATGTGCGTGCATCGGCGTCACGAACTCGCGAGTCGTGAACAATGTGTGTGGCTTGGCTCCTCGCCTCCTCTCCACCTGGGAAAGAAACGCCGACATTGTCTTCTTGGGCCGTCTGCCCAGTTCTCTGTCTCTCTTATGTCTTCTCATTAGTTTGCCGATGATGCCTAATGGACTATAGGGCCTGGGGATTTGTATACCTAGGGTTGGACCCCTCCACAGCCTAGGCCCTCGGCCGTCGAACCCCATGCCCTCCCCCTATGGCTGGCACTGGCGTGTTTGCATGTGTGTGTGTGCTGTGCATGCGCGAGTGTGTATTACCACTAGATCCAGGAAGATTTATTCTATTTTTAGGGTCAAACCCCACCAATATCTCTTCAAAAGTTTCATAAACCATCTCAATGGCAAGGTTTCCTGATCGCCTCGTCTTATTTAGTATAGCCTGGTGGTCAAGCATGCCATATCCACAATGATGTTGTTGTGAGCATAAAGAAGCCACACACTATCGGATTCAGCTTCTTTGTCGAGTGTCTCAGGCACTCGGCAAAGCCTTTGCCGAGTGTTACACTCGGCAAAGGGCACTCGGTAAATAGTTTATCGGCAAAGTCCTCTTTGCTGAGTGCACTTTATTGGGCACTCAGCAAAGCCTTTGCCGAGTGCTAATCTGACACTTGGCAAAGAAAAGTTGCTGTGATGGCGAGCGTCACCATGACGGTAGCTTTGCCGAGTGTAAAGGTCAAGCACTCGGCAAAGGGCGTTGCTTTGCCGAGCACCGTTGACTCAGAAACTCAGCAAAGGTGGCCACTATGCCGAGTGCCACCGGCAAGACACTCGGCAAACAGGCGCCTTTGCCGAGTGCCTTGCCCGTGGCACTCGACAAATCTATGATGTTTGCCGAGTGCAATGGCCTTTGCACTCGGCAAAGCATGTTCCTAGGTAGTGACTTTACCGAGTGTCATGGCCATTGCACTCGGCAAAGTGACTGAAAATAGCCTTTTATTTGTTTTTTACATCCCATCCAAACAAACAGAAGATATATATAACAAACATCACCAACATCACATATATGTCATCAACAGCACATATATATCACCAACACCACATATATATCACAAACGTCACATATATATCACAAACGTCACATGTCTCACAATATATCACAAATAAGTTCATAAGTAATCCAAGTGCTCCATCATCTACAACCACAATTGCATATAGAAGTACCATTAACAACCACAAGTATCATCACCAAGATGGCGAATGAGACTGATTTGGTGAAGGATTCGCTGAAGCATGAGGATCGTTCGATGCCGCCAATTGATTCTGCACAAAGGAGAAGAGATTGCATGTGTGAGACAAGATAAATATATACCATACATGAATAAAACTTTCATACTCCACTAGGTTTGACCATAAGCATGAACATACAAACTAAAACATTTATACTCACAGGAGTAGAATAGTGAGGAGGTGGAGGTGGAGGTGGAGCGAATAGCGAAGGTGGCGGAACTACACCCGTAGCGGCACCAAGACTTTGCATGTACTGAACAATGCCCGCCATCCTCCGCTGCTCGGCCTCCCACTCGGCCTCCACCCTCTCCATCTTCGCCTGCATCTGCTCCTGTATCCTCCTCTCTTGTTCTAGCTGGGCCTACAATATATTCACCCCAATGTTACAATAATGCAAAGGAAAGGTATGAAAAAAAACAATGAACAACGAATAAACCAGTAATAACCTCAAGTGCTCCACCTGGTGGTGTGAAGTGTCCTGCTGAGGTCATATGGCTGGGCTCATGCTCGTGCTTCTTGCTCAAATCTAGGAGAGACTAGGAGTAGCGGCCGAGTCGATTGCACCATCGCCAATCCAGTACCGCCCATGCTTCTTGCCTCCTCCCACCCTCATGACGACTTCTCCATCAAGGTCCTCAGTGCTCAGATCATACTCTGGCCCATGGACCTCCCTTGCCATCGATGTGTACTCACTAAGGCGGTTGTGGACGGTCGCATTGCTGTACGCCTTGGGCCCATCCTCCAGGTTGTAGTCGACATCGGACGTCGCCTTGCCCTTGTGGGCCATAGCAAATGCCTTGAAGATGGAGCAAGGCTAGCCACCATGTGATGCCGACTGCGAGAAAAATAGCAAGATGATTAGAAATCATGCAAAATTGAGCGTTATAATAAATAAATGAATTCGCGTACCCATGTTTCTGCGTATTCGCTGAGGCTACGGCTGCCTTGATGGTGTGCTACACCTGGCATCATCAAATGCCACACCCGACACAAGTTGTGCGTCTCCTCCCACTTGTGTGAGCACCGCTTGTCCACCATCTATACTGAGCATTGGGGATGCGCGACGCACCAATAAGGAATCATCTACACGCCATCAAGTACATGACATATCAGAAGATTAAATTAAGCCTACTTAATCTCAAAAGGAATCAGTATTAATGTTCTATATTTACTTGCAGGTACTGGTCCTAGGTCAGCATCATGGTTCTTGCGTCCCTTTTGGTGACCTTCATTCCAAGGACGGTCCCGTGGTAAGTTACAACGACTTGGATGCACGCCTCGTAATGCATGTCCACGACCAGTTTTTTTGTAGCATTTGGTAGCCACCGCATCCACCCTGGCCTCATGTCCGTCCTGGCATCTAAAGAAATCATGCATACAAACACGATGTATCCATTCATTATTTCAAGAATGTCCAATGAATGCAATGTATTGAGCAATGTAGTGCGAGGAAGACTTACCCACAGCTCTTGCTTCACCTGCTCCGCCTTGTTGTTGAATACCCTGCGGTCTCGATCTGCAGCATCGGGGGCGGCGGCGTATTGGTCAAATGAGTTGGCTGGCCCTATCACTCCGATGTACTCAACCAGTCTAGGGAAGTGCTCCTTGCACAGAAGACCGAGGATGCCATTGTCTTAGCGTGTGTGAGCACCTCCACAAGCCACAATCGTCCAGGTCCTGCCCAAGTGATTAAGAAAAATTATTAGTTTCTAGTTTGATTTTCAACATATCATATAAAGTAGTGATAACATCTAAAGTTACTTACTTTTCCCCCTCAGGTCGAATCAGCGGGTGTCTCTCACGAGGCATCGGTCGCTGAGGGAGGCTCGCGGGACCTCGCAAGTAGATGCTCGATGAACTAGAGGAAGTAGAACCTCCTGCTGTATCGTCATCCTCCTGCACGTCCTCCTGCACCTCCTCCTGTGCGTCCTCCTACGCCTCCTCGGCGTCCTCCTGGGGCACCTGCTCCTCCTCCTCACGTGATGGGCGGTAGGCGACGGCTCCCTCCTGCGGCTGCTCCTCCTCCTACTCTCCCCCTGTGCAGCGGTCGTTGTCCTTCCGTACAAGGATGCTAGCTTCCTCATCCCACCACCCACCATCTTTGTTCAATCACCTGCAATTAAAAAGAGTAAACCAATAAGCACAGATAAACAAGAAGTACTTAGAAAGAGATGCAAAATAAACAAAATGTAATTACAAAATAACATAGTATTACATGTATTAGAAATAATCTTCATGATCGGGATTAGCTGGATCATAAGTCTCATCATCACTATCAATCATGTTGAAATAATCAACACTATCCGAATGAGCAATGTTGCCATTGTCATTATCTAAATGTAATCGCTCAAGCATTTGTAAGTCCTTCACATTTTGCACCTCATCTCCAGCGTCCTCTTCAATAACTGTTTCATTGTCTACTTCCATTCCGATCGCTTTGGTTAAGTCTATCTCAAACCTCCCTTCTAGTCCCTCTTCTTGAAAGAACTCTCCATCATATGTGTTTGGGTCTAAGTTGTAATCTTCATTGTTTGGGATAGGCACTTTACCGTGTGGCGATACCCTATGCACAATATCCCAACCCTTAAGATGCCTTTGGGTTGGACACGCATATGGGAGATAATAAACTTGTGTGGCTTATTGGGCCACAATATAGACATTGTCTCCTGGTAAGACAGAATCTTGTCAAATTTCGACTAGCCCAAGATTAGTATATGTCCGTCTCGTTACTTCAGGATCAAACCAATGACATTTGAATATGATGGGATTAAAAGGTTTGGAACCATGAAACTTGAGTTCGTATATTTCTTCAATTCTTCCATAATACTCGACCTCATCAACGTTGGGCATAAAAACTCCAGAACTTGTGGTTCTTCGATTGGGCCAACTCTGCTCGTAGCTTGTTGTACGAAAGCGATATCCATTCATGTCATAACCAGAAAATGACCTGACCCTATAGGCAAAGCCACCGGCAACCTGTCTCAACTCGGCACACATAAACGCATCCCTTTGGCCCTGCAAGCTCAAGCAGGATACATCGTTATATTATTCGCATGTATGAGTAACTTGGAATGTCAAACTAAGTACGAGCTAAATTCGACGGTACCTTCTGTTTGAACTAAGAAATGAAATCGGGCATTCCATTTCCCGCACCCTGTCCAAGAAGGGTATCTAGCTGCTGTGGGGTAGGATCCCTTGATTGACACCAGAATTCATAAAGAAATTCCTTGTACCAACAAGAAACAAGGGGGTTGGATGCAGAATAGTGACAGTGTATTTAACAAGTTCGTTGAGAACTTACTGCATGTACGGTGCCACTTCGTCAAGGTTGGCCAACTCGTATAGCATGATATGGCACCACTCTTCATGATTCAAGGTCTTGGGGGTCGATGCACTTGCGTTTCTAAGTTGCCCTCGGAAAAGGCTGAGGTTCGATTCATTTTTGCCAGCATTGTAATGAGGGGGTGGATTATGCACGCTAGGGAGGTTGTCACCATAGTATGTTGTTGTGAAGTTCGCCACCTCCTCCAGAATGTATGCCTCTGTAATGGAAGCCTCAATTTTGCATTTATTTCTACATTTCTTCTGAAGAACCTTTAGACATCTCTCGATTGGATAGCACCAACGGCCCTGCATGGGCCCCCCCATCCATGCCTCATTGTGAGGTGCAAAATCAAATGCTGCATCAGATTGAAGAAGCCAGGTGGAAAGATCTTCTCCAACTTACAGAGCAACATAGGTGCCATTCTTTCCTAGTCAACAATCATGGTCCGAGATAACTCCTTGGCACAAAGCTAGCGAAAGAAATAGCTCAACTCTGCCAGCACTAGCTAGACATGCTCAGGGACATAGCCTCGAACCATCGCCGGAAGAAGCCGCTCAATCCATATGTGGTAGTCATGACTCTTCATCCCTAAGACTCACATAGTAGATAAGTTCACTCCCCTCCTCAGATTAGCTGCATACCCATCAGGGAACATTAACGTCTGGATCCATTCTAGTACTTCCCTCCTTTGGGGCTTGCTCAAGAAAAAATCGGCCTTAGGCCTTCTCCATGTCTTGCCGTGACTAGGAAGCTTCATATGTTGGTTTGGTCTATCACATAACATTGCTAGATCCACTCTAGCCTTAACGTTGTCCTTTGACTAGTCAGGAATGTCCATGATTGTTGCCCAAAGTGCCTCGGCGACATTCTTTTCAGTGTGCATTACATCAATGTTGTGTGGAAGGAGAAGGTCATCAAAATAGGGGAGCCGAGTCAAGCCCGACTTATGAGTCCACATATGTTGCTCACCATATCCCACAAAACCACCTTTTGGATTGACCACGAGACCATCTATCTGTTCACGAACCACGGCACTAGTCATTATCGGTGGTGCAGGGTCTGTCACTATGACACCTTTCATAAAGTTCTTGATGTCTCGTCTGAATGCATGGTCAAGAGGGAGGAATTGCCAATGTTTGTCGAACGATGAATACTTGCCACCCTTCTATAACCAAATGAACCTCAGACCTTCCTTGCATACTGGGCATGGGAACTTCCCGTGAACACACTAGGCGTAGAATATCCCATACGCTAGGAAGTCATGCAGGGAGTAGTGGTTCCAAACATGCATTTTGAAGTTTTTCTTTGTAGCTCGGTCGTATGTCCATACCCCTTCCTCCCAAGCACGGACCAATTCATCAATCATAGGCTCCATGAACACACCCATATTATTCCCTAGGTGTCTAGGAATTATCAACGACAAGAATACGTTCTGTCATTGAAAGCATACGCCGGGGGGAGATTGAGGGGGATAACGAACATGGGCCAACATGTGTATGGGGCAGCCATCATTCCATAAGGATTGAACACATCTGTTGCCAGCGCAACACGTACATTACGAGCCTCTTTAGCTTTCTCATGATGACTGCCATCAAAGTGGGTCCATGCTTCACCATCGGATGCATGTACCATCCTGTCAGGATTGTATCATTTGCCATTTTTGTGCCATGTCATCTGTTTCGTGGATTCCTCGGTCATGTATTGCCATTGGATCCTCGGTATGAATGGAAGGTGCCGTAGGATTGTCATGGGAATATCAAGCTGCCTCTTCTGTCCATCACTAGAATATACCTCTAGGAACCTAGAGGATTTAAACTTTGGACAGTACTTTGCTTCCATGTACTCTTTCCTAAATAGGACGCACCCCTTCGGGCAAGCATGTATCTGCTCATACGGCATCTTAAGTGCAAGAAGGAGTTTTTGTGAGTCATGCATGCTCTTTGGCAGAAGGTGACCCTCCGGAAGCAGGCTGTCAATAACTGTCAACATACCATCGAAGGCGTCTCGACTCAGGCTATACTGGGACTTTAACACCATTATGCGTCCAATGGCATCCAGTTGAGAAACCTTTGTCTGGCCATGAAGGGGTTTCTGTGCTGCAGCAAACATGTCGTAGAACGCCTTTGCGGTTGCTTCTGGCTCCTCCTCCGTACGTCCTTCAGCGAACTGTGCCTCGTGATAGTCATTTAACATGTCTGCTACCCCGATATCAGCATCATAGTCCTCGACACATGGTCTCACCACCTCCTCTCTCATACGATCGGCTTCACCATGGTAGACCCATCGGGTATAGTCTGCTATAAATCCATTCTTCCAAATATGTTCCCCCATGACCTTCTTCGTTTGTCTTTTCCTGTTTACACATTTGATGTAGGGACAACAAATTTTACTCGCTCTTTTAGCAGCCACGCCAAATGCCCATTCCAAGAAAGCATCGGTCTTGTCGATCCATTCATTGGTGACCTGACCCTGACTTGCGCAGCCCGTGTACATCTACTCACGGTCCTCCATCCTCTAACATATATAGCGACGAGTAATATAAACATCAATGTCACACCCAATTTTAAGGATAAAATGGAGTGCAAAATCTTATGTGCGCCCACAGATTAGTCACACACATAGCGACGAGTATCATCACAAATGTTTATTACATCACGAATATGACAGAGTAATCACATAAATATAGCGGAATTAATAAAAAGATCTCTCGCGGAAGCTCCATATCACAGGGACGTCGACTGGTTGACCACAAGACTAGTAGTCCTCAGGAAAATCATCATACCCATGGTCATCTATTACCCATCCGAGATTTTTATCCAAATAACGAAAATAAACAAGCGTAAGTACATGTCGTACTCAACAAGTGTAACACAGGGTTCATGAGGCTCAAAAGGCTTAACATAGGTTTATCAGCGTGCAGTTTTTAGTTGTCATAATTTTAGCTTAAGAGTAGCAACAAGTTGTTTCAATTCCCAATGCAGAACACATGATCAAATGTAAACATGATTAATGAATAGCATAAACAAATAATACTTAGTGTTCCTCTATTCCGTAAATGTTTCAAGGCCGCTCATGACCGTGAGCATGGCTGATATACCAGTTTTACACTCTGTAGAGATTGAACACTTTCACTGTGAGTCGTGATACCCATATACCCGGGTTAATTACTCACAAAACACTTCCAAGGTGAGCAGGCAGGGGTCACTATGAAGCCTTTCAGAGGTTCGTCTAACAAGTTAGGGCCATTAGATTCACTTGGCAAACAGTTATAGGAACCCCCTTGTCAAATGGCACAGTTCCTTCACGGCTATACACATAAGAGTAGAGACTGTCCTATACCTGATTCGGCAAGCCATTCTTACGCTAATAAAGGTAACCACTCACAAGCTAGAAAAGGTCCTCCTACTAAGCTAAAGCCAGAACCATGTAGCCCTCAAAGCTATACTGTAAGTTACGGATGATCACTTACAGATAAGTCCTTAGGGAGAGGAATCTAAAGCATCTAGAAAGTAGCTAAACACTCCAGCCCCCTGTTTTCATGTTGCTAAAAAGTCATATTTTAATGTTTATTGCATATACTGTTAGTCAAGTTACAAGATCATGGTTTAATTAAGCTCTAGCAAAGCTACCCAAATGCATAACCCATAGGTAACAAGGTAATAGTTCAATTCTAGGGAATCACTACAAGACATGTGTGGTTTTTTGACATTCTATTTATTTCAAAACATATGGAATTATTGTCACAACTTAAGATTTATGACTTTAAGTTGACAAAAATTCAAACGTCAAAAAACCAGCGTCACAAATTGATCACATGACGTTTGTATATTTATTGTCACAAGCTTATGATATTGCTTTATTGTCATAAAATTCTAGGCCTTGCCACATGGCAGCTGAAATGGCCAGAAAAAAAAAGTCACAAAATTAGATTTGGCCTGCTAAAGCCCACGTAGCTCAGGGGCCACAAATATTTTTTGGGCCGTTGCTGGCTGGCCCATTATTCATTTTCGTTTTTTATATTTTTTAGGATTGCAGCCCATACAATTTTCAGCCCACACAATTGAGCCCATATATTTTTTCAGCCCAAACATTTTTTTGCAGCCGACATTTTTTTGCAGCCCACAAATCACATATTGGCCCAGCACACTTTACATTACTAAAGGCCGAGATCAATATAATAAATCAACAATGCAAATACACATAATTTACATATCCAGTGGCATTTTAACAATGATCAAAACTAAAATTACAAAAACATTATCTTATTCTATCAAGACCTATTTTCCTATACAAAACACCTGCAGGAATCTTCCATATCTTCCAACACAAGGACCAGCGCAATCAAGTTTTCTGGATTTTCCTAAAATCAGACGAAAAAACACCATCAAAATTACACAAGTCATATAATAAGAAAGCACTAACTCAGTTTCCAACCGCTCAAATAAGGTAGATGTAGGCACAACCGCACATGCACTTGATGCATAAAAGAACCTGCCATAGAAACAGTCAGAAATTTGGAACTTTGATTCAAGAAATTGAATAAATAGATTGCTGAAGCAGTAAGCAGCAGCTAGTTACCATAATCTTATATGCAGTCCTAACAGAATGTTTTCTTCAATCCCAACAGAATTTCATACTATCGACCAACAGTCTAAGCCTAGGGTTTGCTGTTTTATTTTCAGAAAGGAAAATGATACAGTCGACCAACAGACTAGAACCAGTGTTTGCTGCTTTATTTTCACTGCAAAAATACTGCCCTCTTCTAATATCTAATCTAATCATTAAAAGCACTTTCCAATACCTGCAGGCCCGGATAATAGATAGTAAAGGAGTCTAATCGAGGAACATGACAATGAAATTTGGATTTCACAAATTAAACTCTCCATCGAGTAAAATTACTGTCATCATATCGATCTGCTGAAACAACAATACTCTATTATATATATGCATCCACGACAAGCAAGAAAAAGGTGGAGAAACTTGTACCAGAACAACAGAAGAGTTATAAATCACACTTAGCACCAATTTCAGCAAAGGAAAAAGGCATGAGGCTGAATGTTATTACTGCTCGTACCTGAACAACACAAACGGATGTCAGTCAGTTGCTGAAGAGCTTGCCATCGACAACGGAGGCACTTGCCTAGGACGCTTGAGCACTGTCTGGTTCGCGCACGCGCAGAGAGTCACCGGAGGCCTTGTGGCCCTTGTCCACGCCGGATCTTGGTACCTACAAGGTGGACCGTGTGAGGGGATAGAGAGAGAGGCTAAGGGACAGAGAAGATTCGCTGGCTCACACCGGGAGATAGAGCCCCGCCAGATCCAGCTACATGACGCCGCAGTGACGCAGGGAGCAGCGACCGGCAAGGCTGCACATCAGGTGACCACCACCCCCGAAATCCTTTGGATATAGCACGGGGTCACAGTTTGGCAAAAAGCTAACAGCCGGAGCAAGGGCAGGGGAGGGGGTAGAATCGTGACCTGAACCATGTATGGCGGCGTGGATGGGGGCGCACGCATCAGGGCACGAGGAGGCGGCTTTGGAAGAGAAGGTGGCTCCTGCATCGACGAGGGCACCTTCTTGAAGCAGACGTTCCCCTCGACCCAGCGGAGCTCCGCCTGCCGAGCCACGCCATCCCCGCCCGCCGCCATGGCAGCCTCTTCCACGACAACAGCAGACTGCACGCAGAGTGCCTGGTGGCGGCGCGCAGCCTGCGGCCTGTGCAACCACGCGCACGCGGGGCGCGGCTGCCACGCTCAGCTGAGGCTCGGCGACAACGAGGCCACAGCCCAGCACAACACTCGACGCTCGGGGTCGGGACTCGGGGCGGCGCGGCCTCGCGCTTGAGGCTTGCTGGAGTCCGCGCTCTCGGGGGGCGGATGGGATCTGTCGAGAGGCAGCGGAGACGGGGATGGATGCGCAGGGACAGGAATCCTCTGGACCTACTTATATACTAGGGTTTGTGAGAGGCATACCAAATCTCAACCATTGGATCTACAGATGAACAGCTCACGGTGAGGAAGGTTTCAGCTGGGCCTGCATATTTTTTGGGCCAATCTCACGGTCAGGAGTATTGGGCCAAATTAAAAGTGTCTTAGCCCAAGTTTTTTTAAATGTTTTCTCATTTTCTTTAGGGTAGAAATGAGTGTAAATTCTTGAAAGATATATTGTTATATTGAAATAATGCAACCAAATTAAGTTGATAAACAAATATATAAAATTAAGGTGTTGCCTAGGATTTTTAATAATTTTGGATGTGATTTGCTATTTTCTAAGCTTTAGGTGATTTTGAAGCAGTCAACAATAAAGTTTTTTAGGCTATAATGAATTCAAACGGAAAAGTTGTCAACTACAAAGTTTTAGAACTCATCGAGATCTACAACTTTTATTTTTATCATTTCTCCATCTGACTTTGTTTGAACAATGCAAAATTTGAATTTTAAAATATGACTACTTCAAACAAAATTTTAAAAGAGTAAATGATTCCATCTGAAAAAAGTCATCAACAACAAAGTTGTAGAAGTCATCAACATCTACAATGTTTATTTTGGTCATTTGTTCATCCGACAAAATGATAGTAACATTGTTGACAAATTTTACATCTCTCGTATGGTTTCATAAACTATGAGAGAGATATGTAAATTTTGTGAACAATGTTACTATCACTTTGTCTGATGAACAAATGACTAAAATAAAAGTTGTAGATCTTGATCAATTCTACAACTTTTATGTTCATGATTTTTTCAGATCAAATCACTTACTGCTTCAAAATGTTATTTGAAATTGTCATTTTTTAAAATTCAAATTTTCAATTGATAAAACAAAGTTACATGAAAGTTTAACAAAAATAATAGCTGTAAGAATACAACAAATGGATAGAGCATGATTTTAGAAAAATTTAGGAAAAAGAATCACCTCATTTGGAGTTAGCATGAGGGAGAAAGACTTGTTACAAATTTTGACTACAGATTAAAAAAAGAAAAGCTTGTGTTCATCTTCTTGATTTTCCAGTATTTAAGCAATTTATTTTTCTACTGAAAACTTATATGAAAAGGTCATGTCTGAATGACATGTAGGGTCCAAGCATTAGTATATACGGTGTATTGGTGTTTTTATTTTTTATTTTTAAAGTTTACGTTCATGATGTCATCGTGACTTTGTTTCTACATGACTGAACTCTGCCGCCTTCGTATGTGAGGAACATGTACGTGTATATATACTAAAGGAGTTAAGGAACTAGTTTGGACATGAAGACCAAGCAGCTGCAGTGGTAAGGTTTGTTTTTTTGCTATTTTACTTGCTCCTACATAAACAATTCAAAACAAAAGAAGAATCATGCTGTATGTAACCGAACCACTGGTGCACTGGTAAGGCCAGCTGTTCTCAGTCACGAGTTCGCGGTTCGAACTCCCCAATGCCACACTTGTTTTGATAATTTTTTTTTCTTCTGAACGGGCCTGAGCTGGAGGAAGGGACGAGCCTGGGCCAGAGGTGGTCGCCACGACGGAAGGGAAGGGCGTTGGGCTGGCCACTCAGGGGCCGAGCTGGGCTTGCAAAAAGAAGAGAGGAGGGTGGTTTAGGCCCAAGAGAAAGAGAGGAGGTCTTCTAATTTCTGCACAAGAGAAAAAATTGGGCTCAGGAGAGGTATTTTTTAATTCTATTTTGGCTTAATTTTTGCTTTTTTTTTTATATAAACAGAACCACATGTTTCAGTTTTATTTGTATACGTGTATGGCCGCAGTCAGTTTTCGGCGCCTGTGCTCTAGAGCCTAAGTCAATTCACTTCTATACAAACTATAATATAGAATGATCTGGAAAAGATAATTAAAACTTCTTTGTAGCCCAATGGTAAGACTCTTGCTTTTATTTTGTCTGATCCTAGGTTTGAACACCCTTGCTCATAAATTTTTGAAATGTATTTTATTTTTTTCTCCAAGATAATATGTGTCATTTTGCTTATTTTTTCTATTGTAGTGATTAGGCGTATATAAAATAAATAGACAACAGTGTACTAAAATATGTTGAAAAAAACAATTAAAATAAAAAAGAATATGTACCTACCTAATCACATGGCTGTGAAACATGCCAACATGGACAACAATGTTTAAAAAAATTAACAAATTACTTTTTGACACACAAACTTTGTCATAGGTTGATGCCATTTATAAATTAGACTTTGTGACGTAGAAAATGCCTCTATGACGTAGCAAATATTGTCACCGGATGGAATTGGACTAGCTATATGACGTTTTTTATGACATACAACTTTTTTTGTCACTAAGTCGAAGTGCCTAAAATAGAATGTCATAAATCGGATGATATAATGACATTCTGACATGTTGTCATGCTAAATACGTCAAAAAACCACATATTTCTTGTAGTGAATCCCTATCAAGGTGACATATGCAACATGAATTTAATGAATTAAAGTGAATAGGAAACAAGGATGATCCCATGCTATACTTGCCTTGAGCAAAGTACTCCTGCTGGTCCTGCTCGTCAAAGTCGTACCCTTGATCTCCCATGAACTGCTCACCGTCTATACTCGATAACCACAGCAACATATAAGCATCCATGAGCAATCATGCAAAGCAAACAAAGCTATAGATTAGAACAGTACATCAACAGCAAAGAATCAAGATGAAAAGTTTGGAAAATGAATCTACGTCTCACTACGAACACACAGACGCGAAGATCACAAAAATCGGATCTAAAACGGAAAAGTTATGTATTAAACAAGATTTCCTATAGGTAAATAATAGATTAGATCTAAGCTCGAATTATAAAAGTTGGAAACCTTCTTTATAGTAGCATGAACATGTAGATCACTTATTTATGAACCTAACGCAACTTGAACAGATCAAATCGGAATTAAAACGGAGATTTTACGGCTAAAACAAGTTGAATGACAAAACTATAAATAGCTGAAAACGTATTTTCAATATAACCGAACCAAAATACGCTTTCAAAAGGAGGAAACAGAATCTGTAAACATGCTTTGGACTACGGGTTAAGCTAGAAATAATTGTAAGGGCGTATTTGTAAAATTGGCAGCGAAGGGGTATCCTTCAATCTGGGCCGTCGGATTAGAAATAGACAGATGAGATCTGATCTGGTGGGGAGAGAGAAAAATTCAACCAGAACAGTGCCGGCGGCAGTGAGCAACGGCGGCGCCATGGCCGGCCAAACAGAGCTTCGGCTTTCGGCCAAACCCACACGGTTCAACAAGAAAAACACATCGAAAGATGGAGGAGGGGTTGGGGACCTCACCGGAGCCGAAACAGAGGACCGGGAAGCAGTAGAGGCGGCGCGGCGCTCGGTGGTCGACGATGGCTGTGGCGGTGCAAGGGCATGGCGCAGCTACAGCTTGCTAGGGCGAAAAACCATGCGGCCGATGGGATAGGAAGGCAGAGGAGGCTCGGTGCTATTTATGGGGCTAGGTTCTTGGGCGTCACGGCATCACGAGAAGCGTAGCAGCACCGGCCTCGGCATCGGTGCGGAGGAGGAGTCCGAGCCAGCCACGACATGAGGAAGGAGGAGGGTCTGACCAGCAGGCCTGGGCTATCAGCGGCAGAAGAAGGCACGCAGGCATGGGCGCGTCCAGGATGGGGCAGCGAAGCTGGGCTTCGGCCCAAGCGGAGAGGAGAGGGAGTGCAGCGGCCCGAGAAGGAAAAGAAAGGGCTGCGCTGGTGGGCCTTGTGGAGCTGGCGCCAGCGGCTCACAGCATGAGAGGGAGTGGGCCACGGTAGAAGCATGCCCACGGCCGAACAGAAGAAGGAGAAAGGAGATTTATATATTTTTCTCTTTTTGTAATTTTTTCCAAAGCAATTTCAAAATACAATTTGAACTCAATTCAAAATCTGTCTTCATACCAAGCAATACAAAATATTATGCAACATCATGAATGCACACTCATTGTTGTTGACCTTATATTTAATTTTATTTTTAATAAAATTATTATTTTCCCTAGGTTCAAGTTCCCACAAAATGCTTAATTAACCAATTTTCTCCTATTTCAAAATGTGCGAAATTTAAGGTGTTACAATTCTACCCCTCTTAAAATGAATCTCATCCTCGAGATTCGGACAATGCTTACTCAAATAACTGTGGGTATGTTTTCCTCGGATCCTCTTCTCTTTCCCAAGTAGCCTCATCCTCTGTGTACCGATTCCACTAAACCTTACACATCTTTATAACTCGGCTCCTTGTAACTCTTTCTGCTGTCTCCAAAATCCTTACCGGAAACTCCTCATATGTGAGATCTTCCTTAATTGTAAGCTCCTCTAACAGTATCTGCTCCTCAGGCACACGCAAACACTTCTTTAGTTGAGACACATAGAACACATCGTGCACACCTGACAAACTCTTAGGCAATTCCAACTGATAAGCTACTTCACCACGTCTTTCTAAAATCTTGAAAGGCCCAATATACCTTGGGGCTAACTTCCCTTTCATGTTAAACCTTCTCACACTTCTCATAGGTGACACCTTCAAATACACATAATCACCTACTTCGAAAACCAATTCTCTTCTTCTAGTGTCGGCATAGCTCTTCTGTCGAGACTGAGCCACTCTCAAGTTATCTCTAATGAACCTTACTTGCTCTTCTGCGTCTCTCAAAACATCTAGTCCGAACACTTGAGTTTCTCCCTTTTGATTCTAAAACAATGGGGTTCTACACTTTTGTCCATACAAAGCTTCGAAAGGGGCCATATTGAGACTTTTCTAATAGCTGTTGTTGTACAAGAACTCTGCATAAGGCAAACTCTTGTCCCAACTTGTACCATACTGCAACGCACAAGCCCTCAACATATCCTCTAATATTTGATTAATTCTCTTAGTTTGGCCATCTGTCTGAGGATGATATGTTGTACTAAAATTCAACTTGGTTCCCAACGAACTATGTACTTGCTGCCAAAAATAAGATATAAATTGGGTACCTTGATCAGACACAATTTTCTTGAGAACCCCATGTAGACAAACTATCCTCTCCATATATAACGCAGTCAATTGGGGACCAGTATAGGTAGTCTTGACCGGTAAGAAGTGAGCAACCTTTGTTAATCGATCTACTATTACCCAAATTGAATCATAACACTCTGAGTGCGGGGTAACCCAACTATAAAATCCATACCAACTTCTTCCCACTTTCACTCAGGTATCTTCATTGGTTGTAGCAATCCTGTAGGTCTTTGATGTTCAGCTTTGACTCTCTGACATGTATCACACAAAGCAACATATTCAACAACATCTCTCTTTAGTCTGTACCACCAATACTTCTCTTTCAAATCTAAATACATCTTAGTACTTCTAGGATGAATAGAGTAAGCATACTCATGTGCCTCACGAAGAATTGCCTCTCGTAAAGCCTTATCCTCAGGCACACATAGCCTTTTCCCAAACCAAAGAGTTCCATTGTCATCCATATGGAATCCTAGTGCCTTACCAATCACTATGTTTTCCACTATCTCTCTCAACTTCGCATCCTATAACTGTCCTTTATGTATTTCTTGCTCCAATTTAGGCTCCAACACCAACTCCACTGCATTAGTGACAAAGCCCAAATTTAGTTGCTCAAACTCGACACACAACTCACTTGACATCGATGTTACTTACAGCTTATTGGCATAACTCTTCCTACTAAGAGCATCGACAACAACATTCGCCTTTCCAGGGTGATAGTGCACCTCCAGATCATAATCTTTGATTAACTCCAACCATCGATGCTGTCTCATATTCAAATCTGTCTGAGTGAAAATGTACTTCAGACTCTTGTAATCAGTATTGATGTCAATCTTATGTCCAATGAGATAGTGCCTCCAAATCTTCAAAGCATGAACCACTGCTGCTAACTCCAAGTAATGAGTAGGATAGTTTAACTCATGCTTTCTCAACTGACGGGAAGCATAAGCCACTACCCTGCCCTCTTGCATAAGGACACATCCGAGACCCTGACGAGATGCGTCATAACAGATGGAAAAACTCTTGTTCAAATCTAGCAAAACCAATACTGGTGCTGTAGTCAACCTCTTCTTCAACTCTTTAAATTTAGCCTGGCACTTCTCGGACCACACAAACTTGACATTTTTCTCCAACAAAGCTGTCATTGGCTTGGCAAGTTTAGAGAAACCTTCTATGAACCTTCTATAGTATCCAGCTAATCCCAAGAAACTATGAATCTCTCCCACATCTGTTGGTGGTTTCCAATTCAATACATCTTTCACCTTACTTGGATCTACTGTGATTCCACCATTAGAGACAACATGGCCAAGGAAAGAAACTTCCTTCAACCAGAATTCACACTTGCTTCGCTTAGCATACAACTTGTGTTCTCTGAGCTTCTGCAAGACCAACCTCAGATGTTCAGCATGCTCTTCTTCTATTTTGGAGAATACCAATATATCATCGATGAATACCACCACAAACTTATCCAGAAACTCCATGAACACCTTATTCATCAGGTACATAAAGTAGGTGGGTGCATTGGTCAAACCAAAGGACATAACAGTGTACTCATACAATCCATACCTCATAGTAAAAGTTGTCTTGGGTATGTCAGTTGCACGAATCTTCAATTGATGGTAGCCAGAACGAAGGATCAATCTTAGAGAAAACACAAGCACCTCTCAATTGATCAAACAAGTCATCAATTCTAGGCAACGGATACATGTTCTTGATAGTAACCTCATTGAGTGACTGATAATCAACACACATCCTCTGAGTACCATCCTTCTTATCAACAAATATAACCGGTGCTCCCCAAGGTGATGAGCTAGGACGAATAAAACCTTTCTCCTGTAACTCCTTAATTTGTTTCTTAAGTTCTTCTAATTCCTTAACCCCCATTCTATATGGACGCTTAGCTATAGGTGCAGTTCTAGGTAATAATTCAATAATAAACTCAATGTCACGGTCAGGTGGCATACCTGGCAAATCATTAGGGATCACATCTAGAAATTCATCCACCACTGGGTCCTCCATGTTGTCGCTATCATCAAGCTGGTTCACTGTGGCTGTCGGCTGCGCTTGTATTACAACATCAACATTGATTCTTTCTCCATTTGGTGCGGTCACCACAACTACCTTCTCTTTGCACTGGATCACTATCTGTTGTTCCTTCATCCAATCCATACCTAGAATCAGATCTATACCAGATGCTCTCAACACAATGGGGCTCACTTTAAACTCTACCCCCCTTAAGAATAGACTAGTCAGAAGACAATGATATGAAGCTTGCATACTTCCACCCGGTGAATTTACTAATATGGGATTTTGCATGGCACATAATGGTATGCTATGATTTCTAACAAATGCTTGCGATATGAATGAATACAAAGCTCCAGAATAAAAAAGAACAGTGGCAGGGGTTGAGTTGACATTGAATATACCGAGCATGACTTCTGGTTCAGCAAGCGCTGTCTCGGTAGACACATGGTTCACCCTCCCTGTGTTGGGTGCTGGCTTCTACGGTGTTCCATTCTGATTACTCTGCTGACCCTTGGGTGTCTGCTGATTCTACTTCCTAGGGCAATGATTAGCATAATGCCCAACTTCTCCACAACGATAGCATACATTGGGGGTACTAGGTGCACTAGTCTTCATGGGAGTGTTGTTGGGTGTTCCCTACCATGGTGTCTGCGGTCCACTCTGCTGCTGAGGACATTGATTGGTAACTTGCTGCTGGTTCGGGTTGCGCTGAGGATACTGACCATGATTCCGCTAACTAGGTGGTCCCTGAAACCTCTACTGGAAGCCTTGCTAAGGATTAGTATGCGGACAAGTATTGCTCCCAGAGGCCTATCCCTGAAGCCTCCTCTTCTTGGCCTCCATCTCCTTGCGCTTGTTGTCAATAACAATAGCGCGATTCACCAGCGTCTAAAAATTGGGGTAGGTATTGGACATAAGCTAGAGCTACAGACCATCATACAGACCTTTGAGAAACCGGCATTGCTTGTCAGCATCATCAGCCACTTCATTTGGAGCATAACATGACAACTGAGCAAACTTGTCACGGTACTCAGCGACGGACATGGATCCCTGCTTCAGAGCTCTGAATTCCTCCTACTTGAGCTCTATTAGTCCCTCTGGTATGTGATAAGATCTAAAATTCTCTTTGAACTCCTGCCAGGTAACAGGAGGAGCGTTGGTGGGGCGTCCATACTCGAATGACTCCCACCAGTCTTGAGCTTCTCCCTGGATCTATCCTGAAGCGTACAACACCTTCTGTTGATTATCACATTGTGCTATGTTGAGCTGCCTCTCCACTACACGAAGCCAATCATCCACTTCCAGTGGATCAGTGGCATGAGAGAACATCGATGGACGGCCCTTCAAGAATTCACCATGCTTATCACGTGGTGCTCCACCACCCTATTGGTTATGCTGATTCTGCACCAACGCTTGCATGAGCTGTGTTTGTATTGCCAAGAGTTGTTCAATAGTCAGTGGTGGTGGTGGCGGATGTGGGGGAACACCTCTACGACCTCGGCCTCTTCCTCTTCCAGATATCTGCTATCAAATATTCATAATTTAAAAATTTCCAAGTTAGAATACTTTCCCAGATTCTATCGTTAGGTTACTCAAAAACAGGATACAACCGAAACTGTTCCCAGATTCCAGACTGCATAGAGACTTTAACTTGAAACAGAGATATCTCACGAACCAGATCAGATATGGGGGTGATTCCAGAGGCATTGGAAATATGCTTAAGTCTAGTTGTTCCCATAAAAAATTCATAATTTTTGGTCATGTAGAGTTTAATTGGTATTAAGATAAAGGCAGACTGCTCCAAAAAACAGATTCCGAGAGAACAGGATGTAACAAAGCCAACTATTCATTTATTGATCCAATCTTTAATATTCTTAACTATGGAACTTGCGGACATGCCCACAAAGTTCCATCACTCATTACAAAGATCCAACTCACACATAAACATAATAACAAATCAACTAAACACACCAATGTCCACACCGCACTAATAGACTCGACTAGACTCAACTTTACTCGTTCTACTATCGGGTTATTACATAAAAAGGGACTCCAACATCTATGGACGATACTTATGGGGAAGCTCCTCATACATGTTTGGCAAATTGAGGCACACCCTTTGTTCGTCTATCACCTACCGGTGCCTCTTGATTGTTTCCTACTGCGCCTTCAATTGATTCTCCAATCGGTGAATCTTTTACACAGACTCATAGCCAAAGTGTACCATCGCTTGGGTGGTTGGATCCGTGCCCTATGGGTCCATCATCGCCCATCCCAATTCTAGGTGTTGGTGAGGGAGGAATCGATATTGATCATTCTTCATGTCCTCGAATCGGCGACCACGGAGGCCTATGCAAGCTTCAGCGGCTGCATCTTCTATGCCTTCCTCCATGGTACCTCGGTGACCATAGTGTGCATAGTTTGAATCCAGCTGATATGCGCCTTTCTATTTGTCTTTGATGGTGAAGCACACCCTAGTCTTCTAGTAGGTGTCTTCAAGAGGGTGCGTATGTTCTTCATAGACGTATTCTACAACTGCATCCCAGTCGCTGTAATAGGTCTGAAGCATGCTCATGAGTCGGTGATGTGAAATGGAGGATTCACACCCCGGCTTATACCACACCTTTGTTGTCCACCCCAGGGGCGGGATCAGCTCATCTTCTTCAACAATGTCTTCCTCTTCATTTTCAGACAAGTGGACGACCTCGACTTCTTGGGGTTCCTCCTGAACAGGCTCAGGCGTAGGTACTGGTGTTGGCGGTGTTGGCGGATTGAATTCCTATTCCTAGGTTCTTCCTCCTCTGGCTCCATGGACAAACCATGAGGCAGGTAGTACCCTCTAGTGCTGACGCAGGCAGTCTTGTGGGCACGAGGCATCTACAGAATTAGACTTAGTTAGATTAGGTTAGAAGCAATAATTTTCATAATAGAATAAGGCAAAAGAAGCATAGAACTTTAGCAAATATCAAGGATAAGATAGAAAGCATGAAACGAGTGAAGCAAAAGAAGCTAAAAACGACCATTGCTAACTAGGCTTGCATCCTACAGTCCACACAGCTCCGATACCAATCTGTCACACCCAATTTTAAGGATAAAATGGAGTGCAAAATCTTATGTGCGCCTAGAGATCAGTCACACACATAAGTCGACAAATGTTTATTACATCACGAATATGATAGAGTTATCACATAAATATAGCGGAAATAATAAAAAGATCTCTCACGGAAGCTCCATATCATAGGGACGTCGACTGGTTGACCACAGGACTAGTAGTCCTCAGGAAAATCATCATACCCATGGTCATCTGTTACCCATCCAGGATTTTTATCCAAATAACAAAAATAAACAAGCGTAAGTACATGTTGTACTCAACAAGTGTAACATGAGGTTCATGAGGCTCAAAAGGCTTAACATAGGTTTAACAGCATGCAGCTTTTAGTTGTCATAATTTTAGCTTAAGAATAGCAACGAGTTGTTTCAATTCCCAATGCAAAACACATGATCAAATGTAAACATGATTAATGAATAGCATAAAAAAAATAATACTTAGTGTTCCTCTATTCGGTAAATGTTCCAACACCGCTCATGACTGTGAGCACGGCTGATATACCCGTTTTACACTCTGCAGAGGTTGTACACTTTCATTATGAGTCGTGATACCCATATGCCTGGGTTAATTACTCCCAAAACACTTCCAAGGTGAGCAGACAGGGGTCACTATGAAGCCTTTCAGAGGTTCGTCTAACAAGTTAGGGTCATTTGATTCACTCGGCAAATAGTTATAGGAACCCCCCTATCAAATGGCACAATTCCTTCACGGCTATACACATAAGAGTAGAGGCTGTCCTATACCCGATTCGGCAAGCCATTCTTACGCCAATAAAGGTAACCACTAACAAGCTAGAAAAGGTCCTCATATTGAGCTAAAGCTAGAGCCATGTAGCCCTCACAACTGTATTGTAAGTCCCGGATGATCACTTATAGATAAGTCCTTAGGGAGAGGAATCTGAAGCATTTAGAAAGTAGCTAAACACTCTAGCCCCTGTTTCCATGTTGCTAAAAAGCCATATTTTAATGTTTATTGCATATACCGTTAGTCAAGTTACAAGATCATGGTTTAATTGAGCTCTAGCAAAGCTACCCAAATGCATAACCCATAGGTGATAAGGTAATAGGTCAATTCTAGGGAATCCCTATCGAGGCGACACATGCAACATGAATTTAATGAATTAAAGTGAATAAAAAACAAGGATGATCTCATGCTATACTTGCCTTGAGCAAAGTACTCCTGCTAGTCCTGCTCGTCAAAGTCGTACCCTTGGTCTCCCACAAACTGCTCACCGTCTATACTCGATAACCACAGCAACATACAAGCATCCATGAGTAATCATGCAAAGCAAACAAAGCTATAGATTAGAACAGTACATCAACAGCAAAGAATCAAGATGAAAAGTTTGGAAAATGAATCTACGTCTCACTACGAACACACAGACGCGAAGATCACAAAAATCGGATCTAAAACGGAAAAGTTATGTATTAAACAAGATTTCCTATAGGTAAATAATAGATTAGATCTAAGCTCGAATTATAAAAGTTGGAAACCTTCTTTATAGTAGCATGAACATGTAGATCACTTATTTATGAACCTAACGCAACTTGAACAGATCAAATCGGAGTTAAAACGGAGATTTTACGGCTAAAACAAGTTGAATGGCAAAACTATAAATAGCTGAAAACGTATTTTCAATATAACCGAACCAAAATACGCTTTCAAAAGGAGGAAACAGAATCTGTAAACACGCTTTGGACTACGGGTTAAGCCAAAAATAATTGTAAGGGCGTATTTGCAAAATTGGCAGCGAAGGGGTATCCTTCAATCTGGGCCGCCGGATTAGAAATAGACAGATGAGATCTAATCTGGTGGGGAGAGAGAAAAATTCAACCAGAACAGTGCCGGCGGCAGTGAGCAACGGCGGCGCCATGGCCGGCCAAATGGAGCTTCGACTTTTGGCCAAACCCACGCGGTTCAACAAGAAAAACACACCAAAAGATGGAGGAGGGGTTGGGGACCTCACCGGAGCTGAAACGGAGGACCGGGAAGCAGTAGAGGCGGCGCAGCGCTCGGTGGTCGACGATGGCTGTGGCGGTGCAAGGGTGAGGCGCAGCTACAGCTTGCTAGGGCAAAAAACTGTGCGGCCGATGGGATAGGAAGGCGGAGGAGGCTCGGCGCTATTTATGGGGCCAGGTTCTTGGGCCTCACGGCATCACGGGAAGCATAGCAGCACCGGCCTCGGCATTGGTGCAGAGGAGTCCGAGCCGGCCACGACGTGAGGAAGGAGGAGGGTCTGACCAGCAGGCCTAGGCTGTCAGTGGTGGAAGAAGGCACGCGGGCGTGGGCGCGTCTAGGATGGGCTGGCAAAGCTGGGCTTCGGCCCAAGCGGAGAAGAGAGGGTGTGCAGCGGCCCGGGAAGGAAAAGAAAGGACTGCGCTGGTGGGCCTTGCGAAGCTGGCGCTAGTGGCTCGCGGCGCGGGAGAGAGTGGGCCATGGCAAAAGCAAGCCCACGGGCCGAACAGAAGAAGGAGAAAGGTGATTTATATATTTTTCTCTTTTCCTAATTGTTTTCCAAAGCAAATTCAAAATATAATTTCAACTCAATTCGAAATCCATCTTCAAACCAACCAATACAAAATATTATGCAACAGCATGAATGCACACTCATTGTTGTTGACCTTATATTTAATTTTATTTTTAATAAAATTATTATTTTCCCTAGGTTCAAGTTCCCACAAAATGCTTAATTAACCAATTTTCTCCTATTTCAAAATGTGCGAAATTTTGGGTGTTACAATCAATTGCATCTACATGACGTTCCTACTATCTAATAGGTGAGGATAGGTCCTAATCCCACCCATAGATCCGTAGATGAGGTTAGTTTCCATGCTCTACTCCTATCCGAGATAGAATTTCGACAGCACCTCCCCGCTGTTCTCCAAATACATGGCCTGCCAGGGAGAGTGTGTATCCGGAGAACAATAGGGAGATGATGCCAAAACTCTGTCTCGGATCGGAGCAGACCATGGAAACTAACCCCACCTACGCATCCACGGGTTGTCCAAAAAACATGGACAATTCAAAACAGGTACAGTTTTAGATATGGAAATATATGCATATTTCTAACCGTATCTCTTTCGAACGGGAGACGCCTAACTGGGTTACGTGATCTATGACCATGATACGGAAAGAGGGGTTATACCTAGGGTGGCGGTGGAGTCAGGCTAGCGGGGCCATGGCGGGTCGGTGCAATGGCGAGGCAACGCGGTGCAGGCAGACCCGTAGCGGCGAGGAAGGCGATCGGGGTCGCCGAGGTACTCCGACTCCGCTCCGACGGGCTCTTTTCTTCAAAAAAGAAACATAAAACTGTCAATACAAAATTTCGGCAGCACCTCCCCTGCATGGTGAGGTTTCCAAAACCTGCAAGAAAACCAACGGCATGATGGCCGACATGCACATATATATGAACGGCATGATGGCCGACATGCACAAGATTATATCCAACCACATATATATAACAATGTCACAACCACTACTATGACTCCTATGACTACCGCCACTACTACTCTACCACTACTACTACCGCAACTACTAGTAATACTACGACGATGATGACGGTAGGGCATACCTAGTGGGTGTCGTAGGGCAGCGGTGGTGAAGGGGCCAGGGCGCCGGTGGACAAGGCGACAGCTGGGGAAGCGCCGGGGATGTGGCAATGGTGGCCGGGGCACCCCCTCCTCCTCCTCCTTCCTCCTTACACCTTCTTCCTCCTCCTACTTCTCTTCCTCCTTCTTCCTCCTTCCTCCTCCTCCAGTGGCACGGGCGCGGGCGCATGCGGGCGCGGGTGGCGCGGGCGGTGTTGGCGCGGGCGTGCCTATGTGCGTGTGTGCGTGTGTGCGGTGTGTGTGGGCCGGCAGGGTTAAATCCCCCCTTTGCCGAGTGCCCCCGATCTGGCACTCGGCAAAGTATTTTTTTTATTTTTTTAAATTCTTTGTCGAGTGCCACCCGGACCGGCACTCGGCAAAGAGGGTTTTTTAAAAAAATTTCCCTTTGCCGAGTGTCTTCTCTTGACACTCGGCAAAGCGCTGATTTGCCGAGTGTCATTTTTTGACACTCGGCAAACCATTTTTTCACTTTTGACCTCCAAACTTTTTCTGCAGTCCTCATACAATACCTGGTACTCCATGTTTCAATATGGCACATTTCTCGGACTTTTTCTATATTTCTTTAATTTATTTCATGTAATTGAATTTTTTTGGATAATTCAAATTATAACTACTAGTCATTCGAATAATGAGAAAATGAATGGAAAAATGATATTCATGTTATTTAGTATAATGTGAGGCCGTATCTAGGAACAGACCACCAATTTCGAACATCTTGTTCACAAAACATGACCGCAAACTTGCGGTCGAGTTGTTTTTAAATTCTACAAAAAGCAAGCGAAGACCGAAAATCTTGAAACTTGTCGAGATGTCATGATATCATATGTGGAGGCTGTGATAAAAAAATGAGAAGGTTTCGCGCAAGTTGTCACGTACGATGCTTGCAAACCGAAGAATCTTCTCGGAGATTCTTTGGGTTGCAAGCATTGTACGTGACAACTTGCGCGAAATCTTCTTAATTTTTTATCACAGCCTCCACATATGATATCATGACATCTCGACAAGTTTCAAGATTTTCGGTCTTCGCTTGCTTTTTGTAGAATTTAAAAACAACTCGACCGCAAGTTTGCGGTCATGTTTTGTGAACAAGATGTTCGAAATTGGTGGTCTGTTCCTAGATACGGCCTCACATTATACTAAATAACATGAATATCATTTTTCCATTCATTTTTTCATTATTCGAATGACTAGCAATTATAATTTGAATTATCCAAGAAAATTCAATTAAATGAAATAAATTAAAGAAATATAGAAAAAGTCCGAGAAATGTGCCACATTAGAACATGGAGTACCAGGTATTGTATGAGGACTGCAGAAAAAGTTTGGAGGTCAAAAGTGAAAAAATATGGCTTGCCGAGTGTCAAAAAATGACACTCGGCAAATCAACGCTTTGCCGAGTGTCAGGAGAAGACACTCGGCAAAGGGTTAATGGCGGCTGTCAGCCGTTAACGACGGCGGGCCTTTGCCAAGTGTTCTGGTTTGCCGAGTGCCCAACACTCGGCAAACCTGGTCTTTGCCGAGTGTTATTGTTTGCCGAGTGCTCGGCACTCGGCAAACTACCTCTTTGCCGAGTGCCAGTTGTTTGCCGAGTGCTTTCTCTCTAGCACTCGGCAAATAGCCTCTTTGCCGAGCGCCCGATAAAAAGCACTCGGCAAAGTCTGGGACACTCGGCAAAGAAGTCATCTCCGGTAGTGACAGGTTCAACTCCTAGTGCTGTACCTGTTGGTTTTTGCCACATGACTCCTACCAACATTGATGATGGTGGCGCAACTTCCCATTACCACTTGGAACCGCCAAGAGGTGAACAATGCAAGATTCCTTAATCGCATAATTAGTAGTTTCTTAACTTACAATAATTTTTGTTTCTTGACTTATGAATCCGGATGGTTGTCGAGCTCTTAATTTGTTTTGAATGTGATCGATCCACTTGATCTTGAGTTTGCTCGCGCTCGCGCGCGTGTGCGTGTGTTGTGCACGCATGGGTGTGTATCATCACTAGATCCTAGAAGATTTGTTCTATTTTTCTGGTTCAAACCCCACCAATTGCTCTTCAAAAGTTTCATAAACCATCTCAATGGCAAGGTTTCTTGATCGCTTCGCCTTATTTGTTACAAGCTAGTGGTCAAGCATGCCAGATCCACAATGCAGCTATTGTGAGCATAAAGAAGCCACAGGTTCAACTCCTAGTACTTTACCTATTGGTTTTTGGCATGTCACTCCCACCAAAATTGATGATGGTGGAGCTGCTTCTTCCCCGCACCACATGGAACCACCAATAGGTGAATAGTGTAGGATTCCTTAATCACATAATTAGTAGTTTCTTAACTTATAATAATTATTGTTTCTTGACTTATGAATCTGGATTGTTGTGGAGCTCTTAATGAATTTAGAATGTAATCGATCCACTAGATCTTACATTTATGTGCACGCACGTGTGCATGTGTGTGTTGTGCACGCGCAGGTGTGTATCACCACTAGATCCTTGAAAATTTGTTCTATTTTTCAGTTTCAAACCCCACCAACTGCTCTTCGAAAGTTTCATAATCCATCTCAATGGCAAGGTTTCTAGATTGCCTCATCTGATTTGTTACAAGCTAATGGTCAAGCATGCCAGATCCACAATGCAGCTGTTGTGAGCATAAAGAAGCCACAGGTTCAACTCCTACTACTGTTCCTATTGTTTATTGCCATGTCACTCCTACCAACATTGATGATGGTGACCTTGCTTATTCCCCTCTCCACATGGAAGCACCAAGAGGTGAATAATGCATGATTCCTTAATCACATAATTAGTAGTTTCTTAACTTACAATAATTTTTGTTTCTTGACTTATGAATCTAGATGATTGTGGAGCTCTCAATGAGTTTACAACGTGATCCATACACTAGATCTTGCATTTGCGCGCGTGTGTGTGTGTGTGTTGTGCACGCGCGGGTGTGTATCACCACTAGATCCAGGAAGATTTGTTCTATTTTTTGGTTCAAATCGCACCAACTGTTCTTTAAAAGTTTCATAAACCATCTCAATGGCAAGGTTTCTTGATTGCCTCATCTTATTTGCTACAAGCTGGTGGTCAAGCATGCTAGATCCACAATGCAGCTGTTGTGAGCATAAAGAAGCCACAAGTTCAACTCGTATTGCTGAACCTGTTGGTTTTTGCCACGTCACTCCTACCAACATTGATGACGGTGACGCTGCTTCTTCCCCTCACCACATGGAACCACCAAGAGGTGATAATGCATGATTCCTTACTCGCATAATTATTAGTTTCTTAACTTATAATAATTGTAGTTTCTTGACTTATGAATCCGGATGGTTGTCGAGCTCTTAATTTGTTTAGAATGTGATCGATCCACTTGATCTTGAGTTTGCTTGTGCTCGCGTGCATGTGCGTGTGTTGTGCACACATGGGTGTGTATCACCACTAGATCCTAGAAGACTTGTTCTATTTTTTAGGTTCAAACCCCACCAATTGCTCTTCAAAAGTTCCATAAAGCATCTCAATGGAAAGGTTTCTTGATCGCCTCGCCTTATTTGTTACAAGCTAGTGGTCAAGCATGCCCGATCCACAATGTTGCTATTGTGAACATAAAGAAGCCACTGGTTCAACTCCTAGCATTGTACATGTTGGTTTTTGGCACATGACTCCCACTAAAATTGATGATGGTGGCGCTGTTTCTTCCCCGCACCACATGGAACCACCAAGAGGTAAATGGAGTAGGATTCCTTAATCACATAATTAGTTGTTTCTTCACTTATAATAATTATTGTTTCTTGACTTATGAATCTGGATTGTTGTGGAGCTCTTAACGAATTTAGAATGTAATCGATCCACTAGATCTTGCTTTTACGTGCGTGCGCGTGTGCATGTGTGTGTTGTGCACATGCGGGTGTGTATCACCACAAGATCTAGGAAGATTCGTTCTATTTTTTAGTTTCAAACCCCACCAACTGCTCTTCAAAAGTTTCATAAACCATCTCAATGGCAAGGTTTCTAGATCACCTCATCTTATTCGTTACAAGCTGATGGTCAAGCATGCCAGATCAACAATGCAGCGGTTGTGTGCATAAAGAAACCACAGGTTCAACTCCTACTGTTGTTCCTATTGTTTTTTGCCATGTCACTCCTACAAACAATGATGATGGTGACCTTGCTTGTTCCCCTCACCACATGGAACCACCAATAGCTAAATTATGCATGATTCCTTACGTGCATAGTTAGTAGTTTCTTAACTTACAATAATTGCTGTTTCTTGACTTATGAATCTCAATGGTTGTGGAGCTCTTAATGAGTTTAGAATGTGATCGATGCACTAGATCTTGCGCTTGCACGTGCACATGTGTGTGTGCTATGTTGTGCACGCATGGGTGTGTATCACAACTAGATCCTGGAAGATTTGTTCTATTTTTCATGTTCAAACCCCACCAATTGCTCTTTAGAAGTTTCATAAACCATCTCAATGGCAAGGTTTCTTGATCGCCTTGCCTTATTTGAACAAGCTAGTGGTCCAGCATGCCAGATCCACAATGCAGCAGTTGAGAGCATAAAGAAGCCACAGGTTCTACTCCTACTGTTGTACCTATTGGTTTTTGCCATGTCACTCCTACCAACATTGATGATGGTAGCGCTGCTTCTTCCCCTCACCACATGGAACCACCAAGAGGTGAATAATGAATGATTCCTTAATCACATAATAGGTAGTTTCTTAACTTAAAATAATTGTTGTTTCTTGAGTTATGAATGTGGATGGTTGTGGAGCTCTTAATGAGTTTAGAATGTGATCGATCCACTAGATCTTGCGTTTGTACGCACGTGTTTCAGTGCTAGTCCTAGGATTTTGAGGGCCCTCTTGCAAACTCATCGCGATGGCCTCTCTAAAATCTTATAATATATAGGCGCTAATTTTACTTGTAAAGCAAAAACAAACCAATAATATATTTTGAATCTAACACCTAAATTAGAAGAAAAACATGACTATATGAGTACAAAATACTAGAAGTTTGGAATACTATACAAATAATTAATTTGGATTAAAAATGAATAAGGAAAAAATACCCAGGGCCTAGACATGAACTGAAACAACTGATTGGTGATTGCAATTCGCAAGAAGGCAGGAACCAAGATGTCGTTGTCATGGAGCCCTGCCTGGTCGGCGTCGTCATGCGCTGTGTCTGTGTCTTCGACAGTCTAGCTCTCCGTGGTGGCGTGGCATGCTAGCTCCACGTGTGTGCATCGGTGTCATGAACTTGCGATCAGAGTGTGTGGCTTGGCTCGTTGCCTCCTCTCTGCCTGGGAAAGAAACACCGACATTGTCTTCTTGGGCCGTCTGGCCAGTTCTCTACCTCTCTTATGTCTTCTCATTAGTTTGTCGATGATGCCTAATGGACTATAGGGCCTCGGGTTTGTATACTTGGGCTTGAGCCCCTCCATAGCCTAGGCCCTCGGCCATCGCACCCCATTCCCTCCCCCTATGGCCGGCACTGGCATGTTTGCATGTGTATGTGCTGTGCATGCACGAGTGTGTATTACCACTAGATCTAGGAAGATTTGTTCTATTTTTTAGGGTCAAACCCCACCTACTGCTCTTCAAAAGTTTCATAAACCATCTCAATGGCAAGGTTTCTTGATCGCCTCATCTTATTTAGTACAAGCTGGTGGTCAAGCATGCCATATCCACAATGCTGCTGTTGTGAGCATAAAGAAGCCACAGGTTCAACTCCAACTGCTGTACCTGTTGGTTTTTGCCATGTCACTCCTACCAACATTGAGGATGGTGGCGCTGCTTCCCCTCACCACATGGAACAACCAAGATATGAATAATGCATGATTCCTTAATCACATAATTAGTAGTTTCTTAACATACAATAATTTTTGTTTCTTGACTTATGAATCTAGATGATTGTGGAGCTCTCAATGAGTTTACAACATGATCCATACACTAGATATTGTGTTTGCGCACGCATGTGCGTGTGTGTGTGTTGTGCATGCGCGGGTGTGTATCACCCCTAGATCCAGGAAGATTTGTTCTATTTTTAGGTTCAAATCCCACCAACTGTTCTTTAAAAGTTTCATAACCATCTCAATGGCAAGTTTTCTTGATCGCCTCATCTTATTTGCTACAAGCTGGTGGTGAAGCATGCTAGATCCACAATGCAGCTATTGTGAGCATAAAGAAGCCACAAGTTCAACTCCTATTGCTGTACCTGTTGGTTTTTGCCAGGTCACTCCTACCAACATTGATGATGGTGACGCTGCTTCTTCCCCTCACCACATGGAACCACGAAGAGGTGATAATGCATGATTCCTTACTCGCATAATTATTAGTTTCTTAACTTATAATAATTGTTGTTTCTTGACTTATGAATCCGGATGGTTGTCGAGCTCTTAATTTGTTTAGAATGTGATCGATCCACTTGATCTTGAGTTTGCTCATGCTCGCACGCGTCTACGTGTGTTGTGCACGCATGGGTGTGTATCACCACTAGATCCTAGATGATTTGTTATATTTTTCAGGTTCAAACCCCACCAATTGCTCTTCAAATGTTTCACAAACCATCTCAATGGCAAGGTTTCTTGATCGCCTCGCCTTATTTGTTACAAGCTAGTGGTCAAGCATGCCAGACAATGCAGCTATTGTGAGCATAAAGAAGCCGCAGGTTCAACTCCTAGTGTTGTACCTATTGGTTTTTGCATGAGACTCCCACCAAAATTGATGATGGTGGCGCTGCTTCTTCCCTGCACCACATGGAACCACCAAGAGGTGACTAGAGTAGGATTCCTTAATCACAAAATTAGTAGTTTCTTAACTTATAATAAAAATTGTTTCTTGTCTTATGAATCTAGATTGTTGTGGAGCTCTTAATGAATTTAGAATGTAATCGATCCACTAGATCTTGCTTTTACGTGCTCACGCGTGTGCATGTGTGTGTTGTGCACGCGC
The DNA here is from genome assembly GCF_019320115.1 of Miscanthus floridulus. Classification (NCBI taxonomy): domain Eukaryota; kingdom Viridiplantae; phylum Streptophyta; class Magnoliopsida; order Poales; family Poaceae; genus Miscanthus; species Miscanthus floridulus. The sequence continues at coordinate 18,040,608 of NC_089594.1, read as the reverse complement.
GAGTGTGTATCACCACTAGATCCTTGAAAATTTGTTCTATTTTTTAGTTTCAAACCCCACCAACTATTCTTCTAAAGTTTCATAAACCATCTCAATGGCAAGGTTTCTAGATCGCCTCATCTTATTTGGTACAAGCTGATGGTCAAGCATGCTAGATCCACAATGCAGCTGTTGTGAGTATAAAGAAACCACAGGATCAACTCCTACTGTTGTTCCTATTGTTTTTTGCCATGTCACTCCTACCAACATTGATGATGGTGACCTTGCTTGTTCCCCTCACCACATGGAACCACCAATAGCTGAATTATGCATGATTCCTTACTTGCATAGTTACTAGTTTCTTAACTTACAATAATTGTTGTTTCTTGACTTATGAATCTAGATGGTTGTGGAGCTCTTAATGAGTTTAGAATGTGATCGATGCACTAGATCTTGTGCTTTTGTGCGCACATGTGCATGTGCTATGTTGTGCACGCAAGGGTGTGTATCACCACTAGATCCTAGAAGATTTGTTCTATTTTTTAGGTTCAAACCCCACCAATTGCTCTTCAAAAGTTTCATAAACCATCTCAATGGCAAGGTTTCTTGATCACCTCATCTTATTTGTTACAAGCTGGTGGTCAAGCATGCTAGATCCACAATGCAGGTATTGTGAGCATAAAGAAGCCACATGTTCAACTCCTACTGATGTACTTGTTGGTTTTTACCACATCACTCCTACCAACATTGATGATGGAAAGTATGCTGACTCAAGACCTACTCAATGAGAGTGTCTTTTAATTGATTCATCAAGGATATCCTCACCACTTCTACACTTAAAGCTATACAATGCACTGCTTCAAGTTTGTTTCCTGTTGTTGAATGTCATAAATCAATTATGATGTATGCTGATCACCATACAAAAAACCATGCAATCCAAAAAAGCAAAACAGATAAGAATGGTGTCAAACTATCTTCATTAGATATCCACAATGTTAATAACCAGTGAGCAAGATAAATCCTTACAATAGGTACTAGCATCTTTTATATCTTTCCTCATCTTGCTAGAACACTAACAATACTCCTACATTTGTTCAGAGCTGTGTCTTCATCAAAATGTTGATCAAGCACAAATTTGAAAAATGTGATGATAGTAGATGTCCTTACACAAGAATGTGGGAAAACAATATTCATGGGAGCAGATGCACGAGGGGAAATTAGACTGTAGCAGAAGTGCGTATATTTGGTCCAGTAGTTGGCTGGTAGAGTCAAAGCTTAGTTTCCTTTATGTTGTTGGCTTTTTATGTTCTTGTATGGGGTGTGGATTAGGTGGTTCTTAATGTTGTGGTAGTAATGGTTATAGTTGTAAAGATTCTCTAATTAATAAGCTCTTTTCAAAGTTTGTTTGAAACATATTACTATGGATTTGAATAGACCTTGGGTTCTTCTGCATTTATTTGGTGATGCCAACCTATCAAACCAATCCAACAAACATTTGTCCTGGCATTTAAAAGGATTTTTTTGCATTTACCTTCTTAAAAAGACCACCTACCAACAACATAGTCAAATGAACCATTCTAGCAGAAGTGTGTCTCTAGTGGAAGTAGTGCGAGGAGCACACAATTAGACCTGAAGATACGCCTGGCATACCCACAGGGAGGGTAGAGGTTGATAGTGGCAACGATAATGACTTGTCGTCATCTAGCTCATGTGTATCATCAGACATTTCATCGGATGAAAGGTTGGTGCTGGTGCTCGGTGGCTGCAAACGATGTTGGAGGTACTACATGGTGAGCAAGAAGGAGTTACCCACCTGCATCAACTGCAAGTAGCCTTGCCTTATCGGCTTCTACAGCGACAAGAAGCACAACTAGAGCAAGTGAAGGGGAAACCAGCATGCTAGAGCAGAACATCTGACATTGACTTCTGTTATAGAAACAAGAAAGATAGTTTTTTAATTCATGAGGCATATGTAACATGTCAAAACATTTGGAAGATAATGAAAAGTGTGCTAGCTCAAGCTCTGCTCAATGAGAGCGTCTTTTAATTGATTCATCAATGGTATCTTCGCCACATCTACACTTTCAAGTTGCACGATGCACTTCTTCAAGTTTGTTTCCTGTTCTTGAATGTCATAAATCAATTATGATGTAGGCTGATCACCTTATAGAAAACCATGCAATCTAAAAAAAGCAGAATAGATAAGAATGGTGTCAAGCTATCTTCATCAGATATCCACAATGTTAACAACAAGTGAGCAAGATAAATCCTTACCATTGGTACTAGCATCTTTTATATCTTTCCTTATCTTTTTCTATAATACTCCTACATTTGTTCAAAGCGTTTTCTTCATCAAAATGTTGATCAAGAACAAATTTGAAAAATGTGGTGATAGTAGATGTCCCTGCACATGAATGTGGGAAAACAATATTCAAGGGAGCAGATGCACGAGGGGAAATTAGATATATAGCAGAAGTGTGAATATTTGGTCTAGTAGTGGGCTGGTAGAGTCAGAACTTAGTTTGTTATATGTTGTAGGCTTTTTATATTCTTGTATGGGGTGTGGACAAGGTGGTTCTTAATGTTGTGGTTGTAATGTTATAGTTGTCAAGATTCTCTAATCAATAAGCTCTTTTCAAGGTATTTTTTAAACGTATTACTATGAATTTGAATAGACCTTGGTTTCTTCTGCATTTATTTGGTGATGCCAACCTATCAAACCAATCCAACAAACATTTGTCCTGGCATTTAAAAGGATTTTTTTGCGTTTACCTTCTTAAAAAGACCACCAACCAACAACTTGGTCAAATGCAACATTGTAGAAGAAGTGCACTCTAGTGGCAGTTGTGCAAGGAGCACACAGTTGGACCTATAGCTACGCCTAGCACTACCCATAGGGAGGGTAGAGGTTGATAGTGGCAACGACAATGACTTTCGTCGTCTAGCTCATGTGTATCATCAGACATTTCATCTGATGAAAGCTTGGTGCTGGTGCTCGGTGGCTGCAAATGATGCTTGAGGTACTTCACGGTGAGCAAGAAGGAGTTCCCCACCTGCATCAACTGCAAGCAGCCCTACCTTATTGGCTTCTGCTGTGGCAAGAAGGACAACTAGAGCATGGTGAAGGGGAAACCAACATGCTAGAGCATAACATCTGACATTGACTCTTGTTATAGAAACAAGAAAGACAGCTTTCATATTCATGAGGCATATGTAACGAGACAAAACATTTGGAAGATAATGAAAAGTGTGCTAGCTCAAGGCCTGCTCAATGAGAGCGTCTTTTAATTGATTAATCAAGGGTATCCTCGCCACATCTACACTTTCAAGTTGTATGATGCACTTCCTCAGGTTTGTTTCCTATTCTTAAATATCAGAAATCAATTATGATGTTGGCTGATCACCTTACAGAAAACCATGCAATCCAAAAAAAGCAGAACAGGTAAGAATGGTGTCAAGCTATCTTCATCAGATATCCACAATGTTAACAACAAGTGAACAAGATAAATCCTTATCATTGGTACTAGCATCTTTTATATCTTTGCTTATCTTTTCTAGAACACTAACAATACTCCTACATTTGTTCAGAGTGGTGTCTTTATAAAAATGTTGATCAAGCATAAATTTGAAAAATGTGGTGATAGTAGATGTCCTTGCACACGACTATGGGAAAACAATATTCATGGGAGCAGATGCATGAGGGGAAATTAGATCTATAGCAGAAGTGTGTCTATTTGGTCTAGTAGTGGGCAGGTAGAGTCAAAGCTTAGTTTCCTATATGTTGTAGGCTTTTTATATTCTTGTATAGGCTGTGGACTAGGTGGTTCTTAATGTTGTGGTAGTAATGATTATAGTTGTCAAGATTCTCTAATTAATAAGCTCTTTTCAAGTTTTTTTGAAACGTATTACAATGAATTTGAATAGATCCTTGGGTTCTTCTGCATTTATTTGGTGATGCCATCCTATCAAACCAATCCAACAAACATTTGTCCTGGCATTTAAACGGACTTTTTTGCATTTACCTTCTTCAAAAGACCACCTACCAACCACTTGGTCAAATGCACCATTCTAGCAGAAGTGCATCTCTGGTGGTAGTTGTGCAATGAGCACACAATTGGACTAGCATCTATGCCTGGCACTACCCACAAGGAGGGTAGAGGTTGATAGTGGCAACAACAATGACTCATCATCATCTATCTCATGTGTATCATCACACATTTCATTGGATGAAAGGTGGATGCTGGTGCTCGGTGGCTGCAAATGGTGCTGGAGGTACTGCATGGTGAGCAAGAAGAAGTTCCCCACTAGCATCAACTGCAAGTAGCCCTGCCTCATCGGCTTCTACAACAACGAGAAGCATAGCTAGAGCAAGTGAAGGAGAGACCGACATGCTAGAGCAGAACATCTAACATTGACTCTTGTTATAGAAACAAGAAAGACAGTTTTGAAAAAGGATGAGACATATGTACCAAGACAAAACATTTAGAAGATAATGAAAAGAGTGCTAGCTCAGGACCTGCTGAAAGAGACCTTCTTTTAATTGACTCGTCAAGGGTATCCTCACCACATCAACACTTTTCTTGTTGTACAATGCCAACTTCAAGGTTATTTCCTATTCTTGAATGTCATAAATCAGTGATGATGCAGGCTAATCACCTTAGAAAAAACCATGCAATCCAAAAAAACCAGAACTAATAAGAATGGTGTCAAACTATGTTCATCAGATATCCACAATGTTAATAACTAGTGAGCAAGATAAATCCTGACCTTTGGTACCAGCATCTTTTATATGTTTCCTTATCTTCTCCGGAACACTAACAGTACTCCTACATTTGTTCAGAGCTGTGTCTTAATCAAAATGTGGATCAAGCACAAATTTGAAAATTGTGGTGATAGTAAATGTCCCAGCACATGAATGTGGGAAAACAATATTGATGATGGGAGTAGATGCTTGAGGAGAAATAAGATCTATAGCAGAGGAGTTCGCCTATTTGGTTTAGTAGTGGGCTGGTAGAGTCAAAGCTTAGTTTCCTATATGATGCAGGCTTTTTATATTCTTGTATGGGGTGTGGACTAGGTGGTTCTTAATGTTGTGGTAGTAATGATTATAATTGTAAAGATTCTCTAATTAATAAGTTCTTTTCAAGGTTTGTCTGAAACATATTACTATGTATTTGAATAGATCCTTGGGTTCTTTTGCATTTATTTGGTGATGCCAACCTATCAAACCAATCCAATAAACATTTGTCATGGCATTCAAAAGGATTTTTTTTGCATTTACCTTCTTCAAATGACCACATACCAACAACATGGTCAAATGAACCATTCTAGCAGAAGTGTATCTCTGGTGGAAGTAGTGCGAGGAGCACATAGTTAGACCTGTAGATACGCCTGGTACTACCCACAGGGAGGCTAGAGGTTGATAGTGGCAACAACAATGACTTATCATCGTCTAGCTCAGGTGTATCATCAAACATTTCATCGGATGAAAGCTTGGCGCTGGTGCTCGGTGGCTGCAAATGATGCTAGAGGTATTGCATGGTGAGCAAGAAGGAGTTCCCCACCTACATCAACTGCAAGCAGCCCTGTCTTATTGGTTTGGCAGCGGCGAGAAGGACAACTAGAGCATGGTGAAGGGGTAACCAGCATTGTCACACCCGATTTTAAGGATAAAATGGGATGCATAATCTTATCTACGCCCAGAGATCAGTCACAAACATAAGCCGACAAATTATAAATAGTATCATCACAAGTGTTTACTACATCACGAATATTAAGACATAGTCTTCACATAAGTGTAGCGGAAGTATAAAGTAGAATCTCTCGCAGAAGCTCCATATCACAGGGATGTCAACTAGTTGACCACAAGTCTAGTAATGCTCTGGAAAGTCATCATTACCATAGCCATCTGTTACCCATCCAAGATTTTTATCCAAATAATGAAAATAAACAAGCGTAAGTACGTGTCGTACTCAACAAGTGTAACATGGGGTTCATGAGGCTCAAAGGCTTGACATAGGTTTAACAGCATTTAGCTTTTAGTTGTCACAATTTTAGCATATGAATAGCATCAAGTTGTCATAATCCCATAGTAAACATATGATCAGTGTAAACATGATTAATGAATAGCATAAACACATAATTAATAGTGATCTTCAATTCCATAAGGGTCCAAGGCTGCTCGTGACCGTGAGCACGGTTGATATACCAGTTTTACACTCTATAGAGGTTGTACACTTTCATTGTGAGTTATGTTACCTAGATGCTCGGGTTAATTACTCCCAAAACACTTCCAAGGTGAGCAGGAAGGGGTCACTATGAAGCCTTTCAAAGGGTCGTCTAACAAGTTAGGGCCATTAGATTCACTCGGCAAACAGATGTAGAGCCCCCCTTCCCAATGGCACATTGACACACAGGCTATACACATGGGGACAAAGGCCACACTATACCCGATTCGGCAAGACATTCTTATGCCAATAAAGGTAACCTCTAACAAGCTAGAAAAGGACCTCATACTGAGCTAAAGCCAGAGCCATGTAGCCCTCACAGCTGTACTGTAAGTCTCGGATGTTCGCTTACATATAAGTCCTTAGGAAGAGGAATCTGAAGCATTTAGAAAGTAGCTAAATACTCTAGGCCCCTGTTTCCAAGTTGCTAAAAAGTCATGTTTCAATGTTTATTGCATATACCATTAGTCAAGTTACAAGATCAGGGTTTAATTGAGCACTAGCAAAGCTACCCAATGCACACCCCATAGGAGACAAGGTATAAGTTCAATTCTAGGGAATTCCTATCATGGTGACACATGCAACATGAATTTAATGTATTAAAGTTGATAGGAAACAAGGATAATCCCATGCTATACTTGCCTTGAACAAAGCGCTCCAGCTGATCTTGCTCATCAAAGTAATACTCTTGGTCACCCATGTAAGGCTCACCGCCTATACTCGATAACCACAGCAACATACAAGCATCCAGAGGCAATCATGCATAGCAAACAAAAGCTATAGATTAGAACAGCACACCAATCAGCATAAAATCAAGATGAAAAGTTTGTAAAATGAATCTACGTCTCACTACGAACACACAGACGCGAAGATCACAAAAATCGGAGCTAAAACGAAGAAGTTATGAATTAAACAAGATTTCCTTTAGAAAAAAAATTAAATCTAACCTCAAATTTTAAAAGTTAAAAACATACTTAACAGTAGTATGAACATGTAGATTATGGAATTACGAACCTAACGCAAGTTGAACGGATCAAATCGGACTTAAAACGAAGATTTTATGGCGTGTAGAAGGTAATGGCAATTCTGTAAAAAAAGGAAACTTGATTTTTGAATTTAAAATAATCAAAATCTGATTTAAAACCGAACAAGGGACTATGACCACAATTTGAAGAAAAGACAGGGGCTCTTTAGCAAAAGTTCAGGGACAGTGGGTTAAGATCCAAATAATTACAAGGGCCTTTTTGTAAAATTGCAAGCGAAGGGGTATCTTCTAATCTCAGCCCTTGATTTTGAATCAGATGGTTGGGAATACTCCAGAGAGAGAGAACGGATGGATGGTTGGGAATACTCCAGAGAGAGAGAACGGACGGCGAGGCCAGCAGCGAACCTAGGCGGCGGCGCCATTGACAGAACCTCGCCGGAGCTGGGCAAATCAATGACTCAAGCCACCATTTGGCTCGAGAGGAGGTCAGGGAGCAAGAGGAGCTCAAGACGAACTCAATGGAAGGAACTAGGGTGGCGGCAATGGCATGCTAGTGAAGCAGTGCTAGATAGGGTGGCTCGAGCTCACCGGAGTGATTGGGGAAAGCGGGTAGGGCTTCGATTAAGCTCGGTTTATGGTTCTGGGAGCTATCTTGGGCCATGGTGAACTGACCTAGTTGGTCTATTGCAACTAAAAACGAGCAGAGGCTGCAGGCAGTGGGCTATGGTGGCGGTGGAGCGACGGCGTAGTGGTGCAAGGTGACACAAAGTGTGAGAGAGGAAATTAAGGGGTTAGGCATTCTCGCGAACTTGACTAGGAGCTCGAGTAGGTACTTACAAAGATGGAGGAACGGCGTAACGGCATGATGGCGTTGAACTGCTCTTGTCGGATCTCCTATGATGGCAGCGGCTTCGTTGCGGCTCGGAGCAAGGGCGACAATTTCGACACGACTAGATGAAGGCGGCGGACATAGGCTCAGCTTTTATTAGGTGGGGCGATGTGGGGAGCATGCCACTGTGAGAGCTCATAGCGGAGGCGAACACAGCGGCGCAGTATCCTGCTCGAACACGAGCTAGAGGAGGATGACGCGGCTGACAGGTGGACCTGGGCTATCAGTGAGAGAGAAGGCATGGGCCGCGATGTCAGCGAGAGGGAAAGGAGGGCGTTGCGTGGCATGCGGTTTGCTGGGCCATGACCGGGCCGCTGCGGGAGAAGTGGAGCGCGCGAATGAGACTGGGCTGACGCTCGCTGGGCCGCGGGGAAGAGCCGAAGCAGAAGAGAGGCAGGCCACGCGGAAGCTGGCTACGGGCCGAAAGCAGGGAAGGGAAGGAAGAAAAATTCATTTTCCTTTTCTAATTTTCCAAACCAAATTTTGAAATGCAAATTCAAATCAATTTAAAGTTTGATTTCAAATCACATAATTCAAAAATAATATGCAATAGCATGAATGCATAGACATGTAGGTAAACCTTATATTTGATTTTAATTTGATAAATTTATTATTTTTCTATGTTGCATGCACACACTATTGCATAAAAAAATCCAATTCACCTATTTAAAAGTGATGCAAATTTTAGGGTGTTACAATTCTACCCCCTTAAAATGAATCTCATCCTCAAAATTCGGACAATGCTTACTCAAAAAGCCGCGGGTATGTTTTTCTCAGATCTGCTTCTCTTTCCCAAGTAGCCTCATCTTCTGTATACCGATTCCACTAAACCTTATACATCTTTATAACTCAGCTCCTCATAACTCTTTGTGTCGTCTCCAAAATCTTTACCAAAAACTCCTCATTGGTAAGATCTTCCTTAACTGTAAGCTCTTCTAACGGTATCTGCTCCCCTAGTACACGCAAACACTTCTTCAGTTGAGACACATGGAACACATCATGTACACCTAACAAGGTCTCAGGCAATTCCAACTGATAAGCCACTTCTCCACGCGTCTCTAAAATCTTGAAAGGCCCAATATACCTTGGTACTAACTTTCCTTTCATGTTAAACCTTGTCATACTTCTCATTGGTGACACCTTCAGGTAAACATAATCACCTATTTTGAAAACCAATTCCCTTCTCCTAGTGTTAGCATAACTCTTCTGATGAGACTGTGCCACTCTTAAGTTATCTATAATCATCCTTACTTGCTCCTCTGCGTCTCATAAAACATTCAGTCCGAACACTTGGGTTTCTCCCATTTGATTCCAAAACAACGGGGTTCTACACTTTCGTCCTTACAAAGCTTCCAAATGTGCCATATTGAGACTCTTCTGATAACTTTTGTTATATGAAAACTCTTCATAAGGCAAACTCTTGTCCCAACTTGTACCATACTACAATGCACAAGCTCTCAGCATATCCTCTAGTATCTGATTGATCCTCTCAGTTTGTACATTTGTCTGAGGATGATAGGCTGTACTAAAATTCAATATTGTTCCGAACAAACTATGCACTTGCTGCAAAAATGAGATGTAAATTGAGTACCTCGATCAGACACAATTTTCTTGGGAACTTCATGTAAACACACTATCCTCTTCATATATAATTGGGCCAACTTCAGTCCTTTATAATGTGTCTTGACCGGTATAAAGTGAGCAACTTTAGTTAACCGGTCCACTATCACCAATATTGAATCATAACCTCTCTAAGTACGTGGTAACCCAACAATAAAATCCATTCTGACTTCTTCCCACTTCCACTCAGGTATCTTCATTGGTTGTAGCAGTCCTGCAGGTCTTTGAAGTTTTGCGTTAACTCTATGACAAGTATCACATATAGCAACATACTCAGCAACATCTCTCTTCAGTCCGTACCACCAATACTTCTCTTTCAGATCCAAGTACATCTTGGTACTTCTGGGATGAATAGAGTAAGTAGACTCATGTGACTCATGAAGAATTGCATCTCATATCGCCTTATTCTCAGGCACACATAGCCTTTTCCCAAACCAAAGAGTTCTATTGTCATCCATATGAAAACCTGGTGCCTTGCCAATCACTATGTTCTCCACTATCTCTTTCAACCTCGCATCCTGTAACTGGCCCTTACGTATTTCTTTCTCCAGTGTAGGTTCTATCACCAACTCTACTGCATTTGTGACAAAACTCAAGTTCAGTCGCTTAAATTCAGCACACAATTCACTTCACATAGGTGCCACCTGCACCTTATTGGCATAACTCTTCCTGCTAAGAGCATTGGCAACAACGTTCGCCTTTCCAGGATGATAGTGTACCTCCAAATCATAATCTTTATTTAGCTCTAACCATCAATGTTGTCTTATATTTAGACCTGTCTAAGTGAAAATGTACTTTAGACTCTTGTGATCAGTATAAATATCACTCTTATGTCTGATAAGATAGTGTCTCCATATTTTCAAAGCATGAACCACGACGGCTAATTCCAAATCATGAGTAGGATAGTTTAGCTCATACTTTCTCAATTGTCGGGATGCATAGGCCACAACTCTTCCTTCTTGTATAAGAACACATCCGAGACCTTAACGAGATGCATCACAGTAGATAGAAAAGCTCTTGCTCAAATCTGGCAAAACCAACATTGGGGTGGTAGTCAACCTCTTCTTCAATTCTTCAAAGTTAGCCTGGCACTTCTCGGGCCAAACAAACTTAACATTTTTCTCCAACAAAGCTATCATAGGCTTGGCAAGTTTAGAAAAACCTTCGATGAACCTTCTGTAGTATCCAGCCAATCCCAAGAAACTACGAATCTCTCCCACATTGGTTGGTGGTTTCCAATTCAACACATCTCTCATATTGCTTGGATCTACTGATATTCCACCATTAGAGACAACATGGCCTAGGAATGAAACTTCCTTCAACCAAAATTCACACTTGCTTCGCTTAGCATATAACTTGTGTTCTCTGAGCTTTTGCAAGACTAACCTTAGATGTTCAACATGCTCTTCTTCCGTTTTGGAGAATACCAGTATATCATTGATAAATACCACCACAAACTTATCCAAAAACTCCATGAACACCTTATTCATCAAGTACATAAAGTATGCAGGTGCATTGGTCAAACCAAAGTGTAGCACCCGGTTTTAAGAACTATTTACACCAGAATTTGGAAGGAGGATCTCAAGAGCTCGAGAACTCCCAAAATCATGTCAGCAAGGAATCGATTGCGTGCGAGTCGGAACCAGCTGATTCGGATGCAGCACTAGAATCGGCTTTCTTCAAATAGCACCAGCAGACAATGACAGAGGCTATGATTGGCGCTAGGACGAGACATGCTGGACTCTACAAAAAGGGAAAGATTAGAGTCCAAGTTATCTTAAATTAGGAATATTTTCATTATACCAAAGATTGTATTGAGTCATACTCGAGTAAGGTTCATGTTTAGACTCCGAGTATAAATATCAAACCCCTGCTATTGTAAAAACAACAATCAATCAAATACAAAGTCAATTACTTTTTTTGGCTCCGGCCACCCCTTAGGAGTAGGAGTAGAGTAGATCTCGGTGAGTTCTTCAGTGAGTACGGCTGCATCAATCCGGTCGACCTCCACTACTTGTCTGTAAGTACCGTCATGGTCTATACCTCTGTTCGTATGGCTGCATCGATCCGGTCGACCCCCACTGCGACTCTGGTATAGGCTAGTTATCGATTCTTGTCTAATTCAAGTATGGCCTGTATGATTCTGCCTCACACCCCACTGCTTGAATTAGATCAAGGTCAAGTTATCGGCTCTACCTTAGTATGGCAGTCTTTTGTAGATTCATTAAGTTATCGATATTGCTTATTGCTTTTATTGTTTATCTAATTATAGCAATATCACTCTGCCCGATTGAGATTGATCTAGATCGGCCTTATATCTTATTTAACTCATCATTTGCTAATCTAAAACTGAGTTAATCTACATCTTAAGCGATGAGTTATGTTTTTTATCGGCTATTTTGCGTCAATCTTAATCGTGCATGGCGTGCAGTTAAGGCATGTCCGATCTTGAGTAGATCTATTAGTTAATGAAAACCGTTCCATGGCCTGTCATCATGGCCTGTGGGATTCTGCCTCTCACCCCACTGTTGGCACCGTGGAGTGGGGATCGTTAGTTAGTAGACCTATTCCTGAGAAGGCATGACCTTAACTGTGCGCTATGCCTGAATCGGCTATTTAGCCGATATCGAATGCTTTCACGAACAGTTCACATTATGAGATCATTGAAGTAGAGATAAGTTGAAAGATGCGTTAGCCCCATGATCTTGTTATGGTATTGTGGCCTGCACGATTCTACCTCATGCCCCACTGATATTAGTAATGAGTTAGGGTCGTCGAGTCTATTGTTGTTTCTACGGCCTGCATGATTCTGCCTCATGCCCCACTGGTCATGGTGATAGATGAGATCTAACATGTTCATTAGATTTACCTTTATTAAATGGTTAAGAGGTGTTGAGTTGTTTCTTTAAATAAAAGGAGTTTGGTTACTTGTAATCATTGGCTTAGTATAAACCAATCATCATTGATATCTTATTGACATTGATTAATATTTGCTTAAATAACATTTATCCTGAATGATAACTGATTCTTCTTATACAACCCCATGAGCTTTAATCGATTCATTCTTGTGAACATGCTGGGATTGGCTATTTAGTCGATTTCCTCTCATATTGACTCTCAGAGCCGCACATTCGGGACTGTCTGGCAACACCGGCATGTTCTGCCCTTAATTACTGATAAGCTTTCTCTCCTTGTCAATTGCAGGGTCAAATTGACTGGCACGTCTCTGGAGGATTGCGCAGGATCGACCACCCTTGCGCTAAAGCCAGGTGGATCTGCTCCATTGAGCGGGCCCTTCTAGCTTGCTGTGTGTGTCCTCGGCGCAGAGGCAAAAACTCTATGTCGACAAGAACAAAACCAGATACACACCATATGTGAGCCCAGGAAGTCAAATCTCACATATAGCTACAAATAAGGGTAATATCAATAGGCAATGCTTAAATACATAACGTATTAGTATAAAGAATATAACCTCAGAGTATAGACAGTGGAAAGACAACTCCGATCTTTAGGCGAAGACTCCAAATCCACAGGGACAACTAACTGGTTGACCACAAGCCTAATTCCTCCAAACTTTAGCAATCTAGTACCCATCAGGGATTTTTCCAAAGATTTAAAATGTAAAGCAAGTGTAAGTACATGTCGTACTCAACAAATATAACATGGGGTTCATGAGGCTCAAAAGGCTGACACTGGGTTATCTGCGATTAACTTTTAATTGTCACAATTTTAGCAATTGAGTAGCAACAAGTTTATCACAAACCTAGAAACACAAGATCAGGTAAACATGAATAATGAACAACATAAACAGTAATCATTAGTGAGCATCTTCATCATCAGTATCATCTGTGTTCATCACCATTAACCATTCATGATCATCTATTTCGTAAATGTTCCAAGGCCGCTCATGACCGTGAGCATGGCTGATATACCAGTTTTACACTCTGCAGAGGTTGTACACTTTCACTATGAGTCATGATTTACCCTTTCGCCCAAGGTGATCAGCCTCTTGACCCACTACCAAGGAAGGTCGACAGGTTTCACAATGAAGCCTTTCAAAGGTTCGTCTAACAAGTCAGGGCCGCTAAGGTTTCCCCATCCGTAAGCATGAACCCCCGTCCATGGAGTGACTAACAAAATACCAAGAAACCAAAGTGCACCCTCTTGGCAAGCCGAGATCAAACAAACCAGAGCCCCTTTTGTGCCATAAAGGTAACCACTAACAAGCTAGAAAAGGTCCTCATACTGAGCTAAAGCCAGAGCCATATAGCCCTCACAGCTATACTGTAAGTCCCGGATGATCACTTACAGATAAGTCCTTAGGGAGAGAAATCTAGAGCACCATAAAAATAGCCCAATGCTCTAGCCCCCTTGTTCCATGTTGCTAAAAAGCATCTTTTAATGTTTATTGCATATACCATTAGTCAAGTTACAAGATCATGGTTGTAGTTGAACACTAGCATCATACTACCCAATGCAATACCCCATAGGTATCAAGGTATAGGGTAACAAATCACTAGAAAATCCTTAGTGGCAGTCAAGGTAGTAACATGCAGTATGATAAGTGATTAATGGTGTATAGGACAACAAGGAAGATCCCATGCTATACTTGCCTTAAACACCGATCCTTCGGTAAGCTTTAATCTTCAACATTCTCCTTCTTCTCCTTGATCACCATGTATATCTCACCGACTGGACGTAATCATAAAGCACCACACAAGCATCCATACAATCATACAGGAGCAAACAATAGATCTAAAATAGAATAGTACACCAATCATAGAAAAAATAAGTGAAAGAGTTTGAAACACGATTCTACGCATCGCTATGAACACACAGACGTGAAAAGCACACTAATCGGAGCTATGGTTGAAAAGATACAACTACCGAGAGATCTACTCATAAAACTACTAGCTTCATGTGTTTTAACTATATGAAAACATATATAAGATATTTTATAGATAATAGAAATTAAGTCAAATTTAAGTTTGAAATATAATACTAAAGTAAAACAAATCATATTTGATTTATAAAATCCAGTTGCATAATCATTAATCAAGATATGATCTAAACCATGAAATTTCAGAAATAGTAATATGGTAAACACTGTTACGAATGCGTAGATCTTGTTGCTATGAATCTAATGCAACTTGAATGGACTAAAACGGAGTTGAAATGTAGAACATATGATTTAAACAAGATTTCCTTTAATACAATAATAGATTAAATCTAATCACAAATTTTAAAAGTTGAAAACACATCTAACAGTAGTATAAACATGTAGATTATGAATTTATGAACCTAACGCAATTTGAACGGATCAAATCGGAGTCAAAACGGACAAGTTATGACCAAAACAAAATCAGTGGCAATTCTGTAAATAGCTGAAAACGTATTTTAGACTTAACCGAAACAAAATACGCTTTCAAATGAAGAAAACAAAATCTGTAAACATGTTTTGGACTGTGGATTAAATTAGTAGAAAAGAGAGGCCTCTTTAGCAAGTATGCCAACCAAAGGGGTATGGAGGAATATCGACCGTTGGGTCAGATGCCAAGATTCGATCGGGAAGGGAGAGGGAGGAGGCTGCCACTGGAACAGTGGCCGGCATGGTGGCGCGCCATTGACAACGACGAGAAGCTTCACGGCGAGCTCGGTTTGGGCAAATCTGACCCCCATGAGACACGGGAAGAGGACGGGGAGCAAGAGGAGGAGATGGCAAACCCGATGAGGGCATCAGGGTGGCCCAACATGGCATGGCGGCGAGCTGTCCACGACGGCGCCATGGATGAGCACGACGGTGTTCTTGGGGAGGAGCCTACGGTCCACTACCGAGAGATCCAAGGACACGGGGAGAGAGAGAAGCTCTAGGTGAACTCACCGAGACCAACAACGCGAGCGTGGAACCAGCAACGGCGCGTAGCAACGACTTGAACCCAATGGCACGGCGACGGTGCTAGGGCGAGGCGGCTACGAGCATGAGTAGGATGGGGATGGCGATGCTCAGGTGGATGCAGGCGGAACGGTGCTCCTATTTAAGACCGGGGAAGCAACATGGGGCACATGGCAACCGAGCGAGGCGGGGCGGCGACGGACTGCTCGGTGGAGTCCGAACCGGCTACGCGAGGTAGAGGAAGAGCCTGACAAGGCAGGTCCACCGGTCAGTGAGAGTGGATGCAGACCAGGGTTATCAGCCAGGGAGAGGATGCGCGCGGGCGCTGCGTCCTACTAGGCTAGTGCCAACGGGCCGGCGCAGAGGCAAAGTGGGTTGGCTACGGTTGTGCGGGAGCAAAGCTGGGCCATGCGCGGGAGAAAGAAAAGCGGGCCATCTTGCCAGCGGGGAAACGAGGCCGAGCGGCTTGGGCCACCTACGGGAAAGAGAAGCTAGTGGGCTAGGTTGAGTGAGAACAGATTTTCCATTTTCCAAAACATTTTTCCCTATTTTGTTTTCAAAACCTAATCCAAATGTAACCCAAATCAAATTCAAATAGAGTTTAAAATACACTTTTAAATAAAAATGAGAAATTTTGGTAACTTTTCAAAAATAATTTTTACAACTTTTTAAATGCTTTTATTTCCTAATTTTCTTTTCTTTCACTTCAAAGCCAATTTCAAAAGCATTTGAAATTCATTTCAAATTTTGGACTCAACCACCCATTACAATAAATCAAATGCACCGGCATGTATGCACAACCATGTTGCTAAGCCCTATGATAAATTTTAAAATAATGAAAATTATTATTTTCCTATGTTTCATGAGCACAAAAATACAAAATTAAATCAATTTAACTACATTTTTCAAAAGGAGCAAATTTTAGGGTGTTACACAAAGAACATAATGGTATACTCATACAAACCATACCCCATAGTAAAGGCTATCTTGGGTATGTCAGTTGCACGAATCTTCAACTAATGATAACCAGAACGAAGATCAATCTTAGAGAAAACACAAGCACCTCTAAACTAATCAAACAAGTCATCAATTCTAGGCAACGGATACTTGTTCTTGAAAGTAACCTCATTTAGTGATCAATAATCCACACACATTCTCTAGGTACCATCTTTCTTGTCAACAAATATAACCGATGCTCCCCAAGGTGACAAACTAGGACGAATAAAACCTTTCTCCTGTAACTCCTTTATTTGTTTCTTAAGTTCCTCTAATTCATTAACCCCCATTCTATATGGATGCTCAGCATAGGTGCAGTTCTAGGTAATAATTCAATAACAAACTCAATGTCACGGTCAGGTGGCATACCTAGCAAATCATCGAGAAACACATCTGGAAACTCATCCACCACTGGGTCCTCCTTGTTGACAAGATCATCAAGCTGATTTACTATGGCTGTCAGTTGTGCTTATACTACAACATCAACATTGATTCTTTCCCCATTCGGTGCGGTCACAACAACTACCTTCTCTTAACACTGAATGACTGCCCGATTTTGTTTCATCCAGTCCATACCCAGAATCACATCAATGTTAGATGTTCTCAACATAATAGGGCTCACTTTGAACTCTACCCCCCTTAAGGATAGATTAGTCGAAAGACATCGATAAGAAGCTTGCATACTACCTCCTGGTGAGTTTACTAATATGGGATTTTGCATGGCACATAAGGGTATGCTATGGTTTCTAACAAATGCTTGTGATATGAATGAATGTGAAGCTCTAGAATAAAAAAGAACAGTGGCAGGAGTGGAATTGACATCGAACGTACCGAGCATGACTTCTGGTTTTGCAAGCATCGTCTCTGTGGACACATGATTCACCTTTCCTGTGTTGGGCGCTGGCTTATAATAACTATTCTGCCTCTGTGGGGTCTACTAGTTTGGCTTCTCAGGGCAGTTATACGACAGGTGACCCTCTTTTCCACAATGGAAACACTTGTTAGGAGTGCTAGGGGCACTGGCCTTCATGGGGGTGTTGTTGGGTGTTCCCTATTGTGGTGTCTGCTAACCACTCTGCTGCTAGGGACATTGATTGCCATTCTGCTGCTGATACGGTGGACGCTGCTGGTTCGGGTTGCACTGAGGGTACTGACCACGATTCCACTGATTGGGTGGTCCCTAGTACCTCTGCTGGAAGCCTTGCTGAGGGTTGGTGCGTGAATGAGTATTACTTCCAGAGGCTTGTCCCTGAAGCCTCCTCTTCTTGTCCTCCATCTCTTTGCGCTTGTTGTCAATAACAATGGCATGGTTCACCAACGTCTAGAAGTTGGGATATGTATTGGACATAAGCTGGAGTTGTAGACCATCATACAGACCCTTGAGAAAGTGGTGTTGTTTATTAGCATCATCAGCCACCTCATTCGGAGCGTAACATGACAACTGAGCAAAGTTGTCATGATACTCAACTACGAACATAGATCCCTACTTCAGAGCTCTAAATTCCTCCTACTTGAGCTCTATCAATCCTTCGGGTATGTGGTAGGATTGGAAATTCTCTCTAAACTCCTGCCAGGTGATAGGAGGAGCATTGGTGGGATGTCCATACTTGAATGCCTCCCACTAGTCTTGAGCTTCTCCCTGAAGTTGTCCTGACGCGTACAACACCTTCTGTTGGTCATCGCACTGTGCTATGTTGAGTTGCTTTTCCACTGCACGAAGCCAATCATCCACTTCCAGTGGATCAGTGGCATGAGAAAACACTAGGGGACGGCCCTTCAAGAATTCACCACGCTTGTCACGCGGTGCTCCACCAATTGGTTGATTTTGCTGATTCTGCACCAGAGCTTGCATAAGCTGTGTCTGCACTACCAAGAGCTGCTTAATAGTAGGCAGCGGTGGTGGTGGTGGTGGATGTGGGGGAACACCTCCATGACCTCGGCCTCTTCCTCTTCCAGACATCTGACATTCAACAGAAAATGTTCAAATTTAGAGATTTCCAAGTTATATGCACTTATAGAGATATAGAAGACATTCTGAAAAATTTCTGGACGAGTTCCAATATTAGCAGCTCGGTAAAACAGTCATATCTCAAGTTCCAAATACCCAAAAGAGGCGTTCTTTACATGGTTTGAAATCTTAAGAAATTTTCTACAACTTTTATTCAGACCACATTTCCAGATTATGTCATTAGTTTACTAAAAAATAGGATACAACCAAAACTATTCCAGATTCTAGACTGCGCAAAAACTTTAATTTGAAACAGCCATATCTCACAAACCAGATCAGATATAAAGGTGATTCCAGAGGTATTGGAAAGATACTTAAGTCTAGTTGCTGCCATAAAAATTTCATAATTTTTTCCCAAGTAGATTTAGATTGGCATTGAGATAAGGGCAGACTGCTCCAAAAAACAGATCCGAGAGAACATGATATACCAAACCCAACTATTTATTTATTGACTCAAACTTTAATATTCTTTACTATGGAACTTGCGGATATGCCCACAAGGTTCCAGCACTCATTACAAAAATCCAACTCACACATAAATGTAATAATAAATCAACTAGGCACACCAAAGTTCACACCACACTTCTAGACTCGACTGGACTCAACTTGACCCGTTCTACTAACGTCTTATTACATAAAAAGGACTCCAACACCTATGGGCGAAATTTATGGGGAAGCTCCTCATATATCCTTGGTAGGTTGAGGCACACCTTTTGCTCATCTATCACTTGTCGGTATCCCTTAAGGGTTTTCTGTTGTGCCTTCAACTAATCTTCCAGTCGCTAAATCTTCGCTACTAACTCACAGCCAAAGTGTACCATCACTTGGGTAGTTGGATCCTTGCCTTGTGGGTCCATCATTGCCCACTCCAACTCAGGGTATTGGCGAGAGAGGAATTGATATTGGTCCTCCTTCATATCCTCAAAGCAATGACCACGAAGACCCATGCAAGCTACAGCGGCCGCATCTTCTATGCTATCTTCCCTGGTGACATAGTGGGCATGATGCGCATAGTTTGAGTCTAGCTGGTATGCGTCCTTTTGCTCACCCTTGATGGAGATGCACACCCTGGTCTTCCAATAGGTGTCCTCTAGAGGGTGCGTACGCTCGGTGCAGACGTACTCCACAGCTGCGTCCCAATCAACATAGTAGGTCTGAAGAATCCCCATAAGTCAGTGATGTGAGACTGAAGATTCACACCCCAGCTTGTACCAAACCTTCATAGTCCATTCTAGGGGAGGGATTGGCTCATCCTCTTGAACGGCGTCTTCCTCCTCCTCCTCATCATCAGACAATACGACGACATCCACTTCTTCGGGTTCTTCTTCTTTAGGCTCTTCCTAGAATAGCTCAGGCGTAGGTGCAGGTGTAGGCGAGTCAACTTCTTGTTCCAGGGGTTCCTCCTCCTGATGTGGCTCCATGGACAAGCCATGAGGCGGGTAGTAGCCTCCTGTGCTTATGCAAGCGGTCTTATTGGCACGAGGCATCTACAGAATTAGATTTAGTCAGATTAGAAGCAATAATTTTCATAATAGAGTGAGGCAAAAGAAGCATAAAACTTTAGCAAATAACAAGGGTGAGACAGGAAGCATGAAATAAGTGAAACAAAAGAAGCTAAAACAACCACTGCTAACTAGGCTTGCATCCTACAGTCAACACGGATCTGATACCAATGTGTCACACCCAATTTTAAGGATAAAATGGGATGCATAATCTTATGTGCACCCAGAGATCAGTCACACACATAAGCCGATAAATTATAAATAGTATCATCACAAGTGTTTATTACATCACGAATATTAAGACATAGTCTTCACATAAGTGTAGTGGAAGTATAAAGTAGAATCTCTCGCGGAAGCTCCATATCACAGGGACGTCAACTGGTTGACCACAAGTCTAGTAATCCTCAGGAAAGTCATCATTACCATAGCCATCTGTTACCCATCCAAGATTTTTATCCAAATAATGAAAATAAACAAGCGTAAGTACGTGTCATACTCAACAAATGTAACATGTGATTCATGAGGCTCAAAGGCTTGACATGGGTTTAACAACATTTAGCTTTTAGTTGTCACAATTTTAGCATATGAATAGCATCAAGTTGTCATAATCCCACAGTAAACACATGATCCATTTAAATATGATTAATGAATAGCATAAACAAATAATTAATAGTGATCTTCTATTCCATAGGGGTCCAAGGCCACTCGTGACTGTGAGCACGGCTGATATATCAGTTTTACACTCTGCAGAGGTTGTACACTTTCACTGTGACTCGTGTTACCCATATGCCCGGGTTAATTACTCCCAAAACACTTTCAAGGTGAGCAGACAGACTATGAAGCCTTTTAAAGGTTCGTCTAACAAGTTAGGGCCATTAGATTTACTCAGCAAACAGATGTAGAGCCCCCCTTCCCAATGGCACATTGACACGCAGCCTATACACATGGGGACAGAGGCCGCACTATACCCGATTCTGGAACCCATTCTTACGCCAATAAAGGTAACCTCTAACAAGCTAGAAAAGGTCCTCATACTAAGCTAAAGCCAGAGCCATGTAGCCCTCACAGCTGTACTGTAAGTCCCGGATGTTCGCTTATAGATAAGTCCTTAGGAAGAGGAATCTAAAGCATTTAGAAAGTAGCTAAATGCTCTAGCCCCCTATTTCCAAGTTGATAAAAAGTCATGTTTTATTGTTTATTGCATATACCATTAGTCAAGTTACAATATCATGGTTTAATTAAGCACTAGCAAAGCTACCCAATGCATATCCCATAGGAGATAAGGTATAAGTTCAATTCTAGGGAATTCCTATCAAGGTGACACATGCAACATGAATTTAATGTATTAAAGTTGACAGGAAACAAGGATAATCCCATGCTATACTTGCCTTGAACAAAGCGCTGCTACTGATCCTGCTCGTCAAAGTAATACTCTTGGTCACCCACGTATGTCTCACCGTCTATACTCGATAACCACAACAACATACAAGCATCCAGAGGCAATCATGCATAGCAAACAAAATCTATAGATTAGAACAGTACACCAATCAACATAAAATCAAGATGAAAAGTTTGTAAAACGAATCTACGTCTCACTACAAACACACAGACACGAAGATCACAAAAATCAGAGCTAAAACGAAGAAATTATGAATTAAACAAGATTTCCTTTAGTAAAATAATAGATTAAATCTAACCTTGAGTTTTAAAAGTCAAAAACATACTTAATAGTAGTATGAACATGTAGATTATGGAATTACGAACCTAACGCAAGTTGAACGGATCAAATCAGAGTTAAAACGAAGATTATATGGCCTATAGAAGGTAGTGACAATTCTGTAAATAAAGGAAACTTGATTTTTGAATTTAAAATAATCAAAATCTGATTTAAAACCGAACCAGGGACTGCGGCCACAATTTGAAGAAAAGACTGTGGCTCTTTAGCAAAAGTTTAGGGACGACGGGTTAAGATCCAAATAATTGTAAGGGCCTCTTTGCAAAATTGCAAGTGAAGGGGTATCTTCTAATCTCAGCCGTTGATTTTGAATCGGACGGTTGGGAATACTCCAGAGAGAGAGAGAGAGAGAACGGACGACGAGGCCGGCGGCGAACCTAGGCGGCGGTGCCAATGACGGGACCTCGCCGGAGCTAGGCAAATCAATGACTCAGGCCACCGTTTGGCTCGGGAGGAGGTCAGGGAGCAAGAGGAGCTCAAGACGAACTCGATGGAAGGAACTAGGGCGGCTGCAATGGCACGGTGGCGAAGCGGTGCTAGATAGGGTGTCTCGAGCTCACCAGAGTGATTGGGGAAAGCGGGTAGGGCTTCGATTAAGCTCGAGTTATGGTTCTGGGAGCTATCTTGGGCCATGGCAATCTCACCTAGGCGATCAATTGCAGCTAAAAACGAGCAGAGGCTGCGGGCAGTGGGCTATGGCGGCGGCGGAGCGATGGCGTAGCGGTGCAAGGCGACACAAAGAGAGAGAGAGGAAATTAAGGGGCTAGGCATGCTCGCGAACTTGACTAGGAGCTCGAGTAGGTACTTACAGAGATGGAGGAACGGCGTGACGGCACGGCGGCATTGAATTGCTCTCGGCGGATCTCCTATGACGGCGGCGGCTTCGCTGTGGCATGGAACAAGGGCGACGACTTCGATGCGACTAGATGAAGGCAGCGGACACAGGCTCGACTTTTATGAGGCGGGGCGACGTGGGGAGCACGCCACCCGCGAGGGCTCATAGCGGAGGCAGACACGGTGGCGCGGTGTCCCGCTCAAACACGAGCTTGAGGAGGATGACGCGGCTGACAGGTGGACCTAGGCTGTCAGCGAGAGAGAAGGTGCGGGCTGTGATGTCAGGGAGAGGGAAAGGAGGGCGCGGCGCGACGTGCGGTTTGCTGGGCCATGACCAGGCCACTGCGGGAGAAGTGGAGTGTGCGGACGAGACTGGGCCGACGCTCGCTGGGCCACGGGGAAGAGCCGAAGCAGAAGAGAGGCAGGCCACGCGGAAGCTGGCTGCGGGCCGAAAGCAGGGAAGGGAAGGCAGAAAAATTCATTTTCCTTTTCTAATTTTCCAAACCAAATTTTGAAATGCAAATTTAAATCAATTTGAAGTTTGATTTCAAATCACATAATTCAAAAATAATATACAGCAGCATGAATTCATAGACACGTAGGTAAACCTTATATTTGATTTTAATTTGATAAAATTTATTATTTTTCTATGTTGCATGCACACACTATTGTATAACTAAATTCAATTCACCTATTTAAAAGTGATGCAAATTTTAGGGTGTTACAAGCATGGTAGAGGAGAATTGTTGACATTGACTCCTGTTATAGAAACAAGAAAGACAGTTTTGAAATGCATGAGGCATATGTAATGAGACAAAACATTTGGAAGATAATGGAAAATGTGCTAGCTCAAGGCATGCTCAATGAGTGCGTCCTTTAATTGATTCATCAAGGGTATCCTCGCCACATCTACACTTTCAAGTTGTACAATGCACTGCTTCAAGTTTGTTTCTTGTTTTTGAATGTCAGAAATCAATTATGATGTAGGTTGAGATCACCTTACAAAAAACCATGCAATCCAAAAAAGCAGAACAAATAAGAATGGTGTCAAACTATCTTCATCAGATATCCACAATGTTAATAACTAGTGAGAAAGATAAATCCTTACATTGATAGAAATATCTTTTATATCTTTCCTTATCTTCTCTAGAACACTAAAAGTACTCCTACATTTGTTCAGAGCTGTGTCTTCATCAAAATGTTGATCAAGCACAAATTTGAAAAATGTGGTGATAGTAGATGTCCCTGCACATGAATGTAGGAAAACAATATTCATGGGAGCAGATGCATGAGGGGAATTAGATCTATAGCAGAAGTGCATCAATTTGGTCTAGTAGTGGGCTGGTAGAGTCAAAGCTTAGTTTCCAATATGCTGTAGGCTTTTTATGTTCTTGTATGGGGTGTGGACTAGGTGGTTCTTAATGCTATGTTAGTAATGATTATAGTAGTCACGATTCTCTAATTAATAAGATCTTTTCAAGGTTTGTTTGAAACATATTACTATGAATTTGAATAGATCCTTGGGTTCTTCTGCATTTATTTGGTGATGCCATCCTATCAAACCAATCCAACAAACATTTGTCCTGGCATTTAAAAGGATTTTTTTGCATTTAATTACCTTCTTCAAAAGACCATCTGCCAACAACTTGGTCAAATGCACCATTCTAGCAGAAGTGCATCTCTGGTGGCAGTTGTGCGAGCAGCACACAGTTGGCCCTGCAGCTACGCTGGCACTACCCACAAGGAGGGTAGAGGTTGATAGTGGCAACAACAATGACTCATCGTCGTCTAGCTCATGTGTATCATCAGACATTTCATTGGATGAAAGGTTGGTGCTGGTGCTCGGTGGCTGCAAAAGGTGCTGGAGGTACTGCATGGTGAGCAAGGAGTTCCCCTCCTGCATCAACTACAAGCAGCCCTGCCTTATCTGCTTCTGCAGCGACGAGAAGCACAACTAGAGCAAGTTAAGGGGAAACCAGCATGCTAGAGCTCCCTCCCTAGGAATGCTCATGTGGATGGTTGTTTGGATGTTGTGCTTGATCTTTAAGCATGGAGGGAATGACCTCTGGTCGTTGGTTCAGTAGTAGACTGCCTAGTAGAGTCTAAGCTTAGTTTCCCATATGTTGCAGGTTATTTATTTTCTTGTATGGGTTGTGGACTAGGTGGTTCTTAATGTTGTGGTAATAATGATTACAGTTGTCACAATGCTTAATCATAGTTTGGAAGGGTCGTTCAATTTTAATCATAGTTTTCTTGGTCCTTCATTAATACTGTGTAAAGAAATTTGCTGCAAAATCTGCCGGGATAATGTGCACCAATAGGACATGATACTTTATTAAAACTAGACTAAATACTGGATAACTGATGGCTAATTTGATTTGCTTCATTTTTTCTTGGAAATCCAGAATAAAAAGATTGTTTCTAACTTATCTTTTGGAATTACAGATAGGAATTTGGGATGAATGCAAAGTTTTTGGAACCCGTATTGAAAGTTTGAAAGAGCATTTTTGGTGACAACCCTCTTATATTCGATAACAATGGGAATAAGAATAATTCAAATCCTAGCTCTAAGCCCTTAAATTCCAAAGTTGCAAGGAAGGATTCCAGTACAGTACTAAAAGTAAGTTGCTAGTTATCCTATATCACTCTCCTTTTTTGGTGAAAACATATTGAATTGGACATGAGAGTATTAACTTGTTGAATTCTTCTGTAGAAACTGACTGTTGGTGGTATGCCTGAAAAGATTGTGACTGCATACCAAGCTGTGCTTGATCAACATTTTGATGAAGACACAGCTTTGAACAAATGAAAGAGTACTGTTAGTGTTCTAGAAAAGATAAAGAAAAATATAGACGATGCTAGTACCAAAGGTAAGGATTTATCTTGCTCACTAGTTATTAACATTGTGGATATCTGCTGTGGAAGAAAGTTTGACACCATTCTTATATGTTCTACTTTTTTTTTGGTCTGCATGGTTTTTCATAAGGTGATCAGCCTGCCTCAACAATGATTTCTGATCTTCAAGAACAGGAAACTATCCTGAAGTAGTGCATTTCACAACTTGAAAGTGTAGATGTGGCGAGGATATCGCTGATAAATCAATTAAAAGATGCTCTCATTGAACAGGTCTTATGCACACTTTCATTATCTTCCAAATGTTCCATCTCAGTTACATATGACTCATGCTTTTCAAAATAGTCTTTCTTATTTCTATAACAGGAGTCAAAGTCAGAAATTCTTCGCAGCCAGTTGCAAGTAAGAATTATTCTTTATGCCCTATTGCATGTTGGCTTTTCATCTGTTATTGTTCCTTGCAATCATGTCCGTCCACAGCTATGTGTAGAACTATTAGAGGATATGTGTAGAACTTCAAGTGGAGAGACCTAATCCGTTCATTCCCAACTGAATTCTTGTTTTCATAAATGGCACCTGCACTAGTAAGCCATGAGCATGTGTGTTGTCTGAGCCATCTAGCACCTTTATGGCACAAGTATGCCTCTTGCCAGTTCTGATTCCTACCTGGCCAAACCCATGTTCACTTAAAACTATTTATTAATTCCACTGCTCACTTGAACTATTTATTTATTGATTACAACTTTAAGTCTGTTATGTTGAGAAAACCCACCTAGAGTTCTTTCTTAGCACCTTGAGATTAAGTCTGTTATATTGAAAAAGCCCACCTAAACTGCTTCCATAGCAACTTGAGATGTTTGATCACCTTTCAGAGTGGTCTTCACATCCTTCTAGTCTGGCCTTTGCATTTCTCTGTTTTGTGCCTTGGGTGATGCCGACATGCATGTCTTGATTCCAGTTGCTGCTTCTCAATTAGCTCTTTTCTTTTTTTTCTGAAATTTATTTATGGTGTAATAATCTTTTAGCTGTCTTATGACATTATTGGTAATCCCTTATCTGATTGCCATAACAGGTTGCTCGAGCAGAGGCTGAACATGCCATTCAACTTAGGCAAAGATTTGATGGTGCCGTTGTTGCAAATGGCACAGGATCTAGTTCTAGTCTGCTAATGATTACCCCAACAGAACAAACAGCTGCTATGATACAGGGTTCTGGAGTAAGGCAGATGTCTCCCCAGTTACTGTCACTGAATCCAGCAACCTCACTTGCCGCTACAGTCAGTGCAGTGGGAGAGGAGCCCAAGAGAACGGCAGCAGCAATGGCAGATAAGCTGGCATCTTTGTCAGCACCTGTGCAGGTTCTGAGCTCCATTTTATCATCTTTTGTTGCTGAACATGGCGCTTCACTATCTTCCATGAATAGTGGATCGCCTTCTGGAGAACTCTCTGGAGGACTGCTGGGCTTCCAGATTGAAAAGAGTCCTAGGCTTGAGAAAACCGCACAGGGCAGTGACATGGGTGCTCCTCCCTTTTCTGTGCAAGTGCCACAGATGCAACAACAGATTGGAGCAGTGCCCATGCAACTACCAAGTACCAGGTCCATTTGCACCACCTCCACCGCCATTTTTGCCACCGCTTCTGCAACAATTTGGTCGAAGTACTGGAGGAATGATGGGAATGGGACCTTTCGGGATGACGGCCGGCTCTATGCCACCTCCGCCTCCAATGTCCAACATTATGCCGGCAGGTTTTCCAGGACCAAGTGGTCCATCACTTCCTCCTCCGCTTCCACCGGCTCAGAACCAACCCCAGCAGCAGCAGCAGTCTCCTCAGGCACCACAGCAATCACCCACATCAGCAGGATTCTTCCAATCATCAGCAGGCATGGGGTTCTTCCCACCAGTGCAGGTGCAGCAGTCTCCGTCTGCCTAACGACAATGACTCGATGGTGGCATGGCATTCATCGGGCTATAAAGGCAGCACCTTGTGCTAACTTTTGTACATTAAACAATAATCACCTATTATCGAACTTATACGTGACTGGCCCTGCAAGAGAGGCAGGACCATTGTCACGGTTAGAAAAATTGTAGAATAGGCATGAGGCTTTTGTGATGACTCCTTGGTTTGGTCTGAGCTGTTTAACTCTTCCTGGTTCTGTGTAGTAGTTAGACTTGTCTTTCCCCCCATTTGCATTGATCCCCTGAGGCAAAAGAAAGTGGCACTGGAATTGTTGCTTAAGAGTTGCCCTCTGACATAACGGTTTTAGGGCTGGGCTGATGCCGTTTTAGAACTTACTGGTCATAGTGTCATAGATATGATGTAAACTGCAAATACTTCTCCTGTTGTTGTTTATATATATATATATATATATATATATATATATATATATATATATATATATATATATATATATATATATATATATAGTATAGCTTCCCTTTTGGGTGCAAATTGCTGCTTTCCTTTGACTTGGCAGTTATTAGACAAGGGCCAGTTTGGATCAAGTGCTGTGATTCAGAAATCAACAGACTTGAGTTGTGTGAATAAAACCGTGCGTGTATGGTCTGCTGAGGTAAAAGATTCCTTTGATGTAAGTTATGCATTGTGAAATGGGACAGCAGTATTTGGTCCAATATGAGAAGATTGTGTAGATGAGAAGCATATATAACAGTACAAGATAACCAAAGCCTTGTCACAGCTGAGGATATGGCAGCAAGCAAGGAACTGGCAGCAGTGGAGTAGGTAGAAATTGACACATTTTTTTCCCAAATTCAATCTTCCGGTGGAATTATCGCACATCATTTATGTGATGTTTTTTATTTAAAAATAATGGTAACATATGTTCAACTTCATATTCTTGATGCTTCTGCGGCTCTGCAGGTAAACGTTCACTGCATTTTTATTATAGTGGCACACATTTATGTATGGCTCTTGGCAGTGTAAGGGTCATGACTTTTGCCACATTATTACTACATATTAGTTTGTACATAGAACAACACCGACAATAACGACTCCATCCAAATATTTACAAATTACAATCATTCAACACGAACAACACAACATATTTAAGAGAGTGCACAGGGAACACACAATACCCCATACACAGTGGCCATATACAAGCACGTAGCTCATAGGAACGATGGCATGTTAATCTATATACAATACTTGCATGGCTGCGGTGGGTGCCAATTTTACCTTACCATGACTCATGCGAATATCATCCACCATTCAGACATATCATCATTTTCTTCATGAACATCATTATTCTCTTTCTTAAGATCAACCACGATCCTTGTGTTTTTTAGAACATTTCTTGTCATTACCTAGGTCAATATCATGATAACAACCTGTGAATGGGGAGTGAATTTCCAACTCTTTGAGCTCAGGAACCATGCTCACCTCAACTTCAACAATCTCCAGCACTTCCACGTCAATCATCTTGATCTTTTTGAGGCGTGAAAATTTGGATGAAGCAAATACAAGTTTCTTGTCCTTGTACGAGCCAGTGTACAATGCAAGGGTGGCAAGAAATGGCAGCTCAGACAGCTTGCTAATGAATTCCTGAGTCACATATGTTTTCTCCAGAGAAAGCATGATGAGATTAGGGAGACAAAAGGATTCACTACCATCTAGATCAGATGAATGTACCAGATCCCCACTTAGGAACATAAACTTGACACGTTGAAGGGAAGCGGTGGTGAAGACATTTGAAGGAATAATTTTACCTTCTAAGATCAGGGTCCTAAGGCTCTCAAGTTTCTCTAGAGCACCAGAAAGAGCTTTCACATTGACATGTGAGATATCCCTGATTGACAAGAACTCAAGATGGATCATCTCTCCTAGTGTCCTTTCCAAAGTCAGCTCCTCCGAAACTTCTTCAATCTATGGAGTCAATTGTATGCAGCTGTTTCAAGTTGCCAATTTGCTTGGGCAGTCTGAGGACAAAGCCAAGGACATGTCTCAGGGTCTTAATCATCCAAAAGGACCTTGGGAGCTCTCGGACATTAGTTTCCCTCACATCCAATGTTTGGAGGCTAGTGAGTCTTCCGATGGACCATGGGATATGTTTCAGTGAACATGATGTGATGCCAAGGTACTGCAAGTGCACAACATTGCCAATTGCACTTGTCAAAGTCTCACCAATCTCAATGCCTTGCAGATTGATGACACGGAGAAACTCAGATCCATGAAACAGTTCCTTGATGTGAGATCTGATGTCTTTCTTCATCTTAGAGATTGCCCTTCGTTGAGATAAATGAAACATATATGCCTGACTTCCTTTGGACCTGTGCCCCTGATCACCTTTATTAGGCTCTTGCTCATACTGAGAGAAGATGGATCGTAGCTTTGGCAATGGATGGGCTAGGACAGCATATTTGTCAGTGTAGTTCTACAGAGAGAGGCGGCGAGCACTAGTTAATGTAGGGATAGCATCATGGCTATGGACCTCCACGAAGCTTGCTTCATGTGCTTCTATCTGCAAAATGTCATGGACTTTGGTTTGGATTGTGACCGACATACTGCCGAAACTGGAATCATCATCCATTTTCACTCGGTTGACAAGATTCCGATTAATCAACTCAGATAGGTAGATGTAGCCAATCTTCTCCATTGTCTTCCCTCCCTTTGAACTTATAAATCCCTCTGCAACCCACATAAATACCAAGCTGCGTGCCTCAATTGTAGTGTTGGTTGGCAACGCAGCAAGGTAGAGGAAGCAACATTTTAGCTCATGTGGAAGATCATCAAAGCAAACTGACAACATGTTTTCAAGATTCGCTGATGGCTTGGACTTAAGGTACTGAAAAACCTTCACCCACTCACTTGGGAACACCTTGGTTTGCACAAGACCTGATAAAAGAACAACCACCAAAGGTAACCCTTGGGTGATTTTGAAAATACTCTTTTGGTACTTCTTAAGGTTTTTATCTTGCAGTTCCTTAGGTAGCCTCTAACGAAACAATGACATGGAAGCATCTTCTGTAAGTTTTTTTAACTGAATGGTGACATGATGGTAGCTGCTAGGTGGCTCTTCTGGTTTACCTTGTGTGATATGCACTACTCTACTACCCCTAGTGCCAACTGGGATGCTAGTCAAAAAGTGCTTCCACTCAGTACCACTGACTTCACCATCTATCGCGAGCAAGTATTTCTTATTTTTCAATTTATTTTGCAGCATCTTCTGTGCCATTTCTTTAGGGAAATTCGTGTCGTCTTCTGTTGCTGAGTAATTTGTTGAAGGATGTTAGCAGCAGTCAAATAAGGTGCAAAACTTTCCATGGCTTGCACTTGAAACACTTTCTTCTTTTCCATTTTTTTGTATATGTCTCACAAGAGTTGTCTTCCCAATACCACTTTCTCCTAACACAGTGATCATGACTGGATAGTGTTCTTTGCCCACTTGGTGTTCAGTTAGGTTATTAACAAGGGCATCCTCTAATTGTTTGTGCTCCTCCACATATATCACCGCATCTGAATCATGGACATCTGTAACACCCAAAAATTTGAATTCTTTTTAAAATAGTAAATTTGATTTAAATATGCAATTATATGTGCAATTCAAATTAGGAAGTAATAATTCTTTTATAAAATTAAAAGAAAATGCAAGAATAGAAACATGTGATGCATTCATGCTATTGCGTATTTATTTCTGTGACGGGTGTTTTATTCAAATGCTAAAAGATCTTAAAAACCTTTTGAAATTGAGTTTGAAAATTTTATTTATAAAAAGAAAAAGAAAAATTTCCTTCCATCCCTCCCTTCCTCGGTTTCGGCCCGCAGGCCTTTCTTTCCGCGCCAGCCCACCAGCCCAGCCGCGCTGATTTCCTCCCCCGCTCGGCCCAGCCACGCGCTCAGCCCAGCCCAGCAGCCGCGCGCTCCGCGTCGGCCTGGCAACTGCCGCCGTGCCCTCCTCCTTCCCTTAGTCGCTGACCGCACGGCCCCACGCATCAGCTCCGCCCCCTTCCTTCGGCAACCGCCCGCTCAAGCCGCTGCGCAACCGCGCCCACGTCGCGCGTCGTGGGAGTCCTCCCGTTGCCTCGGCCTCGTTAAAAGGCATCCGAGCCCCCCCCCTCGCGCGCCCCCTGCTGCTCCGCTCCGTTTTCGCCTCGTCCCGGCCGAAACTGCCGCACGGAGGAGCCCCGCCGATCTCCGACCTCGCCGTCCGCGTCGCCGTCGTCTCCGAGCCGTCCCCACCTCCGTTTCTCGCCCGTGGTGAGCTCGCCGTGGCCCCCTCTCTCTCCCCATGCGATTCATTTTGCGTTTCGTGATTTGTATCGCCCAATCCGCGAGCGCCGTGAGCTCTTGGCCGTCGGCCATGGCGGCCGCCGCTCCAACCTTCTCCTCCGGCCGTCGTGATGGCCTGGGCGAGTTCCCCTCCTCCCCAGCTTTCTCCCGGTGCTTCCGGATTTCCGAACCGTGGCCCCTAGCCCCGGAACCGCGCGCGCCAGTGTGCTTCACGCCGCCGGCCATGGCATGCCTCGCCTGAGTCACTGTTCCGGCCGGCCAAAACCCCCCAGGCTAATCCGAACCGTCCGATCTGGATCTAACGGCCGAAAATAGAAGATACCCCTTCGGGGGTAAATTTGCTAAAGAGTCCATGGATTTTTCTAAGTCCTAACCCGCCGTCCTTAGCGTATTTCCCCGAATGCGCAAACCCGTTTAGAAAGCGTAAACTTCGCTGTTTAAGTCAAAAGTACGCTTTCAGTATTTACAGAAATGCCATTCGAACTGTTTCGCTTATAGAATTGTCGTTTTAACTCCGAATTGATCCATTCAAATCGCGTTAGCTTCGTAATTTCATAAGCTACATGTTGGAGCTACTGTTAGTCAAGTTTGGAACTTTTTAATTTCATGATTAGAATTAATTAAATATAGGGCTATTGGAAAACCCGTTTTAATCATAACTTTCGCATTGTAGCTCCGTTTTTCGTGAACTTCGCGTTGACGTGATCGTAGCGAAACGTAGATTAGTTTTACAAACATTTTATTTTTATTTCAATACTGTTGGTGTACTGTTCTAATGATAGGAGTGTTTGCTTTGCATGAATGCTTTTGGAATGTTGTATGTTGCCGTGTTGGACGCGTTCAGACGGTGAGGAAAACGTTGGAGACCAAGAACTCTTCGACGACCAGCAGGACCAGCACGAGTTTGTGAACCAAGGCAAGTATAACATGGGCCTTCCTTGTTGTCCTATTTCACTTTAAGCAATTACTCATTTGCATGTGTCTAAATTTGATACCCGTAAGGACATCCTAGTGATTGTTATCCTGTTTCTTGTCTCCTATGGGTTAAATGCATATGGGTAGATTGCTAGTGCTCTAACTGAACTTGATATACATATTGATGAATGATACTATGGAACAAAGTGAGTAACATGAATTATAACAACTGTTCCATAGGGCGAAAGTGCAAATGACCTTTGTTCATTTTGCTCCCGGCCCTCCATAAGGACTTATCTGTCGGCAAAAGCTGGGACTGACAGTGCAACCGGGAGAGTCATATGGCTCTGACTTTAGCTCAGTAATAGGATCTTTCCTAACTAGTTAGAGGTTACCTTTTTGGCGCAAATGGGGCTTGCCACTTTGGGTATAGGGCTGCCTCTGTTCCTATGAGTATAGCCGTGATGGATTTGTGCCATAGGAAAGGGGGGTCCCTACATCTGCCTGCCAAGGAAACCTAGCGGCCCTAACTTGTTAGGGAAACCTATGAAATGGCTTCATAGTGTACCCTGCCCGTTCACCTTGGAAGTGACATGGGAGTAATTAACCCGGGCATATGGGGATCACGACTCGCGGTGAATGTGCACCACCTCTGCAGAGGGTAACAAACTGTTATAACAGCCGTGCTCACGGTTACGAGCGGCCCGGAAAACTCACAGAATAACTGGATACTTGATGATGATCAATTAAGTTGTTCTATGATGACATATGGTACACCTGACCTTGATATTTGTTCTCATGGGAATTAAATGGGAGCTTAAGCATAACTTGATAATACTTGAGAATAAAAGTTTGACCCATTAAAAATGCTAACTGCAGTAAACCAGAGTCTATCCTTTTGAGCTTCATAACCCCATGTTAGCTTGCTAAGTACGGAATGTACTTACACTTGTTTATTTTCTTTACTTGGATAAAAATCCCGGATGGGTAACAGATGACATCGGGTATGAGGATTTCCCGGAGGATTATTAGGCTTGTGGTCAACCAGTTGACCTTCCCTGTGATGACGGCCACGAGAGTGCATTCTATTTTATTATTCCGCTGTGATGTATGATACTAAGTTCTATTATAACTCTGATGTATGAGACACTGTGATGATACTATTGTAATTTGTCAGCTTGTGTGTGTGATTGATTCCTGGGCACACACGAGTTTAGTGCATTCAATTTTATCCTTAAAATTGGGTGTGACAACATCATCCCTGAGATTCAACCATTGTATAGTGGTTAGTACCAGTAAGATTAGTCTGAAGAGTAAGTTGATCAAACATAGTGCCAAATATAATCTATCCATTGCCCATCGATATTTTTTCAGAAAAGGTGAAAATAATCTTCCATTTCTTTCAGTCAATATATGCCTCAATCAGCCAATAAAAGTGAGAAGGGATACCACTATAATACCACATGCACAATACAGACGCATGCATCTTAAGACTGCTGCCACACTACCTCTATAAATCGATTTACAGAGGTGGATGGGTCCTTGGACCCATTGAATGGAAGTTAAACGCTATCTACGAATAATTGGAGGACTCTCGAAAATCCTTTTTTAGTAGTGATGGGCTGGTTGCCTTTAAGAACCCATGTGTTGGCGCAAAATTTGAGCACACATCAATGTATGGATAAATCATAACCGACAAACTTGTGGCTCTTCCTGTAGAAACTGAATGCTACTTTTTCTTTTATAAAACTGGACTATTCAATTTTCACTTATAATCATGAAAACCTGTGAACGATTACCCCGAAGGGACTATGTTGTGGCTATCGGACCTAGGGCTGGTCTAGGGTCATAGTGCCACCTAGAACACCTCAAGTCGTCGTTGAGATAACTAGCATGTATATCTCTTCATGTTCCAAAATTGAGAATGAGTTTAGTTGCTTAAATTCAAAAGGTTAATCAAAGAATTTGGTTAAAAATATTAAAATATAAAACAAGTTTGATTCATTTTAGTTTATAATAATTTTGTATCTATTTTTGTTAATTTGTGTTTCTTTCTGTTAAAATAAAAGAGCTCTCTTGTTTCGTAGTTGATTGATTGATTGAATTCCAAATAAAACCAATGCTTATAGGAAATTCTCAAATATCGCTTACTTCATATAAAAGGAAATCCTAATGACTTGAATTCTCTAAGTTTGAGAATGTCTTGTTTAAGAGACTAAGTATTTTTTAATGGGAATTGAATTATGGAATAGCCTTCTAAACTTAATTAACTATTTGTTCTCGATAGGCCCCTCTTAGTCTTCTTTTCTAATCTTGGATTAGGGAATGAAGGAGATAGTCACGACTACTGGCATCTTCATTATGCGCCAACTCATGATCTTCATATCATATATTATCCACCTCTGCGTCTATTCTTTCTTAGCTAAATAGGTGGAAGATCCATCCAATGTAGTGATATCATGGACTCAAAAAATAGATCTGAATGTGACTAAAATACACGATCTTCACATGTATCACTTTTCATGATACCTTAACCTAAAAGGTGGAATCACTACTACAGAATATTTATCCGTGTCGGGCGTTTTGGGTTTCCCGCGGCGGGCAAACCGGTCCGCCGCCACCGAAAGGCCACGGTAAATCGTGGCTTCCCGCGGCGGACAGCTTTGCCCGCCGCATTTAATCGATTTACCGCGGCGGCCACATAAGAACGCCCGCCGCGACAAATCGTTCAGGAAAAAAAAGCCCACACGGGCTTGGATCCGGGCCGCACTGAACCTAGATCCCACCGCCGCCGTCGATCCACCGCTGTCGATTGGATCCGCTGCAGCTCCAACCCGCTGCACCGCCGGAGGGAGAGGAAGGGCTGGGGTGGGCGCCACGCCCACCGGATCTGCGCCGCCGTCGATTGGGTGGGAGGGAGATGACGCCCCGTCGTGGATCCGCGACGTCGTGGTGGGTTGGGGCCGCCCCTCCGTGGATCCGTGCCATCGTGGCGGGTTGGGGCCGCCCCTCCGTGGATCCATGCCATCGCGGCAGGTTGGCACCACCCCGCCGTGGATCCGCGCCGGACGGGCCACGCCGCTGCTCGCCACCGTGCGTGGAGGAGCACCCGTCGCCGCTGCTCGCCACCGTCGTCGGGGATCTGCAAGGGTGCGAGTGTGAGAGGGACAAGATCCACCATTGATCTGAGAGAGATGAAAGAGGGCTCCACACCTTGCGCCGGATCCGCCGCCACCGCCGGGGCCTCCATGCCGGCGTCGGGGCCTCCACGCCGGCCGGAGGAGGGAGAGGAAGGGGCGCCGTCGGGGCCTCCACTGCCGGCTGAAGGAGGGAGAGGAAGGGGCGTCGTCGGGGCCTCCACCGCCACCGTCGGGGCGGCCTGACCTGGAGCACGTGGGGAGGAAGAGAGTGGGGAGGAAGAGAGGCCGACTGCGCGACAGGAACAGAGTGGGGAGGCTGACTGCGCCCCCTGAAACCCTAAGTATACCTATATATACGTGTAGACGAATATCGGGCCAGCTTGGGCCTGATGGGCCTAGGCCTTTTCCATGGCGGGCTTTTAACGTTGTCCGCCACGGTAAATAGGGTATTTACCGTGGCGGGCATCATAATATGTCTGCCATGGTAAATCGATTTACCGTGGCGGGCAAAAGAGCCCGCTGCGGTAAATAAAAAATGCCCGCCGCGGTAAATCGTGGGATTTACCGCAACGGGCAAAAATAGTTGCCCGCCACGGAGTGCAAAAGTGCAATGCTGCGCATATTCGTTTGTGTAGTAGTGAATATCGATTTTTGAACCATTTCCTATAAGAGAATGACTCCATTACTTTGAGAAATGGATTCTATATCAATAGGAAGCATACCTTATCCGACTAAGAAAGAAAATCGACCATATAACCCTACCCCCAAGCTAAATAAGGCACGTAGGGTCCCTAGGTCAGGACTGAGCCAATAGAGGCCACAAAACATCCACATCTACATATGAAAACAAGCAATATAAACCACCAAACACAAGACATAAGGTATTACCATTCTGAGGGCCCGAACCTGTCTAAATTTGTGTCTTTTGTGTTACTATCTAGCTCTAGATCCAAAGCATATATAACCAACCTAATAATTATTGGGCATACCCTCATATGTTCATTATTACTAGTAATTGCCAACTATAATGGTAGAAAAAAACAAGGTACATGTAGGTAGTTTTGCTATTATTCATGTTATACAAA
Organism: Miscanthus floridulus; assembly: GCF_019320115.1. Lineage (NCBI taxonomy): Eukaryota > Viridiplantae > Streptophyta > Magnoliopsida > Poales > Poaceae > Miscanthus > Miscanthus floridulus. The sequence continues at coordinate 18,003,702 of NC_089594.1, read as the reverse complement.
AGATATCCTTAGACAAAGAAATATTCCTAAATATTCTAAAAAGTATGATCCAAACTATTTCACTTGGAACTCCATGTATAACATATCTCCCCTTAACCCAACTATAAAAGCATTAGGTGGGGTGCATTACAGGGAGGTCACAGTTAGATTGCATAAAAGACTAGAAGCTAGCCGATAAGACACCATATCATATCCAAATCAAGAACCTTCTGACTACACATTTAGGACTTTACATGAGGTCATATGATTAGATCTAAAACATACATGTTGCAATAATCTTCTTTTGATATAATGAAGAAAAATACTAGATGTAGGGATATTACCACTTGGGAATCCTAAATCTACATAACTTATTGTGTTTTCATGTTCGATACACTATTTTGGTGACAAGAAATCCCTACTTAATAAAAATATTTTGCATTGTAAACTTTTTAATCATTGACACTTTCTAAGACTTGAAATCTTATATTTGAAACAGAAGAATCATATTTTTGAATTCTTGAAGTTTCAACTTTAAAATGAACTAAAACAATTAGTCTAACATCTCTAAAACTTGAATCATGTTAGAGTTCTCAAAACTCATTAATGTTCTAAAAGTATAGTTAAGTCGTTCCTTTATAAGAAAACTGTTGCTGCGCATGCACCAAAGAACAATTGTTTCCTCTTGCAGTTACAATGGTGACATTTCTCGTAATAATCTCCTCCCCACATGGCATACCACAATCTCATACTCACGGATGCTACTATCACATGCCTACAAATAAACTCCTAAAACCATTCAATTTCAACCATAGTGGTTAAGTCACACCCTCACAACTCAACCACCACACAAGAATTAGGTTGTTACCACCTAAGGGCAAGTACATTGGTGATTAGTACACGTAAGCAGTCTTATATATATGTTGTCTCATCCAATGCTAGTGCTGGGCATTCGGTTTACGGTTCCGTTTTGGTTCGGTTTCTCGGCTTTTTGAAGAAATTCGGTGTTGACGGTCAATATTGATGATTATAAACCATCAATTTACCATTAATTCATTCTTAAAATTAATCACCAACATAGGTGTAGTGATTTAAATTAACTATTTCCATGAGTTTTGCTGATTTTATAATTACAGGTGAATTTACTCAAAAAATAAGATAAAGCAGACCATAATATCACAAGAGATCAGATCCAATCGCGACGAAACCAACTATACTGACCCCAAACCATCCCCTTCATGGGATAGAGATAAAATTCCACGTGGACGGGGCCATGGTGTGGTCGGCTGACCCCACCTATAGGTCGAGCGACCCCCCTGGACCCACTTGTCGGCGCCGCGTTCCTCCACCGACTTTGAGGATCAATCTCCACCCTTTATTCAAGTCGGTTTGATCCAATGGTGGGCGTTAGAATTGGTGAGGATCGATGACATGGTGATTACTTGCTCCCTACTCAAACCCTCCTATAAAAGGAGCCCAAGACCCCTCCTGGAGAGCATCCTGATTCATTCAGAGATCCAATTCAGAAGAGGAAAGTACAACTCCAGATATCATTAGTTAGCATAAGTAAGATTCAAGTAGATTAGTGCTATTACTCGGGGTTCCGGATTTGTCTCCGGAAGACTTGGTAAAGTTAATGTATCCTTTATCTCTTATTGTGACTTTGATCTTAATTTATATTGTGTTTCTCTTTATTATGTTTTTAGTTTATTTCAAGTATATGCATGGTATAGTTTTAGTTACCTTTGAGTTTATACATGAGTTCATAGAGCGCTCAATTCAGTACTCGAGTGAGTTGAGTAGCCGAACTTTGTGAGCATGGTGCTTAGACATAGTTTTGCCTATGGATACTACTTATATTCTGAGACTTGGTAGATCAATGTGTGTGATATTTTCTCATTGATTCTCTGTAGTCCAAGCTCGGCATGTAGGTTTAGTAGTACCGTAGTCATTAATTGAGTAGTTATATTATTATATCTCTCTTTAATGATGTCCCTTATATATAAATAAGAAGTTGATTATTGTTTTAGTGTGTATATTTTTGTGACTTGTTAATTAGAAATAAATGAGAAATCTTTCTTAGCTATATATAATATTTTATCAGTATCTACTTCTCTCTGAATTGTTATGAACTTATATTACTGAATATCTTAAACTTACCCCTGTATAAGAGTAAGTGTTTAAGTTAATGATTTTATCATGAATAAATATTTATCAATACCATCCTTGCCATCTTTCCTCCTAGTGGTAAAATATAAATAATGATACCCGGATTACTCCTAGTGAAATGCTATAATGGTATATCTGTGCGCTTGCAAAATTCTTAATTTCTTACTTACACTATAAAATACCAACATTCGGTTCTTAGAAAATGAGAATCGATTTGTTCTAAAAAATTATCAGAACTGGCCATTTCGATTGGTTTTTGGATATTTTGGTTTGGTTCCGGTTCTAGCCAAACTAACCAAACTTTTTCAGGAGAGGTTAAGATAACAATAAGTATGTGTGTTCTAAAGCAAATTTATGCAACACTGCATCCATTTTCGATAATAATAATTTAAAATGGAACAATAGCAATATAAGAACATAAATATATAGCAGTTCAAATATGAAACATCACACATAAACCAAACATAATCTTATAAAATGCAAGTGAAGGAAGTATAATTCATGTAATTTTGTTCTTTCGATTAATCAATTATCCGAGAGTAGGAACCGAATTTTCTTCGGCTATTTAGGTTCCTCAATATCAGGAACTGAATTTTTCAGTTCTGGTTCTTTCGGTTCGGTTTTTTGGTTTTAGTTAATTATGCTCATGCCTATCCAATGCCACATTGGATTTTGGATGATGCGGATGAGAGACAACGGGAGGGGGTGAGGGAAAGAGGCGGTTGTTTGGAATTAACACAAAACAACCTAAAAGACTACACATTATATGAGTTGCCTGTTGAGTCATCTCAAGACTATGTGGCACAACATCACACCGACTATAAGATGATACCAATGTACTTAAGACAATATGTTGGAGTTATAACCCACCCGAAGAGTAAGGTCCTCCATTTGTACTCACCAAGGCAGCTATGGTGTGTATCCTTAGATGGGAAGTTAAACTCAATTTAATCAAATGAGATTTTTTATCTATCTATCCCATTGACCAGGACAACATAATTAATGTGCCCTATCAATCAAGTAAGGCACAAAATTATCCTCAAATGCAAGTGTAATCGGCATTCACCCATTTCATTCTTCATTTCTTTTTACTAAAAAAAGCAAGAGGATGGAAGTTGGAAGGCAAATAATTCATCTCTTTTGGATTATTCATAGACAAGAAATCTATAGTCTAGTGATCTTGTCTCAAAATTAGTGATTTCTTACTCCCTACCCTAGAAATGACATAAGTGAAATCAGCGATAGAATATAGTTAAGTACAAAAGGTAATTCTTTCTACTTACAACTTCCTATGAGTGTAATTTATAGATGTTGAGTTAGAAGGTTTCCATGTCACATCTGTCTTCTTGTTGGAATCCTCTATCTTGTATTTATCTTTGTTTTCAATGATGCCATCAAGGCTCATGTTGATGGCTCTAATTTTTCTAGATAGGCCGCGTCTCATCCGTACTTGAATTGTGAATGTTTCAAGATATATCATAGTAGGACGAGCCCACCTTGGGTACATTCAGAATGCATATATGGCATATTATAAATTAGAGAAGACTCTTGTGAACCTATGTGGAGCTGGAGCAAATATAAAAGAAGCACTGTTCATAACAAAAAAATGTAGAGATATTACAATGAAAAAACTAAGGATACATTATTCCAGATTTGCTCCACATCAATTGTCTGATCTGTTGCAACCATTCGGCCATCAATTTTGTGGATTGTAGGGTCATGATCAGACTGCTCTATATGATTGTCTACTGTAATTGTTTTGCATAGCCCTTTCATGTTAATTAGAGAGGCAGTCTTCTAGAATCGTTTTTCTGGTAGTGTATTGCAAATCTACTTCATCCATTTCAAATTATAAGATGTTTTGACTCCACAGAGAAAGCTATGTAGTAGTTAAGAAAGCTAAAACGTCTTATATTTGGAACTGAGGAAATATTTCACGACCTTGGTTGGGACTAACATACTTGCATTGGGGTTTGGGGAGTACTATCACTTGTTGGTACTTAAAGCTCTATCACTACTACACAAATCTTTTCCGAGGCAGATATTTTTTATTACTGAGGCGAGCATTGCAACCACCTCTATCCGAAGGTCACGGTTAATCGTGGATTAACAGAGGCGGTTGCTTTGCCCGCCTCGGTTAATCAATTAATAGAGGTGGGCGCATTAAGGTGTCCAACTCCGTTAATCCCATTAACCGATGTGGGCGTCTTAAAATGCCCGTCTCCGTTAATACCACAGCACCACACACTCATTCATGTCTATATATATAATATGCCATCTTTTTATATCAATATTCCGTAATCTTATATTTGATATTTTAGCTACTAAATGAACTCAAATGAAAAAACTTTTAACTACAACGTTTTAAATCTTGTGAAGTAATACAACTTTGGTATAGGATGTATCTAAATCAGAGATATTTTGAAAAATTCAAAAATTAAGTCTCAAAACATATGAATTTCAAACACATATTTGAGATACTAAATGACTTTAAAACAAAAACTTGTCAATATCAAACATGTAGAGCAGGTCAGGCCATTAGAACTTTGTTATTAACTATGTGAACATTTGAGATCGTTTAGGAATTCAAAATTTTAAATTTCAAAATCTATAACCTTCGAACACATATTTGGGACTCTAAACATCTTCAAATTAAAAACTTTTCAACTACAAAATTGTAGATTCTATTGAGAACGATAATTTTTGTATGGACCATGTCAACATTCGAGATCGTTTGATAATTTTATATTTTAAATTTCAAAATCTGTGCACTTACAACAATATTTTGGGACCCTAAACAGTTTCCATTCGAAATGTAGATCTCGTCGAGAGCTACAATTTTGATATAAAATTTGTCTTCATCCGAGTTCATATATAAAAGTTATGAATTATTTTTTGTTATAATCATTAAGTGGGCCGGACATCTTGTTACGCCGTCTCCGTAAATCAATTTATGGAGACGGGTGCTCATAATGACCATCTCCAAAAATAATCAATTAACCGAGGGTGCCCGCCTCGGTTAATCCATTAACGGATGCGGTTGTCATAAGGCAACTGCCTCGGTTAATCGTGGATTAACTGAGACGGTTGGCTTACGGTGTCCGCCTCGGTTAGTGATTAACCGAGGCGGTTGCTGGGTGTAGCACCCGGTTTTAAGAACAAAACCAGATACACACCATATGTGAGCCCAGGAAGTCAAATCTCACATATAGCTACAAATAAGGGTAACATCAATTAGTACCATATCGCTAGTTGACGTGGATGTGGAGAGTTTTTCTTCCTATATATATCAACCAACCCCTTGGGCAAAGCACACCAAAACTACCGTATGGGGAGCCCCCTAGTTTGGGAAATCCCTCGTGTAGTAAATTATATTTTTCTCCTCTTTCTCTCGCCGTCACCGTCGCCGTCGCCGTCACCGTCGCCATCACCGTCGCCGCCGTCGCTGGTTTGTTTTAAAAGAGCCCCTCCAGTTTTCTATTTTCAAACCCACAGCCCATAGCACTTTTTCAGAATCTGTTTTCCTCTTTGGAAAGCTTAGTTTCGTCGGTTTAGATCCAAAATACGTTTTCACTTATTTACAGATTTACCACTGATTTTGTTTTGGCCATAACTTTTCTGTTTTAACTCCGATTTGATCCGTTCAAATTGCGTTAGGTTCGTAATTTCATAATCTACATGTTCATACTACTGTTCAGTATGTTTTTAACTTTAAAAATTCGTGATTAGATTTAATCTATTATTCGATTAAAAGAAATCTTGTTTACATCATATCTTCTGCGTCCTAGATCCGTTTTAGTCCATTCAAGTTGCGTTAGATTCATAGCATTAAGATCTATGCGTTAGTAATAGTGTTTATCATGTCACTAATACTAGAATTTCATGGTTTGAATCATATCTTAAATAACAATTATGCAACTAGATTTTATAAATAGAATATGGTTTGTTTCACTTTAGTTTTATAAATCAAATCTAAATTTGACTTAAATTATAATCTCTATGAAATATCTTATATACGTTTTTATATATTTAAAACACATGAAGCTAATAGTTTTATATTTTCTCCTATGAGCAAATCTTTCGGTAGATGTATCTTTTTCACCGCATTTCCGATTAGTGTGCTTTTCGCGTCTGTGTATTCGTAGCGAGACGTAGATTCGTTTTACAAACTTTTCATCTTGATTTTATGATTGGTGTATTGTTCTAATTTAGATCTATTGTTTGCTTCGTGTATGATTGTATGGATGCTTGTGTGGTGCTTTATGATTAAGTCCAGTCGGTGAGGTATACGTGGTGATCAAGAAGAAGAAGAAGAACATTGAAGATTAAAGCTTACCGAAGGATCGGTGTTTTAAGGAAAGTATAGCATGGGATCTTCCTTGTTGTCCTATTCACCTTTAATCATTCAATTCATACTGCATGTGTCTACCTTGACTACCACTAAGGATATCCTAGTCTTTTGTACTTGTACCTTGTCACCTATGGGGTATTGCATTGGGTAGTTTGATGCCACTGCTCAACTACAACCATGATCTTGTAACTTGACTAATGGTATATGCAATAAACACTAAAAGATGCTTTTTAGCAACATGGAACAAGGGGGCTAGAGCATTGGGCTGTTTTATGGTGCTCTAGATTCCTCTCCCTAAGGACTTATCTGTAAGTGATCATCTGGGACTTACAGTACAGCTGTGAGGGCTACATGGCTCTGGCTTTAGCTCAGTATGAGGACCTTTTCTAGCTTGTTAGTGGTTACCTTTATTGGTGTAAGAATGGCTTGACGAATCGGGTATAGGACAGCCTCTACTCTTATGTGTATAGCCGTGATGGAATTGTGCCATTCGACAGGGGGGTTCCTACATCTGTTTGCCGAGTGAATCTAATGGCCCTAACTTGTTAGACGAACCTTTGAAAGGCTTCATAGTGAACCCTGCCGACCTTCCTTGGAAGTGGGTCAAGAGATTAGCTACCTCGGGCGAAAGGGTAAATCACGACTCACAGTGAAAGTGTACAACCTCTACAGAGTGTAAAACTGGTATATCAGCCGTGCTCACGGTCACGAGCGGCCTTGGAACATTTACGGAATAGATGATCACTAATGATATGGATGATGAAGATGCTCATTAATGATTACTGTTTATGCTATTCATTGTTCATGTTTACCTGATCATGTGTTTATGGGCTTGTGATAAACTTGTGATAAACATATTTGAGATACTAAATGACTTTAAAACAAAAACTTGTCAATATCAAACATGTAGAGCAGGTCAGGCCATTAGAACTTTGTTATTAACTATGTGAACATTTGAGATCGTTTAGGAATTCAAAATTTTAAATTTCAAAATCTATAACATTCGAACACATATTTAGGACTCTAAACATCTTCAAATTAAAAACTTTTCAACTACAAAGTTGTAGATTCTATTGAGAACTATAACTTTTGTATAGACCATGTCAACATCCGAGATCGTTTGATAATTTTAAATTTTAAATTTCAAAATCTGTGCACTTACAACAATATTTTGGGACCCTAAACAGTTTCAATTCGAAAACTTTTCAACTACAAAATTATAGATCTCATCGAGAGCTATAATTTTGATATAAAATTTGTCTTCATCCAAATTCATATGAAAAAGTTATGAATTATTTTTTGTTATAATCATTAAGTGAGGCGAACATCTTGCTACGTCCGCCTCCGTAAATCAATTTACGGAGACGGGTGCTTATAATGACCGTCTCAAAAAATAATCAATTAACAGAGGCCGTTGTCATAAGGCAACTGTCTCGGTTAATCGTGGATTAACTGAGACGGTTGGCTTACGGTGTCCGCCTCGGTTAATGATTAACCGAGACGGTTGCTGGGCCGGCTATCCGTCCACGAATAACCGAGACGGGCAACCGGCCCAACTGTCTCGGAGCCCAAAAACCAAACGGATTGGTTAAGTTTTTATGTATTTCTCAAAAAAAAAAAGTTTTTACGTAGTAGTGTACTAGTGTGTGCTGCGGATCGACTGACTAAAGATGGGTGGGTACCTGGACATGTCCACATGGAGATGGTAATGATCGAGGGCGTCCTCGGCGTCGAAGACGGCGTCCCGCGTCTGCAGCGTCCAGACCCTGGTGACTTCGTCGGTGACGGCCCGGCGCCTGGTGTCGGCCTCGCGGAGGAAGGCCTGCAGCCACATGAGCTTGTCCCGGAGCCGGTGGATGTCGGCGTTCACCCCCACCAGCGCCCGGGCCTCGCCGACGGCCACCTCCTGCAGCCTCCCAACCAGAGGCCCGATGATCGCCTCCGCCATCCTTCTAAACCCAGCTGCTAGCTACTACGCGTCTGCTGGGAACGTACGTAGCTCAGCTGGCTGCCTGGGACGAGCTCGACAACACGCAGGTACACATTTGTGTGTGTGTGTGTATATATGCTACGGTGGCGTGCATGCGTGGAAACAAAATGCTTGATCTCGGGCTTTGAGTCGCTGCTCAGATAGGGATTGATTTGATTCTTTAATTTCGCTGCTCAGATAGGCATTGCTAATCGGAGGTGAAAGAGCGGCAAAGCTAGCCGATGATACCTTTCTTTGCGTGCACAGCCGGGCTTCTACACGCAGCGTAACCAAGGATGCATCTAGCTAGCTCAAATTGTGAGCGTAACCACCTTTTGGAATCGCTTGAGTGGGTTGTTCTGTATATATTGAATATTGCGTTGAAAATAATATTAAAAAACTGTATGGGCCAAAAAATTATGGCGTGGGCCTAGTTCAAATTGTGGCATGGGCTGATCTGATCTGAGAAACAAAATGGGTCAAAAAGTCTAATACAATAATGGACCACGATAAAAAAATCGCTCAAATATATTTGTGGCCCATTTCAAGCATGCTTGTCATATGGGCTTTAATAGGCCACATTTCAATTTTGTGACATTTTCATGATCTAACAACACAGCGTCATGTCAGCATCCATGTGGCAGGGTCTAAGTATCCGTGACGTAAAAATCAATGTCATATATTTTTCTGACGTAAAAACCAATGTTATAAATTAGTAACATGAAAAATACAAAAGTCAAAAAATGTTATTCGCGACACCCATTTTTTGACGTGACTGTTCATGTCAAACAGATGTCATAAATAGTGAGCTATGAGATCAGTTGTCTATGTTACGAGAAATATACAATGTCAAAAAATAGAATATCTTTTGCAGTGTCTGCCGTCGTAGTACCCGGGAGACCTCGCGCTCTCGTGGTGCACCAAGCCGACCTTGCTGAACTCGAGGCAGGGCACCCAGTTGGAGTGCAGCAGGTAGTCGATCTGCTTCAGCAGCTGTGTTGTTAGATCTGCTTCAGCAGCTGTGTAGACAATGGCGGCACGTACGACAGCGCCTCGAACCTCTTGATGCCCTCGATCGGCCACACGTGTCGTTGCATTGTTGTGTTGCATGACAGCATGAGCAACGGATAGTACTGACATTTAACAAATATATAAAGAGCGAGCGAGGTTACCTGCATGCACCTGATCCTTTCGCCGTTGCTGACGTCGCCGAAGCCGTTGGTGGAGCGGCGGGCGACGGGGAGTCCGGCGGTGGACTTGAGCCCCTGGAACGGAGCGGCGTCGGTGGCCGACGACGCCATGTGGCCATCACGGAGGGAGCCATGTGTACTGTACTGCCTCCTTCTAGGTTGTGACGACTCTTGTGAGTTTGTGTGAGGCCGGCCTTCTGCCATGGCGGCAGTGGTTCAAATAACTAGCCGCGCGGCTAAGGCAGGGGAAGGATGCATCCGTTGATGCCCGGATGAGGAAGGAATGGCTGCTGTTTGCCGCGTCCAAAACAAACAGGATGATGCGGTCGCAGGCTAGCAGCCATTGGGGGAGTGGCGACAATAAACCCTGTGGATTTTGCTTTCTTGTCTTCTTCCTTCAACACAGTTTCTTCCACGAATGGAGTAGCAGTAATGCATAGCTAGCAAATACTAGAGGACATCTCTTTTAGAACCATAGCGACCCCAAGTGTATATAAAAAGAAAATATACAGGGATCATTGTAAGCACTGCACCAATAGAGAGCCCTAGGATGATCCTGCCGTTCTGAGCTGTTACACATTATGTTAGCTTTTTTTAAGGTTCTGGGTTAAATTCCTCGCATCTCTATATAACTTCTTTTTTGTTTAATATATATATGTTATCAGAAGCTCTTTTTATTTGAATTATAAGAAAGAAAATCTTTCTATTTAATCACCATCTCAGCCTCTTTTCATGTTGACTAATATAATGATCTAAAGTATAAAATTGACATCACCATTTCCATTATCGATTCTTATGATTCACGAGTGCAAGTACAAAATAAGCAATTATAAATTTAATGATTGCAAAAGTAAGGAAATAGAGGGTGTATAGCTACTATGATAGGCTTTCTAAAGTTTTGGTGTTCAGTTACTCTATCTCGCCTCTCTCCAATCATCTTCTATTTTATTTAATACATTATCAAAATTAGTATTTCTGTTCAATCACTATAATTATCTCTTTTCATGTAGACTAACAATCTACTATAAAACTGACACCAGTTGTTCCATTGTCAATTCCTTGCTAGCGCCCGGACGTCCGATCCAGGGTGGTAGCGTCGAACGGTGCCCGCGCAACAAGCGAGCAAGCGGACCTAGGAGCGTTCGACTTGCGAGCGAGCGCCCTAGTAGCGGGCCCACGCGTGCCCCGGACGTTGCCCGCGCCACTAGACCCTCCCGCTTTTCATGCGCGCATTTCATGTGCAACACCTCGATCTACTTTTGAAACATTCAGATGCAACACTTGCAACATACAAAAGAAGAGAGATGAAATACTTGAAACATGCGTCTGAAACACTTGCAAAAGCACCCAAAAACACTTGAAAACCATTGCAAATATTACGCAACATCCAGATAAAACACTTGCAACATATGTGTGAAACATATGCAACATCCAGATAAACACACTTGCAACATACGTCTGAAAGACAGATGAAACATTGGGAACATATGCTTGCAACATAAGTGCACAACCATTGCAAAATATGCAATATTTCGATCTACTTTTGCAATATCCGTATTAAACACTTAAAACATACATCTGAAACAACTGAAATATTTGTAACATCGACCTGCAACATGTCTAAAAATGCCCTGAAACACTTGAAACACAGCGTCGTCGGCGGCCATGGCCTACCTAGTGGGTAACTGCGGTGTCTCAGGCCTCCCATTCCTGCCGACGATGTGAGGTGGATGGGGGCGTAGGTGCAGGCGCAAGCCTCCCCAGGCACAGGCGCAGGTGTAGGCGCAAGCCTCCCCTACATCCCCTTCCGTGACCGGCGAGGTGGATGGGGGGTGGCGCTGGATGTTGGCGCTCCCAATCTCTTGTGCTGCGCGTGAGCTGTCGCTGCTCCGGTGGAGAAGGTGGCTGGCGAGATAGAGAAGGCCACGGCGGGCCGGAGGCGTGGTGGAGAGGAAGGAAGACGGGCGGCTGGGAGGAGCGATGGAGAGGGAGGAAGGCGGGTGGTCGCGCTCGGGCACGGTGGAGATGCTAGCCGTCGGGTCCCCGGCCGCCGTGGAGAACGGCGAGGCGGCGCGGCAGAGCGCGGTCACAGCGGAGCGCGTCCGCTCGAGCTGTGGTGATTTTTTTAGGGTTTAGGGTTTAGGGTTTTTGGATATAAAATTATTTGTACAGTGCAAAGATAAGTAGAATTGGGATGCAGTTCAATCAGTGGACCATTGTGACAAGCTTTCTATTGGGATTCAATTCCTCGCATATCTAATTAAATTCTTTTTTGGTTAGTACATTAACGACTCTTTTCATTTGAAATAAGAGCTATTTGTGTATTTAATCACCATCTCGATCTGTTTTTATATTCTCTAATAATCTAGAGCACAAAATTGAAGCCGCTTGTTCCAATATTGTCGACCCTTATGAGTAATGAGTGCAATAAAAAGTATTTGATTAGAAAATCAATTATATAATAGTGCAAAAGTACCTAAAATAGGGAATGTTGCCATGTTAGTAGTTGGGGTTCAATACCTCGCATGTCCAATGAACTATTTCGATTTAATCACTCGCTCAACCTCTTTTCAAATTGACTAATGATCTAGTGTAATAACATGACAACAATTGTGAGGTTGTCCATTCTTATAAGTTACAACTGCAAGTAAAAAAGAAAATATATTTTAATGAATAATTAAATATAAAATCGGGAATGTAGCTCAACTGGTAGAGCATTATGATAAGCTTTCTATCTAATGGTTCAGGGTTCTAACTCCTTGTATCTCCAATTAATTTATTTTTTGTTAAATACAATTACAACTCCTTTTATTGGATCACAATCTCATTGATGACTTCATATCGATGTCTAATTAACGACAATATAAATTTGAAGGTAGGAGTGCGAGTAAGAAAGCTAGCAATTAACTATAAATATATTTATAGTAAATATAAGTAAATAACAATTGGAGATGTAGCAGCTTAGGGGTTCAATTCCTCGCATCTTCAATTAATAACTATATTTTATTCGGTACACTATCAACTCACTGTGTAAAGACGTTAGGAGTGCAAGTAAAAAAGAAAATAGTTAACTATAAAAATATTTATAGTGAATAAGTAAATAAATTTGGGATGTGGCTCAATTGGTAGAGCATTATGATAAGCCTTCCAATGGTTTGGGGTGAAACTCCTTGCATCTCCATTTAGTAACTTTTTTTTTGTTAAATACACTGTCAACTCACTATAAAATTGATGTTAGCGGTGCAAGTAAAAAATACACTATCAACTCAGGCTATGTTTAGTTCGCGAAATGAAAATTTTTGTATGTCACATTGGATTTTCGAGGATGTCGGAAGGGGTTTTCGGATACTAATAAAAAAACTAATTACATAGCTCGCCTGGAAACTGCGAGACGAATTTATTAAGCCTAATTAATCCATCATTAGCGCATGTTAGTTACTGTAGCACTTATGGCTAATCATGGACTAATTAGTCTTAAAACATTCGTCTCGCGATTTTCAACCAAACCGTGCAATTAGTTTTAGTTTCGTCTATATTTAATACTCCATGCATGTGCCGCAAGATTTGATGTGATATTTTAGGGTGAAAATTTTTGGGAACTAAACCAGGCCTCACTATATAAAATTGCGACAAAAAAACTCACTATATAATATTGACGTTAGGAGTGCAGGTAAAAAAGAAAATACTACGAAAGGATATGTAACCTAATGATTATATCAGTCTTAGTAGCACCATAATTTTTAGGTTTGAATATTCTAGGATTTAAAGACGTTGTATTTTCGGTGGGCACTATATAAATTTGACGTTAGGAGTGCAAGTAAAAAAAAAGAAAATACTGCGAAAGGGCATATAGTCTAATGATTATAAGAGTCTTAGTAGCACCTTAGTTCCTGGGTTTGAATAATCCAGAATTTTCTAGGTTTTAATGACGTTGTGCTTTCAGTGGGTAGGCAATGTTCCGGTCGACAGCTAGGTGGTGAGTGTGCGTGCGTTATGAGCGTCTGTGTTGTACCGTGTAATTCTAAATAAATAAAATACTTAACCAAAGGATAAATATAAATATAAATTGGGGATGTACCTCAATTGGTAGAGCATTATGATAAGCTTTCTAAAGGATCGGGGTTCAACTCCTCGCATCTCCATTTAACTTTTTTTTTCAATACACTATCAACTCAGTACTATAAAAAAAATTTAGAAGACCGTGATTTTGATGTTATAAGGGGTAGCCGGGTAGATATTTTGTCTACTATAAAAATAATTTTTTTTGCAAAATAATTTTATAGAAGACTGTGATTTTTATGTTAAGAGGTACATATTTTGAATCACCTAAATGCGAACAGTCTCGACACCCTCTGAAAATGGATATTTATAGTTGGTCTTCTAGTCTTCTTATAGTTGGTCTTTCAGAGATTATCCTATTAAGACGTCTATTTCCTCAATTCAGCTAAACCCTCTACCCCCTCACTCATAGGGGTATCATTTGGTGAACGTGAGCCCTGTTTTCGGCAGAAAATCGGGACAACCGCAACCCAAATTCAAACGCCGGGAGGCAGACCATCGCAGGCGGGGTGTCGGTCCGCCTGGTTGACGTCAAGAGATTGAACGGGAATTTTTCAGGTACTACTCCCTCCGTTCCAATTTATCTATCGTTTTCGGTGTCCGTGCCACGACTTTGACTTAATTTGTATAAAATATGTGCAACATTTGTGTCTCCAAATAAATTTGTTAAAAAACTAGATTCAAAGATCTTTCCAATGATGTTAATTATGTATCATAAATAATAATATTTTTTAATATATATTTTGTTAAAGTTGTTTCTCGGAAAGCGAGAACGACAGATATTCTGGGACGGAGGGAGTAGGTGGCACGCGTCAAGACTCAAGAGAGCATGCAGCAGCATCGCCATGCGTGCGGACTGGCTGGGATTGTTCTAAAATTAGTTAGGTTATTATTATATCGATCAGGGATAGCCACTAATAAAATGACCATATATACCTTCCGCTCCTTTTGGAGCACCACTGCTTGCTTGCATTTGCTCGTCGCTGGATCTATCTATATAAGGAGGGTGCTGATCGAGGAATGAAATGAAGAAGCAGGGAATTACACAAAAAAGCGACATATAGATCGATCCAGTGGATGATATATATATGTGTCGACCATGCTGGTGGTGAGTAGACAACACAAGAAGTAACTACTCTTGTCGTCCCTGCTCCTGGTGCTGCCCTGGCTGCCGGCGCCATGCATCATTGTGCCAGCAGCAGGATCGACGCGTCGCTGCCCATGCCCGGGCAAGGACGACAGCAATCCCCTCGGCACGGAGGGCAGCAGTACTGTGACCGTGGAGTCCGACTACTTCATCGCCAGCGGCGTCATGTTCAGGAACGACCCTGTAGGCGATGAAGTAGTCTGATTCTATGGTCATGGTACCCAAGCTGAATGCACAAGGTGAGATCCACAGATGGGATGGCGAGGCTGAGGCACCTGCACTGCGGGTGCTGCGATCCAAGGTAATAGTGACGATTGGTTACATAACAAAATGTTGCAGATATCATGCTAAAAATAACATGTTTTTAGTAATAGCACAACCCATATTTAAAATTAAATTGTCGTGGTATTATTTTGTTTTAAAGAAAAAAAAAAGAAAAAAATAGGAGGGACATGACTCCCATCTTGTTCCCTTTTAGATTCCTACTAGGCATCATAGTAGATAGGATAGGTGCTCTGGCTTGTCGCTACTCTTTAGCAAGTGGTATGGATAGGATCCATGAGTCTCGAGGTAAAGTGCGTCCCGAGAAAGGGCGTGGCCTCAACATAATTAAGTTTACTCCTCCCTCAAGTGCACCATCTATCGACGGCGGCCAAGGCGCGCTGTATGACCACAAGGGGATGCATATATACTTTAAGTCTGCACCATCAAGAGCACCGTCGACTTCAAGTTCTACACCATCAAGCAACCTAGCGGAGCCGAAGATGAAGTCAATGGTGCCTTTGATGGTGCAGGACTTGAAGCATGCACCCCTTGTGGTCATATAGAGCGCCATGGTTGCCGTTGATGGTGAACTTGAGGGAGGTGTACAACTTAATTACGCTGAGTCCACACCCTTTCTTATGATGCACTTTGCCTCGCGAGACTCATGGATCCTATATATCCGTACCACATGCTGAAGCGTAGAGACAACACGGACCACGTATCCTATCTACTACAATGCCTAGTAGGAATCCAAAACGGAACAAAATGGGAGTCACGCCCCTCCTATGTTTTCTTTTTTTTTTCTTTGGAATAAAATAATACCATGACAATTTAGGTTTAAACATGTGTTGTGCTATGACTAGAAAAATGTTATTTTGAATGCGATGTCTGTAACGTTTTGTTTTGTAGCCAATCGTCGCCATTACATGAGTCTTCATCAGCTCTCTCTCGAGCACACTTGTGCTGCAGCATATCCAGCGCAATACAAGTTCTGTGCTACTACAATATCTGGGGAGACATCAACAAAAAGGGCAAAATACATAATTACAAAATTCCAATGAGAAAGCACCGTGGAACAACATGTACATGCAGTCTCGAGCACTTAGTTTCTATGCAGATACTAAATTCTCCAAGAAGTTTGCAGGCATTATCTCTACGTTTCAATGATCTTAGATGTGCTCGAATCTATCAAAAGAACAGAACATCATGAATAGTATACAATAAACATGCAGATTGGTTGTATAATTGAATATGAAATGAAATTCAATTCCACAAACCTTCTTACTGGTTAAATTGGCATCCACTGTTGTGCTGCGATCACCAAACAGATCAGGCAAAATATTAGAGAGAATGCTAGGATGGCCCTTCATGCTCTCATATATAGCATCCAACTTCGACACAATCTTAAGCCTCGTCCTCACAAACGCCCGTGGCTGGGAGTGCTTCGATTCTCTGCCCTTGCAGGATCAGGCACAGTCCGTGAAATCAACAGGTCAGAGGTGACCCTCCCAACTTTGCCAGGACTGCCACAGATGGAAGAAGACGGTTCCATCGGGCGGAGCCTGGGACATTAGATGGGTAGTTGAGAGCGGGGGATAAAATGTCTTTAATGCCCCTGTGTCCATGTAAGAGGGCCTTTAGTTGCAACCGGGTTAATTGTAATTCTACCGTGCCCCAGGGTATGGCCAATAAATATCTGGTGGGCACTACAATGATGATCATGAATTATTGACTATTTACTACTAAATTTATTGCTGTCTCGTTCCGTTATCCTCAGCACAACCCTTGTTTCCTTTCATCCTATGGGACCCTCTGCCTCCTCTGTGCTACTCCCTCTGGTTTATTGTCACACCCGATTTTAAGAATAAAATGGGATGCATAATCTTATATGCGCCCAGAGATCAGTCACACACATAAGCCGATAAATTATAAATAGTATCATCACAAGTGTTTATTACATCACGTATAATAAGACAGAGTCTTCACATAAATGTAGCGGAAGTATAAATAAAAATCTCTCGCGGAAGCTCCATATCACAGGACGTCAACTGGTTGACCACAAGTCTAGTAATCCTCAAGAAAATCATCATTATCATAGCCATCTGTTACCCATCCGAGATTTTTATCCAAATAATGAAAATAAACAAGCGTAAGTACGTGTTGTACTCAACAAGTGTAACATGGGGTTCATGAGGCTCAAAAGGCTTGACACAGGTTCAACAGTATTCAGCTTTTTGTTGTCACAATTTTAGCATAAGAGTAGCAACAAGTTGTTTTAATCCCATAGTAAACACATGATCAATGTAAACATGAATAATTAATAGCATAAACGGATAATTCTTAGTGATCATCTATTCCATAAGGGCCCAAGGCCGCTCGTGACCGTGAGCACGACTGATATACCAGTTTTACACTTTGTAGAGGTTGTACACTTTCACTGTGAGCCGTGATACCCATATGCCCGGGTTAGTTACTCCCAAAACAATTCCAAGGTGAGCAGGCATGGTTCACTATGAAGCCTTTCAAAGGGTTGTCTAACAAGTTAGGGCCATTAGATTCACTCGGCAAACAGATGTAGAGCCCCCCTTCCCGATGGCACATTGACGCGCAGCCTATACACAAGGGGACAAAGGCTGCACTATACCCGATTCGGCAAGCCATTCTTACGCCATAAAGGTAACCTCTAACAAACTAGAAAAAGGTCCTCATACTGAGCTAAAGCCAGAGCCATGTAGCCCTCACAGCTGTACTGTAAGTCCTGAATGTTCGCTTACAGATAAGTCCTTAGGGAGATGAATCTGAAGTATTTAGAAAGTAGCTAAACACTCCAGCCCCCTGTTTCCAAGTTGCTAAAAAGTCATGTTTTAATGTTTATTGCATATACCATTAGTCAAGTTATAAGATCATGGTTTAATTGAGCACTAGCAAAGCTAGCCAATGCAAATCCCATAGGAGACAAGGTATAAGTTCAACTCTAGGGAATCCCTATCAAGGTGACACATGCAACATGAATTAAATGTATTAAAGTTGATAGGAAACAAGAATGATTTCATGCTATACTTGCCTTGAACAAAGTGTTTCTGTTGATCCTGCTCGTCAAAGTAGTACTCTTGATCATCCACGGATGGCTCACCGTCTATACTCGATAATCACAACAACATACAAGCATCCAGAAGCAATCATGCATAGCAAACTAAGGCTATAAATTAGAACAGTACACCAATCAGCATAAAATCAAGATAAAAACTTTGTAAAACAAATCTACGTCTTGCTACGAACACACAAACGCGAAGATCACGAAAATCGGAGCTGAAACAAAGAAGTTATGAATTAAACAAGATTTACTTTATTAAAATAATAGATTAAATCTAACATTGAATTTCAAAAGTTGGAAACATACTTAACAGTAGGACGAACATGTAGATTATGCAATTATGAATCTAACGCAACTTGAACGGATCAAATCGGAATTAAAACGAAGATTTTAGGGCTAAAACAAGATTAGTGGCAAAACTGTAAATAGATAAAAATGAATTTTAGATCTAATCAAAGAAACTACGCTTTCTAAAAAAGAAAACGTATTCTAGGAATACTCTTTGGACCGTGGGTCAACACATAGAAAACTTCAGGGGCTTGTTCGCAAAAAGGCCGGCCGAAGCGATATCTTCAAATTTAAGCCGTCGGATTGACGACGGACGGTGCTGAATAGATCGAGAGGGGATGGGTGGCCGGCGGCGAGTTGAATGGCGGCGGCTGTCGATAGAATATCATCGGCAGTCCTCCGAGGGGTATCCTATGAAGGTAGATTGATCGACAGAGGAGCGTGAGATCAAGAACAAGAAGGCAACAGAGACACACGAGTTAGACAGGTTCAGACCATCAGTATGACGTAATACCCTACTCATGTGGTCTGTTGGTTTGTATTGGCTATCGTATGATATTGCGTGTGTTTGGAGGGGGTCCCTGTCCGCCTTATATAGTCCGGGGGGCAGGGTTACAAGTCGGTTAGATCTGAGAGATAACCGGAAAGTAATAACAGATTACGAAAATCATGGGATCATACGTATCCTAACAGATCTCATAGTATCTTCAGGATATCTTTCTGGTCTCTGATCCTCGCGGATCTCATTGACTTGACAGTGTGCCGCTTTAAGCATGGCGGCGACCTTGGCGAGCTCGGGCGTCCGCGGGAGGCGGGCGAGCTCGTTGGCGGCTACTACCAGATTGGCACTTGGAGTCTTGAAGACGTCATGGCCGTCAATGCGGAGGAACTCTTCGTCGAGGTTGCAATGGAGCGGCCTTCCTTGCGAGTCGAACTGGTTGTTGCGAGCAGCCTCGGCCATCGCAAGGGCATGCTCATTTGCACGGCGCTGTGCGCGGTTGACGTTCCGGTTCTCACGAGCGGCGCGTTCCTCATCGGTTTCGCCGTTCCGAGGGGGGCTATCGATGCTGACGTTGAAGATCGCGCCACCCCAGAAAGGTAGGAGAGGGGGTTGCTCGGTGAAGGTTTCGGCGAGGGTCTCCGTAGAGCCCTGGGACTCAGAGTTCGGATTTTCCTCTAGGATGGTCTAGAGGGATGCTCCGGGGCGTCGGCTAGCGTGCAGCATGTTGACCGTCGGCGGGAGCTGGTCGGCGATCTGGTCGGTGAGAGGATGAATATCCCCCACTTGGTCGGCGAATTTGCCCCTCAGGGCGTCTTGGTAGTTAGCGGCGGCGTTGGTGAGCCCGAAGGGTAGGGCCGTAACCCCTGGAGTTTGTCGAGCAGCCCCCGATAGATCCGGATCGGAGGGTGGTCGGCACTGAACGAAAGTGTCTAGAGCCGACTCAGCGACGGAGAGGCAATCGGCAAGCTTTAGACCGACCCGATCGATGGATTCGATCAGATCGTCATTGTTGATCTGCCTACTCTAATAGCGAGGAAGCGGGCGTCGGGTCGTTGATGAAGGCGACCTCAGAAGTGGTTCCAAGATCGGATCTACAGTTGCAGGTGCGGGGGTGGTCAGCATAGAACCGATCTGCACCGGCTCGATGAGCTCTGTAACTCCGTCAGCGTTGATAACCCACGAGATGGATCCGATCGTGAAGATCTGGCCGGGCTACAGAAGGGACAAATAGCTTGCGAAAAAAGCCATCTTGTTCGACAAGGAAATAGCATGCAAACCCCTACCTGGCGCGCCAACTGTCGACAGAATATCGTCGGCAGTCCTCCGAGGGGTATCCCACGAAGGTAGATTGATCGGCAGAGGAGCGTGAGATCAAGAACAAGAAGGCAATAAAGACACACGAGTTAGACAGGTTTAGGCCGTCAGTATGACATAATACCATACTCCTGTGCTCTGTTGGTTTGTATTGGCTATCATATGATATTGCGTGTGTTTGGAGGGGGTCCCTGCCCGCCTTATATAGTCCGGGGGGCAGGGTTACAAGTCGGTTAGATCTGAGAGATAACCAGAAAGTAATAACAGATTACGGAAATCATGGGATCATACGTATCCTAACAGATCTCATAGTATCTTCAGGATATCTTCCCGGTGTCTTGCGGGAGGCGCCGACCAGAATCGTGCCCCGCAAGGCTTTGTCTTGTGGGCTGGGCCGCCCCTGGGGGCGCAGCCCATGTGGTCTGCCGTGGGTATCCGGGGTTGTACCCCCCACAGCGGCGCCATGGCCATGCAAAGAGAACTCGCCGGAGTTCTTGGTTTTTGGTCTACGGTCCACAACAGCGAGGGCACCAAGAGAGAGAGAAAAGGAGGGCGAACTCACCAAGGCAGTTTTAGCGGTCAGAGACGACACGGAGGCGACGCGAGATGTGGTGGAGCGGACAGCGAGCATGGCAGCACTAGGTTTCGTGGCGGCGCGATGATTCGGCGAGGTGGCTGTGGCTCCGAGGCTTGGGATGGAAACGGAGAGGTACGGTGCTAGGTATTTATGAGGGAGGGGAGCCTTGGCGCGCATGGCAAAGGAGACGTGGTGGTCGTGGACTCCGGGGCGGTGTGGAGTCAGGCTCGGCGGCAGTGTCTGGCGCAGATAGCGTGGGAGAAAGAAGACGACTGTCCAGCGGGCCCCACCAGTCAGCGAGAGAGAGAGACGGAGCGGCGATGCTGGGCCGCTGCGGAGAGAGAGAGAGAGCAGGCCGCGCGGAGACATGGGCCGAAGCGGCCTGCGGCGGGGAAAATCTGGGCCGGAGGGGGAAAACGACCGCGCAGAAAGCCAAGCCGAGCTGAGCTGCTCCGGCCAAATTCAAGAGAGGGAGAAAAAAAATAAAACTCCTTTTCTATTTTCTTAAACACCATTTCAAATCCAATTTGAATTCAACCTTAAATCCTTTTGCAAATTTTGACCAAATCAAAGCATCACAAATAAAATATGCAGCAGCATGTATGCACATATATATATGTGGACCTTATATTTGATTTTAATTTTAACAAAGTTATTATTTTTCTAAATTTAAATGCTCACAAAATACATAAATAAATCATTTTCTCCTGTTTTAAAATCATGCAATTTTTAGGGTGTTACAATTCTACCCCCTTAAAATGAATCTGGTCCTCGAGATTCGGACGGTGCTTACTCAAAAAGCTGCAGTTATGTTTTCCTCAAATCATCTTCTCTTTCCCAAGTAGCCTCAACTACACATCTTTATAACTCGACTCCTTGTAACCCTTTCTGCCGTCTCCAAAATCCTTACCGGAAATTCATCATAGGTCAATGGCCAATTCAGTTTAATTGTAGCAAACTATTGGAGTTATATGCTATTAGTTGCTTTATGTTATTCAAATATCCTTATTACTCTCCTGGCGCACTTTTCTGGATTCCAGATAGTACTTGTTTGCTCTGATGTCTTTTGAAGCTATGATCATGGTCATGTCCATGGTCTACAGGGTAGGTAGAGTTCATAGATGGCACCTATATAATACCTAGTATCTATGTTCCCCCTTTTTTTCATGTTGATGGTTGGTGGACTCAATTTGTGGTTTATATACCTTGTGTGCTTTAAGTAATAAATAGCCAACTTGGTTATTTATTTCCTCATTTCCTCTATCTGTGCATATGTCAAATTTAATTAGAAATTTATATTTTTCCTATGTAAGTTTGCATCTAAATATTGCATTAGCAGTTCTTTCTTGTATTCCTTAACCCTTATGCAGCACTTTCACAAGGGTGCATTTTTCACCGCAAGAGGGCCAGAAGGGTTGTAGACACATGGGAAAAGCAGTTCAGTAGTGCAACAGAGGATAAGAAAATATCATTCCTATTTCTATCAAATGATATCTTGCAAAACAGTAAGCGCAAAGGAGGAGATTATGTGCATGAGTTCTGGAGGGTTTTACCCAGATCGTTGAAACATGTCTATGAAAATGGGGGAGAAGAAGGAATGAAACTAGTGGCGAGACTAGTAAGTATTATCTTGTTTCACTATGATGAGATTAATTCTTCGCAGTTGCGAACACAAGGTTGACAAGTACCCTTGTGTGTTCGTTTTTGTATGATGAGTGATTGATCAACATGATCCACGAATAGGTTGAGTCGGTTACTAACTCTACCATGGCGAAAGCTATGTGTGCATGTCTCTTGGCTCGTGGTGTGCAGGTGTGGAGCACGGAGTCGGTAGTTGACGGCGAGGTGAAGGTCAAGGAGGACGTGCCGTGCCGACGGACCGGGAGCGGTGAAGGACGGACGTGAGGCCGGGTGACTAGCCGCGGTGGCTGACACTTGGAACATCAACAAGTGCAAGAGGACATGGAGTGACGGTGTTGACCGGGTCAAGACGGCGGACGCGTGAGTCGAGCGAGGCTCAGGAGGACTTGGCGGGCGGTCGGTCGAGGACGGCGGTGACACGCGTCGGATGGCGGGGAACGCGTATGGAGTACGCTACCCGTGGACGGTTTACGGGTTTGGGCCTCAAAACCCGGGCGGAGGTTCCGAGGAGGGGTGGACGGCACGTGGCGGCATCGGGGAGTTCGCGTCGAGGCGAAGCTACCGATGAGAAGGAGCGGTGGCCGTCGGATCAAGATTATACCGGGTTGGACAACAACGCCCTTGGGCTTAGTGGTTCAACTCATTTGTATCCAGGAGCAAAACTGGGAATGTGTAATAGCCCTGTTAAATAGGATGAGGGAGCCCCATCTCCCTCACCTCTCCCATTTTTCGTTTTTCCTTTTAGGCTAGGTTTTCTTCTTCCCTTTGCACTTGAGAGAGAGGTCCATGTACTGGAAAAATTCGTGATTGTTTTCTGGGATTTTTGGTATGGGAATGGAGGCCTGAATCCTCCTCGTGTCCTCCGGAATTCCTCATTTCAAGCTGTGATTTTCGTTCCTTCGTGTTCCTCAGTTTTTTCCCTTTTTCCGTTTTGGGCCACGATCTGAAACTCACGAAGATTTAGTTGGGTTCGAGCCATGATTCTTTAGGGATAGCTCACCAACATCATGAAGATCCCCTATGTGAAATTTGGGGTCAAGAGCTTTTGATATGGCTGCACTTTCATCGATTTTTGGGCGCTCGGTCTTGACTGCTAGTAGCCTGTCGTATCTCTGTTCGTCCCAGCTCCGCTCGTCAATTTCTCTCTGTGTGCGCTGTGTCGGCTTGGGCAAAGGGCTTCCAAGCACATCAGTGCTATGACCGGCAAGTGCAGCAGTTTGCTCCTTTCCTTTTGATTGGTCGATTTCTAGTCTACTTTGCGGCCACGTTTTTCGATTCGTCGAGCTGTCGAACTTCTGTTCTTCTATTCGTCAATTCGCGCTCGTGCCCAAACGTAGGAGAACCAGCAGCAGTGTTGCAGCGCCAAGCGCCTCCCAGTTCTAGCCGATGCTAGTCCATGAAGTTATGAACACAACAGCTGCAAGTGTTTGCTTGAACATGATTTGCTTCTCCAAATCTTGAGTTGTCACTATCAAGCAATAGTGGTTGGATTATTTAATTTCATTTTCAATTGGCAATTCGACTGGTTCCTTTCATTTGCCGCAGGGTGTAGGCATGAGTGCACAGCACCTCGGAGGTGAATGTTTCAACACCATGCGTATGTTGAACCACCAGCCGAGCTCTGCTAGGACACTGGTGTGGTGCGGATAACTCCCTCTGTCTGGCTCTTTCTGTAGCCCAGAATTTCCGGTTGAAGGCTTGGGAATTTTCGGACTGTAATTCTAGCATCAGTCTTTTCGTCTGTGGTTAGCACATTTGAACTCCGATCTGATTTCCGTTTGCTGTGATGGTTTTGTGGTATTCCGCTGTGTTCCTAGGGAACATCCACCCACTCATTTGGGTTGTGGACATCACGGTGTTTTATTTGCGCGTTTGGCGGTGAAGTTGGGACAACGGCCAAATATTTCGAAAGAAATTTTATGGCTCCCATTCACCCCCCCTCTGGTCGCCGTTTACGGTCCTTCAATTGGTATCAGAGCCGGTTAAGGATCATTCCACCTTAATCGGTCCGTGATCCATGAAGGCGACATAGAGCGTGGTTCTGGCAAACCACCGCACTTCGATGGGTCCCACTATCCTTATTGGAAGATCCGCATGTCTGCGCATCTCCAGGGGATTGATTGGCTCATCTAGGAAATTTGCGAGGATGCTACTTACGTTGTGCTCCCTGTCGCGGCCCGTACCACCCAGGATCACAAGGATCGGCACAACGCAAATAGCAAAGCTCGCAGTGTGCTTTTCTCGAGCCTTTCGCTTTCTGAGTTCGAGCGTGTCTCCGATTGTACTACAGCTCGAGAGATCTGGGTGAGGCTTCAGAGCTATCACATGGGGACCGCACAGGTCAAGACCAGACTCTACGAGACGTACAAGCACGAGTACGAGAATTTCTCTCAGCTTGATGGCGAGTCCATCGATGCCATGTTTTCCCGCTTTCAGACTATCGTCAACAAAATGAAAGGGAACAAGGCCAACCTACCTTATAGTGATCATGAGAGGGCGCTCAAGCTTCTCTATGCCCCTGATCAAAAGGTATGGGATGTGAAGGTGTCGGCGATCATCGAGTCGGCCAACTACGGCACCCTCACCGTCGACGAGCTTTTCAGCAAGCTCAAGTCCACAGAGATCGACTACCAAACCCAAGCCAAGCTCAAGAATCCTTCTACACCAACCATGGCTTTGGTCTCAGGTAGTGGTTCAAGTTCATTGACTAACCCTTCACAAGCTTCTTTCTCTTTGTCGTGCTTGATGTCAGTCACAGAGGAGCAGCTGGAGTCTCTTGGGGATGATGAGTTGGCACTCGTCATCAGTCGGTTCTCTTGGTTTCACAACAACCGTTTGAACCGCCGACGCAGTGGTGGCCCGAAGGAGGGATGCTATGGATGTGGAGATCCGGACCACTTTGTCGCGCGCTGCCCCAAGAAGAAGCCCTTCACCAACAAGTACAACTCCGGCAAGCGCAAGGATAAGCGCGACTACACCTCCGGCAAGCACAAGGCCAAGGGCGGCTTCGACAAGGAGGCGATCAAGAAGGCGTACCGCAGGAAGGCCAAAGCTCAAGAATGTGCCTTCCTCGCCTCCCTCAGTGACCTCGACGACGACTCTGACGATGATCACTCTTCTTCTCCTTCGACCGACGATGAGTCCGAGAAGAAGCACGAGGACAAGCTCAACGGTCTTTGCTTTGTCGCCGGTGCAAACCGTGGTGGGTTTTGCACTATGGCGGTTGATGGTGGAGCAAAGCTCAAAAAGGACGTCGACGTCGACGACGACGAAAACGAGGTACCGCCCACACTTGACTCACTTATGCTTGAGCTTGATACTATGAATGATACATTGATGAGTCAAGATAAGTTGCTTAAGCGTGCTGCCCATGAGAGAAAAGAGTTTAAGGACCAGCTAGAGGTTGCTTTGAAGGAGTTGGAGCTTGCCAAGAGTGGTGTAGTGGTGTCAGAGGAGGAGGAGTGCAATGAGTGTGCTATACACATGTCTAACCTCTCTGACTTGCAATCCAAGTATGCTGTTTTGCTTGATGAATGTGATGAGCTGAAGTCTCGTTCTGGGTTGCTCGGTGCGTGCAAGTCCTGCTCAGGCTTGCAATCTGAGTTGGCAGAGAAGGTTGCCAAACTTGCTGAGCTTGAGAAGGTCAACTCAGATAGCACCACCACTACATGTGTTTGATGTGAAGCTTTGGTGTTGGAGCTTGAGTCCTGCAGGCACGACAAGATGGGAACCGAGGAGGAAAACA
This sequence comes from Miscanthus floridulus, assembly GCF_019320115.1. Classification (NCBI taxonomy): domain Eukaryota; kingdom Viridiplantae; phylum Streptophyta; class Magnoliopsida; order Poales; family Poaceae; genus Miscanthus; species Miscanthus floridulus. The sequence goes on along the minus strand of NC_089594.1, from coordinate 17,977,413 downwards.
CACACCTTCGGTCCATCTTGAGCTAGGTGTCGTGCAGTGAGCCCCAGTTGGGCATGATGGTGAGCCAGTTCAGGCGGGGAACTGACTCATCGGGAGTAGGCTTTGCTATAGGTGGGAAGGGTGAGCATGTCTATGGCAAAGTTGGTGAACATAGTGGTTTGAACCCAAGTGAGAAACCCACCAACACTCCCAAATTGATCAAGATCCCTCCACCAGAGCCTACCAAGCCTATGATCAAAGATGGTGTGTTTGAAGAACCACCAAAAGCTCCACCATCCAAGCAAGTTTGGGTTCCCAAACCAAACCACTTTCGGAACTCACTCGATACTCTACCCAACATCTCTAGTGCACCCCTTCCTAAAGCCAAAAAGCCTTAGAGAGTGAACCACACCCACAAGAGAGTGAGTCAACCACCACCCAAGAGAGAGGTGAGGTACCACTGTGACTATTGCCATAGAGATGGTCATTTGGCTGAGTTTTGCTTTAGGAGGAAGAGAGATGAGCGGCGTGAGTACGAGTTGAACAACCGGAACATGTACCATCCTCCCCATGGCGTACATGTACCACCTGTTCAGAGGCGCAGTGTTAGGCCTAGAGGTGCAATGCCTCAAGGTGCTAGGCCTCAGGTGGCGAGACCACGAGGTGGTCGTGCCCGGCGTGGCCCAAGTCATGATCAATATGACTCTGGACCTCACGACGGTGGCTTTCAGTCCCACACTCCTAGCGGACCACGTTTTCCCCCACGTGGTGATCGCTTCTCTTCAATGGGACATGGCATGTATGGTGTTTTTCCTAACACTTTTCCAGGGCAAATGACTCAACACTGGTATTCTCCTCATTTCGTTAACCCCAGTGTTGTGCCATTTGCTCACCCCCTATCTTTCTATTGATGCAGAGCGGAGGCCTGGAGAACACGTGGCTTGTTGATTCCGGCTGTTCGCGCCACATGATCGGAAGTTCCCAATGGTTCTCCAGCCTTGACCCCATGCAATACAAGGAGTACATCACATTTGGGGACAATAGCAAAGGTAAGGTTCTGTCTCGTGGGACCATTCGGGTCAATGAGTCTTTTATCTTGAAGGACGTTGCTTTGGTTTCAAGCCTGCATTTCAATTTGCTCTCTGTTTCGCAACTCCTTCAAGATGGGTTTGAGGTGCGCTTTAAGACTGGACTTTCTCATGTGCTCGATTCTCAGGGACATCTAGTTTGTCAGATCGTTCCTTTTGGCCGAGTTTTCAGAGCTGATTTCTCTCAGTCTTTCGGTTCTTCTCGCTGTTTGGTTGCCGGATCTTCTTCTGATTTGTGGAAGTGGCATAGGAGACTTGGTCACTTGAGCTTCGATCTCCTAGTGAGGTTGAGTTCTCTTGACATGATCCGAGGATTGCCCAAACTTAAGTTTGAGAAGGATGTGGTATGCCATCCCTGTCGCCATGGGAAGATGGTGGCTGCTTCCCATCCTCCAGTGACTCAGGTCATGACCACGAGACCCGGTGAGCTACTCCATATGGACACTATTGGTCCGGCTCGGGTTCGGTCAGAGGGAGGGAAGTGGTACGTTCTTGTGATTGTGGATGATTTTTCTCGCTATTCTTGGGTGTTTTTCATGGAGGGCAAGGATGAAGCGTTTTCTCATGCTCGTGACTTGATCTTGAGGTTGCAAACTAAGTTACCAAAGAATGCCATACGAGCTGTCCGCAGTGACAATGGCACTGAGTTCAAAAACTCATAGTTTGACACCTTCTGTGCTTCGTTGGGTCTTGAACATCAGTTTTCTTCGCCCTATGTCCCTTAGCAGAATGGTGTTGTCGAGCGCAAAAATCGGACTTTGGTTGAAATGGCCAGGACGATGCTCGATGAGCATAGGACTCCTAGGCATTACTGGGCTGAAGCCATCAACACTGCCTGCCATGTTTCAAACCGCATTTTTCTTTGTGCTTTCTTGAAGAAGACATCCTACGAGTTGCAGTTTGGGCGTCCACCTAAGGTGAGTCATTTTCGAGTCTTCGGTTGCAGGTGCTTCATTCTTAAGCAAGGTAATCTTGACAAGTTTGAATCTAGATCTTCAGACGGTATATTTCTCGATTACGCTTCTCATTCGCATGCGTACCGTGTGCTTAATCTTGAGACGAACCGTGTCGTGGAGACTTGTGAAGTCACCTTTGACGAAACCATGCCCTCTTCTATTTCTGTCTTTGAATGTGCATGTGATGAAGAGATGGGTGACAACATTTTCGTTGAGGACGACGATGATGCCGATTGGGATGATCCCAAGCCATCTCAACCGGCTGCCTCGATCGAGCCAGCTTCGACCACTTCGGCTCACGGCCCCGAGCCCTCCACCTCTACTTCATGGGGTCCGTGCGAGCCGCTTCCTCAATCAACTGAGGAGGCCCTAGCTGTGGATGAGGGAGAGGCGACTTCGTCTTTGGGTGCACCTCAACACATCCAGCGATGCCATCCTCCTCAGACCATGATCGGCGACATTGACGAAAGGGTAACGCGTTCCAAGTCTTATCATATTTCCCATTTCGCACATTCAGCTTTTGTCGCTAACTTTGAGCCCAAAAGTACTGGACACGCACTCTCTGATCCCGATTGGGTCAATGCTATGCACGAGGAGTTAGAGAACTTTGAGCGGAATCAAGTTTGGGTCTTAGTTCCACCACCACCCGAGTGTCATCCCATAGGAACCAAGTGGGTGTACAAGAACAAGCAAAGTGAGGATGGAGTTGTGGTGAGGAACAAGGCTAGGCTGGTAGCGCAGGGGTTTAGCCAAAAAGAGGGAGTAGACTTTGAGGAGACATTTGCTCCTGTGGCCCACATTGAGGCCATTAGGATCCTCCTCGCCTTTGCAGCATCCAAAGGCTTTAAACTCTACCAAATGGATGTGAAGAGTGCTTTCCTAAATGGCTACATAGAAGAAGAGGTGTATGTGAAGCAGCCTCCAGGCTTTGAAAACCCCAAATACCCAAACCATGTTTACAAGCTACACAAAGCCCTTTATGGCCTGAAGCAAGCCCCCAGAGCATGGTATGAGAGGTTAAAGTCGATCCTATTAGCTAAGGGGTTTGAGATGGGTTCTGTAGACAAGACGCTTTTTCTCCTCAGGCATGGCACTGACATGCTCTTGGTACAAATTTACGTGGATGATATTATTTTTGGCGGCTCCTCTCACGGTCTTGTTGCAAAGTTTTCTGAAATGATGAGCAGGGAGTTCAAAATGAGCATGATGGGCGAGCTCACATTCTTCCTTGGACTTCAGATCAAGCAGATGCAAGAAGGAACCTTCATCCATCAAGGCAAGTACACGAAAGACTTGTTGAGGAAGTTTGACATGGGTGAGGCGAAGCCCCTCTCAACACCCATGTCAACGACTACAGCCTTGGATGAAGACAAGGAAGGCGAGGCGGTGGACAGAAGGAGTACAGGAGCATGATTGGCTCCCTCCTCTACTTGATAGCAACACGACCCGACATCCAGTTCACCGTGTGCTTGTGCGCCCGTTTCCAGGCTTCTCCGCGCACTTCACATCGGCAGGCCGTCAAGCGGATTTTCAGGTATCTCCGGTTTACTCCTGAATTTAGTCTTTGGTTTTCCGCTTCTTCTTTGCTTTCTCTCTGTGGTTACTCGGACGCCGACTATGCTGGTTGCCGAGTTGAGCGCAAGTCCACCTCCAGGACTTGTCAATTTATCGACTCTTCTTTGGTGTCATGGTCTTCTCGCAAACAATCCAGTGTAGCCCAATCCACCATCGAAGCCAAATACATTGCTGCTGCCGCTTGCTGCTCACAGCTCCTATGGATGGTTACCACTTTGAGAGATTTCAGACTTAAGTATAGGAGAGTGCCACTTTTCTGTGATAGCACGAGTGCCATTAGTGTTGCAAAGAATCCAGTGCTTCACTCCAAAACCAAACACATCGAGGTCCGTTTCCACTTTCTCTGAGACCACTATGAAAAAGGCGACATTGATCTCATCCATGTAACCACCCAAAACCAGCTTGCAGATATCTTTACAAAGCCTCTTGACTAAGCCCAGTTTGCTCGCTTGCGAGGGGAGCTTGGAGTTTGTTTCCCTTTTTAGAGGAAGGGAACTTTGGTTGTTGTATTCTAGTTTTGCTTTTCTTTGTAGTTTAGCCTTTGTTTTTGTTTTTATATCATACTTGCATATCATATCATCATGTATCATATTGCATCCTGAGCTTCATCCTTATCGTAGCTAGATTGACACTATGCTCTTGTTGGGGTTGTTATGAATATACATGATGTGCTTTTGGCTTAGTCTCCTTTTGATCAATTGATGCATGTTATGAGCTAAGCTTGTTTTTCCAAACTGTGAACTTGATTAAAACTTATTGGAACATGAAATGTGTTCACCACTACTTGTGGCAACTAGCATGTGTAGAATGTGTCGAGATCTTCTTTGCTTCATATATATGCTTAGTTGCTACGGCTCATACCTTGAGTTACACACTTGCTTGAGAAACTTGAATTTGTGCTAAAACTTGAAAAACAAACTAAGTGAATTGAAAAGATCAGGATGGGTCTGTACTATCCTATGTCAGAGTATCGAGATAGCTCCAAATTGCACTTATTGGTGAACTTGAGCTCTGTAATGGATACCGAGATCATTGTCTTAAGCTCCTGATTGCCTTTGGCATAGGCTTGACATGGTCGCTAAATCAGGTTTTGATGGCACAGATAACCTCCCGCACACACTTGTCTGACAAACTTTGGTAATAAGTTGCATAACTCCGATAAATTTCAATTGGTATCTAAAATTTGATCAAACCACAAGTTTGTCTCATGACATGATGTGTGAACTTTGTTTGGGGTAGTTCACTTTGCATACATGTGTAGAACAAGGTCGATCTCCTGTCTATTTTTGCTATGTGCTCCTTTGGTGGTGAACCTTCTTTTAAAATTGCTCAAACTTGATCAAACTTGCTTAAATGCCATATTTCGTCTCATTTGGTCACTTTGAGCATTTGCTAGCACTTGTATGTGTTGCTATATATATACATGATAGCATCAACTAGAGCATCCTTTCAATCTACTTGCTATAATCTTGAAGCTTCTGCATTCGTGCATTTCTGCATTCATAGCATGATTTGAGGGGGAGATGCAATCTTTGGGCACTAGCTTGATAAGTGCATATGTCAACAAGGGGGAGAAATATTGAGCAAAGGGGAGAAATTTTTAAAAATCCACCCAAAGTTGAGAGATGCTTTCATTTGTGAGATTGCACCTGTTCAGGGGGAGTTGCACTTCGAGTTGCTTTTGCTAGTGTTGAGCCTTTGCCTCTTCTTGAGGGTCTAGCAATTTTCCCATTTTTTTTGAGCTTTGCTAGTGGTGTTGAGTCCGTTGCCTCTTCTTGAGGGCTAGCTGTGTTTTGCTTGGTTGTGTTGAGCCATTGCCCATGTCTTTGGGGACCAAGCTTTGCTCATTTCAAATGACCCCGTTTTGTTTTTTTTGGCTTTTGGTCATTTGGATGAGTTCTCCTCTTCTTCCTTCTTTTCTTCTTTTTTTGCTCAAGCTATTCGTGTGGTGGTGTTGACAATGCACTCATCAAGGGGGAGATTGCGAACACAAGGTTGACAAGTACCCTTGTGTGTTCGTTTTTGTGTGATGAGTGATTGATCAACGTGATCCACGAATAGGTTGAGTCGGTTACTAACTCTACCATGGCGAAAGCTATGTGTGCATGTCTCTTGGCTCGTGGTGTGCAGGTGTGGAGCACAGAGTCGGTAGTTGACGGTGAGGTGAAGGTCAAGGAGGACGTGCCGTGCCGACAGACCAGGAGCAGTGAAGGACGGATGTGAGGCTTGGACCGAGGGACCGGGAGGCCGGGCGACTAGCCACGGTGGCTGACACTTGGAACATCAACAAGTGCAAGAAGACATGGAGTGACGGTGTTGACCGGGTCAAGACGGCGGACACATGAGTCGAGCGAGGCTCAGGAGGACTTGGCGGGCCGGTCGATCGAGGACGGCGGTGACACGCGTCGGATGGCGGGGAACGCGTATGGAGTACGCTACCCGCGGACGGTTTACGGGTTTGGGCCTCAAAACCCGGGCAGAGGTTCCGAGGAGGGGTGGATGGCACGTGGCGGCATCGGGGAGTTCGCGTCGAGGCGAAGCTACCGGTGAGAAGACGCGGTGGCCGTCGGATCAAGATTATACCGGGTTGGACAACAACGCCCTTGGGCTTAGCGGTTCAACTCATTTGTATCCAGGGGCAAAACTGGGAATGTGTAATAGCCCTGTTAAATAGGATGAGGGAGCCCCATCTCCCTCACCTCTCCCATTTTTCGTTTTTCCTTTTAGGCTAGGTTTTCTTCTTCCCTTTGCACTTGAGAGAGAGGTCCATGTACTGGAAAAATTCGTGATTGTTTTCTGGGATTTTTGGTATGGGAATGGAGGCCCGAATCCTCCTCGTGTCCTCCGGAATTCCTCATTTCAAGCTGTGATTTTCGTTCTTCGTGTTCTTCAGTTTTTTCCCTTTTTCCGTTTTGGGCCACGATCTGAAACTCATGAAGATTTAGTTGGGTTCGAGCCATGATTCTTTAGGGATAGCTCACCAACATCATGAAGATCCCCTGTGTGAAATTTGGGGTCAAGAGCTTTTGATATGGCTGCGCTTTCATCGATTTTTGGGCGCTCGGTCTTGACTGCTAGTAGCCTGTCGTATCTCTGTTCGTCCCAGCTCCGCTCGTCAATTTCTCTCTGTGTGCGCTGTGTCGACTTGGGCAAAGGGCTTCCAAGCACATCAGTGCTATGACCGTCAAGTGCAGCAGTTTGCTCCTTTCCTTTTGATTGGTCGATTTCTAGTCTACTTTGCGGCCACGTTTTTCGATTCGTCGAGCTGTCGAACTTCTGTTCTTCTATTCGTCAGTTCGCGCTCGTGCCCAAACGTAGGAGAACCAGCAGCAGTGCTGCAGCGCCAAGCGCCTCCCAGTTCTAGCCGATGCTAGTCCATGAAGTTATGAACACAACAGCTGCAAGTGTTTGCTTGAACGTGATTTGCTTCTCCAAATCTTGAGTTGTCACTACCAAGCAATAGTGGTTGGATTATTTAATTTCATTTTCAACTGGCAACTCGACTGGTTCCTTTCATTTGCGGCAGGGTGTAGGCATGAGTGCACAGCACCTAGGAGGTGAATGTTTCAACACCATGCGTATGTTGAACCACCAGCCGAGCTCTGCTAGGACACTGGTGTGGTGCGGATAACTCCCTCTATCTGGCTCTTTCTGTAGCCCAGAATTTCCGGTTGAAGGCTTGAGAATTTCCGGACTGTAATTCTAGCATCAGTCTTTACGGCTCCCATTCACCCCCCCTCTGGTCGCCGTTTACGGTCCTTCAGCAGTGCAGCAGCTCCTAGAGTTGTTCTAGAGCCTTGTCCAAGAATGCAGGAGGACCTAAATGTTTTAGTACAATTAAAGTACTATAGTACCATTGAATCAAAGGTCAATTCAGTTTAATTGTAGCAAACTATTGGAGTTATATGCTATTAGTTGCTTTATGTAATTCAAATATCCTTATTACTCTCCTGGCGCACTTTTCTGGATTCCAGATAGTACTTGTTTGCTCTGATGTCTTTTGAAGCTATGATCATGGTCATGTCCATGGTGCATTCGATTTTGGTATATATAATTGTATGTACAGAAATTGAGAGCTTAAATTAACTAGAACAGAATCAATTAGTAAAGCATTTAGCCTTTTAGTTTGTAGCCTAATTTCCTCCATTTCCAATAGTGTTGGGTTTAATGAATATCTTGTTTTCTTAAACACTGTCTTGCTTCGTAAGTTGCTACTCATCTGCCAGAAGCAGTGATTCAGGTTTTCTTCCACTGGTGTTTCTGATGTTATAAATATTTGGAAGGGTCGTTCAATTTTAATCATAGTTTTCTTGGTCCTTCATTAATACTGTGTAAAGAAATTTGCTGCAAAATCTGCCGGGATAATGTGCACCAATAGGACATGATACTTTATTGAAACTAGACTAAATACTGGATAACTGATGGCTAATTTGATTTGCTTCATTTTTTCTTGGAAATCCAGAATAAAAAGATTGTTTCTAACTTATCTTTTGGAATTACAGATAGGAATTTGGGATGAACGCAAAGTTTTTGGAACCCATATTGAAAGTTTGAAAGACAGCATTTTTGGTGACAACCTTCCTATATTCGATAACAATGGGAATAAGAATAATTCAAATCCTAGCTCTAAGCCCTTAAATTCCAAAGTTGCAAGGAAGGATTCCAGTACAGTACTAAAAGTAAGTTGCTAGTTATCCTATACCACTCTCCTTTTTTGGTGAAAACATATTGAATTGGATATGAGAGTATTAACTTGTTGAATTCTTCTGTAGAAACTGACTGTTGGTGGTATGCCTGAAAAGATTGTGACTGCATACCAAGCTGTGCTTGATCAACATTTTGATAAAGACACAGCTTTGAACAAATATAAGAGTACTGTTAGTGTTCTAGAAAAGATAAAGAAAAATATAGACGATGCTAGTACCAAAGGTAAGGATTTATCTTGCTCACTGGTTATTAACATTGTGGATATCTGCTGTGGAAGAAAGTTTGACACCATTCTTATCTGTTCTGCTTTTTTTTTGGTCTGCATGGTTTTTCATAAGGTGATCAGCCTGCCTCAACAATGATTTCTGATCTTCAAGAACAGGAAACTATCCTGAAGCAGTGCATTTCACAACTTGAAAGTGTAGATGTGGCGAGGATATCGCTGATAAATCAATTAAAAGAAGCTCTCATTGAACAGGTCTTATGCACACTTTCATTATCTTCCAAATGTTCCATCTCAGTTACATATGACTCATGCTTTTCAAAATTGTCTTTCTTATTTCTATAACAGGAGTCAAAGTCAGAAATTCTTCGCAGCCAGTTGCAAGTAAGAATTATTCTTTATGCCCTATTGCATGTTGGCTTTTCATCTGTTATTGTTCCTTGCAATCATGTCCGTCCACAGCTTTGAAAGTGGGTACTATTAGAGGATATGTGTAGAACTTCAAGTGGAGAGACCTAATCCGTTCATTCCCAACTGAATTCTTGTTTTCATAAATGGCACCTGCACTAGTAAGCCATGAGCATGTGTGTTGTCTGAGCCATCTAGCACCTTTATGGCACAAGTATGTCTCTTGCCAGTTCTGATTCCTACCTGGCCAAACCCATGTTCACTTAAAACTATTTATTAATTCCACTGCTCACTTGAACTATTTATTTATTGATTACAACTTTAAGTCTGTTATGTTGAGAAAACCCACCTAGAGTTCTTTCTTAGCACCTTGAGATTAAGCCAGTTATATTGAAAAAGCCCACCTAAACTGCTTCCATAGCAACTTGAGATGTTTGATCACCTTTCAGAGTGGTCTTCACATCCTTCTAGTCTGGCCTTTGCATTTCTCTGTTTTGTGCCTTGGGTGATGCCGACATGCATGTCTTGATTCCAGTTGCTGCTTCTCAATTAGCTCCTTTCTTTTTTTTCTGAAATATATTTATGGTGTAACAATCTTTTAGCTGTCTTATGACATTATTGGTAATCCCTTATCTGATTGCCATAACAGGTTGCTCGAGCAGAGGCTGAACATGCCATTCAACTTAGGCAAAGATTTGATGGTGCCGTTGTCGCAAATGGCACAGGATCTAGTTCTAGTCTGCTAATGATTACCCCAACAGAACAAGCAGCTGCTATGATACAGGGTTCTGGAGTAAGGCAGATGTCTCCCCAGTTACAGTCACTGAATCCAGCAACCTCACTTGCCCCTACAGTCAGTGCAGTGGGAGATGAGCCCAAGAGAACGGCAGCAGCAATGGCAGATAAGCTGGCATCTTTGTCAGCACCTGTGCAGGTTCTGAGCTCCATTTTATCATCTTTTGTTGCTGAACATGGCGCTTCACTATCTTCCATGAATAGTGGATCGCCTTCTGGAGAACTCTCTGGAGGACTGCCGGGCTTCCAGATTGAAAAGAGGCCTAGGCTTGAGAAAACCGCACAGGGCAGTGACATGGGTGCTCCTCCCTTTTCTGTGCAAGTGCCACAGATGCAACAACAGATTGGAGCAGTGCCCACGCAACTACCAGCGCAGATCAACCAAGTACCAGGTCCATTTGCACCACCTCCACCGCCATTTTTGCCACCGCTTCTGCAACAATTTGGTCAAAGTACTGGAGGAATGATGGGAATGGGACCTTTCGGGATGACGGCCAGCTCTGCCACCTCCGCCTCCAATGTCCCACATTATGCCGGCAGGTTTTCCAGGACCAAGTGGTCCACCACCTCCACCTCCGCTTCCACCGGCTCAGAACCAACCCCAGCAGCAGCAGCAGTCTCCTCAGGCACTACAGCAATCACCCACATCAGCAGGATTCTTCCAATCATCAGCAGGCATGGGGTTCATCCCACCAGTGCAGGTGCAGCAGTCTCCGTCTGCCCAACGACAATGACTCGATGGTGGCATGGCATTCATCAGGCTATAAAGGCAGCACCTTGTGCTAACTTTTGTACATTAAACAATAATCACCTAGTATCGAACTTATACGTGACTGGCCCTGCAAGAGAGGCAGGACCGTTGTCACGGTTAGAAAAATTGTAGAATAGGCATGAGGGTTTTGTGATGACTCCTTGGTTTGGTCTGAGCTGTTTAACTCTTCCTGGTTCTGTGTAGTAGTTAGACTTGTCTTTCCCCCCATTTGCATTGATCCCCTGAGGCAAAAGAAAGTGGCACTGGAATTGTTGCTTAAGAGTTGCCCTCTGACATAACGGTTTTAGGGCTGGGCTGATGCCGTTTTAGAACTTACTGGTCATAGTGTCATAGATATGATGTGAACTGCAAATACTTCTCCTGTTGTTGTTTAAATTTATTTATTTATATTTATTATTATTATTTTTTAGTATAGCTTCCCTTTTGGGTGCAAATTGCTGCTTTCCTTTGACTTGGCAGTGATTAGACAAGGGCCAGTTTGGATCAAGTGCTGTGATTCAGAAATCAACAGACTTGAGTTGTGTGAATAAAACTGTGCGTGTATGGTCTGCTGAGGTAAAAGATTCCTTTGATGTAAGTTATGCATTGTGAAATGGGACAGCAGTATTTGGTCCAGTATGAGAAGATTGTGTAGATGAGAAGAATATAACAGTACATGATAACCAAAGCCTTGTCACAGCTGAGGATATGGCAGCAAGCAAGGAACTGGCAGCAGTGGAGTAGGTAGAAATTGACACATTTTTTTTCCCAAATTCAATCTTCCGGTGGAATTATCGCACATCATTTATGTGATGTTTTTTATTTAAAAATAATGGTAACATATGTTCAACTTCATATTCTTGATGCTTCTGCGGCTCTGCAGGTAAACGTTCACTGCATTTTTATTATAGTGGCACACATTTATGTATGGCTCTTGGCAGTGTAAGGGTCATGACTTTTGCCACATTATTACTACATATTAGTTTGTACATAGAACAACACCGACAATAACGACTCCATCCAAATATTTACAAATTACAATCATTCAACACGAACAACACAACATATTTAAGAGAGTGCACAGGGAACACACAATACCCCATACACAGTGGCCATATACAAGCACGTAGCTCATAGGAACGATGGCATGTTAATCTATATACAATACTTGCATGGCTGCGGTGGGTGCCAATTTTACCTTACCATGACTCATGCGAATATCATCCACCATTCAGACATATCATCATTTTCTTCATGAACATCATTATTCTCTTTCTTAAGATCAACCACGATCCTTGTGTTTTTTAGAACATTTCTTGTCATTACCTAGGTCAATATCATGATAACAACCTGTGAATGGGGAGTGAATTTCCAACTCTTTGAGCTCAGGAACCATGCTCACCTCAACTTCAACAATCTCCAGCACTTCCACGTCAATCATCTTGATCTTTTTGAGGCGTGAAAATTTGGATGAAGCAAATACAAGTTTCTGGTCCTTGTACGAGCCAGTGTACAATGCAAGGGTGGCAAGAAATGGCAGCTCAGACAGCTTGCTAATGAATTCCTGAGTCACATATGTTTTCTCCAGAGAAAGCATGATGAGATTAGGGAGACAAAAGGATTCACTACCATCTAGATCAGATGAATGTACCAGATCCCCACTTAGGAACATAAACTTGACACGTTGAAGGGAAGCGGTGGTGAAGACATTTGAAGGAATAATTTTACCTTCTAAGATCAGGGTCCTAAGGCTCTCAAGTTTCTCTAGAGCACCAGAAAGAGCTTTCACATTGACATGTGAGATATCCCTGATTGACAAGAACTCAAGATGGATCATCTCTCCTAGTGTCCTTTCCAAAGTCAGCTCCTCCGAAACTTCTTCAATCTATGGAGTCAATTGTATGCAGCTGTTTCAAGTTGCCAATTTGCTTGGGCAGTCTGAGGACAAAGCCAAGGACATGTCTCAGGGTCTTAATCATCCAAAAGGACCTTGGGAGCTCTCGGACATTAGTTTCCCTCACATCCAATGTTTGGAGGCTAGTGAGTCTTCCGATGGACCATGGGATATGTTTCAGTGAACATGATGTGATGCCAAGGTACTGCAAGTGCACAACATTGCCAATTGCACTTGTCAAAGTCTCACCAATCTCAATGCCTTGCAGATTGATGACACGGAGAAACTCAGATCCATGAAACAGTTCCTTGATGTGAGATCTGATGTCTTTCTTCATCTTAGAGATTGCCCTTCGTTGAGATAAATGAAACATATATGCCTGACTTCCTTTGGACCTGTGCCCCTGATCACCTTTATTAGGCTCTTGCTCATACTGAGAGAAGATGGATCGTAGCTTTGGCAATGGATGGGCTAGGACAGCATATTTGTCAGTGTAGTTCTGCAGAGAGAGGCGGCGAGCACTAGTTAATGTAGGGATAGCATCATGGCTATGGACCTCCACGAAGCTTGCTTCATGTGCTTCTATCTGCAAAATGTCATGGACTTTGTTTTGGATTGTGACCGACATACTGCCGAAACTGGAATCATCATCCATTTTCACTCGGTTGACAAGATTCCGATTAATCAACTCAGATAGGTAGATGTAGCCAATCTTCTCCATTGTCTTCCCTCCCTTTGAACTTATAAATCCCTCTGCAACCCACATAAATACCAAGCTTTCTAATGAATTCCTGAGTCACATATGTTTTCTCCAGAGAAAGCATGATGAGATTAGGGAGACAAAAGGATTCACTACCATCTAGATCAGATGGATGTACCAGATCCCCACTTAGGAACATAAACTTGACACGTCGGAGGGAAGCGGTGGTGAAGACATTTGAAGGAATAATTTTACCTTCTAAGATCAGGGTCCTAAGGCTCTCAAGTTTGTCTAGAGCACCAGAAAGAGCTTTCACATTGACATGTGAGATATGCCAGATTGACAAGAACTCAAGATGGATCATCTCTCCTAGTGTCCTTTCCAAAGTTGGCTCCTCCGAAACTTCTTCAAGATCTATGGAGTCAAGTGTATGCAACTGCTTCAAGTTGCCAATTTGCTTGGGCAGTCTGAGGACAAAACCAAGGACATATCTCAGGGTCTTAATCATCCAAAAGGACCTTGGGAGCTCTCGGACATTAGTTTCCCTCACATCCAATGTTTGGAGGCTAGTGAGTCTTCCGATGGACCGTGGGATATGTTTTAGTGAACATGATGTGATGCCAAGGTACTGCAAGTGCACAACATTGCCAATTGCACTTGTCAAAGTCTCACCAATCTCAATGCCTTGCAGATTGATGACACGGAGAAACTCAGATCCATGAAACAGTTCCTTGATGTGAGATCTGATGTCTTTATTCATCTTAGAGATTGCCCTTCATTGAGATAAATGAAACATATATGCCCTACTTCATTTGGACCTGTGCTCCTGGTCACCTTTATTAGGCTCTTACTCATCTTGAGAGAGATGGATAGTTGCTGTCACACCCGATTTTAAGGATAAAATGGGATACAAAAATCTTATGTGCGTCCAGAGACCAGTCACACACATAAGCCGACAAATTATAAATAGTATCATCACAAGTGTTTATTACGTCACAAATAATTAGACATAGTCTTCACATAAATGTAGTAGAAGTATAAAGAAAAATCTATCGCGGAAGCTCCATATCATAGGGACATCAACGGGTTGACCACAAGTCTAGTAATACTCAGGAAAGTTGTCATTACCATAGCCATCTGTTACTCATCCGGGATTTTTATCCAAATAATGAAAATAAACAAGCGTAAGTATGTGTCGTACTCAACAAGGGTAACATGGGGTTCATGAGGCTCAAAAGGCTTGACACAGGTTTAACAGAATTCAGCTTTAGTTGTCACAATTTTAGCATAAGAGTAGCAACGAGTGGTTTCAATCCCATATAAACACATGATCAATGTAAACATGAATAATGAATAGCTTAAACAGATAATTCTTAGTGATCATCTATTCCATAAGGGTTCCAAGGCCGCTCGTGACCGTGAGCACGGCTGATATACCAGTTTTACACTCTGCAGATGTTGTACACTTTCACTGTGAGTCGTGATACCCATATGCCCGAATTAATTACTCCCAAAACACTCCCAAGGTGAGCAGACATGGTTCACAATGAAACCTTTCAAAGGTTCGTCTAACAAGTTAGGGCCATTAGATTCTCTCAGCAAACAGATATAGGAACCCCCTTTCGAATGGCACAATTCCATCACGGCTATACATATAAGAGTAGAGGCTATCCTATACCCGATTCGTCAAGTCATTCTTACGCCTATAAAGGTAACCACTAACAAGCTAGAAAATATCCTCATACTTTGCCAAAGCTAGAGCCATGTAGCCCTCACAGCTGTACTGTAAGTCCCGGGTGATCACTTATAGATAAGTCCTTAGGGAGAGGAATCTAAAGCATTTAGAAAGTAGCTAAACACTCCAACCCCCCTATTTCCAAGTTGCTAAAAAGTCATATTTTAATGTTTATTGCATATACCATTAGTCAAGTTACAAGATCATGGTTTAGTTGAGCACTAGCAAAGCTATCCAATGCATATCCCAAAGGACATAAGGTATAAGTTCAATTCTAGGGAATCCCTATCAAGGTGACACATGCAATATGAATTAAATGTATTAAAGTTGATAGGAAACAAGGATAATCCCATGCTATACTTGCCTTGAACAAAGTGCTCCTGCTATTCCTGCTCGTCAAAGTAGTACTTGTGACACCCTAAAATTTGTACTTTTGAAAATAGAATTAAAATGATTTATTTATGAATTTTGTGCTAAAGAAATATAGGAAAAAGAACACTTTTCATTATATTAAAACTCATCATAGGGTGTAGCAACATGGTTGTGCATACATTCCGGTGCATTTGATTTATAGCAATGAGTGGTTGAATCCAAAATTCAAAATGAATTCAAAATGCTTTTGAAAATGAAATTAAAAATGGTTTTGAAAGAAAAGAAAATTTGAAAATAAAAAGACTTTAAAAAGTTGTAAAATTTATTTTTGGAAAACTTACCAAAATTTCACATTTTTATTTGAGTTGAAATGTATATTTGAAACTCTATTTGAATTTGCATTTGGTTCATAATTGAATTTGGTTTTGAAAACAGAATAGAAATGGAAAATCCTCTTCTGGCCCAGTCAGCCTAGCTTCTCCTTGCTCGCGCGTGACCTATCTCTTTCCCTTCATTCGCGCGGCCCAGCTGAGCCTCACCGTCGCTTCCCTCTCTCTCGGCCCAGCGCACCCCGTGGCCCAGCAGCGTGCAGACGCCGTCCTCTCTCTCGCTCTGTCGCGAACACCTCGGGCCCTCATGTCAGTCGACGCTGTCTTCTACCTCGCGCCGTATCCGTGTCAGACACTACCACCGATGGAGTCCCCTTCCGTCCCGCGTCACCTTGCCTTGCGCTCCAAGCAGCTTCCCGGCCTTAAATACCGATGCCCGCACCGCGCCACCCTCCCTATTGCGTTCCGGAGTGACTGCCATCTCGTAGCGCCGCCGCGCTGAGCCAAAAACCTAGCGCCGCCGTCCGCTGTCGCCCCGCCAAGGCACGCGTCGTCTCCGTGCCTCTTCTGCCGTCAAGAACACCTAGGTGAGCACGCCATCCTCCGATCTGTCTCCTGGTGCTCTTCGTTTGGTTAACCATGGCCTCTACGCTGTTTTCATCGAGCTCCAGCGAGCTCTGGTCATCACCGGCCATGGCACCACCGCTTGGAAGAGCCGCTCCGGTGACCCCATCCACACTAACCTCTCTCAGCCATCCATCCGAGAATAGACGGCCACAATTAGATCCCTAGCCCAGCATACCCCTTCGGTCCACCAAGACCCGTGGACGCGGTTCACTATCACCAGTCCACAGCACAGCGCACCCGGCTCATGCGCTCTAGCCAACTCCGCTCTGCCACATCACCGGAGACCAGGTCAACCGTCGGCTGCCGCTGCTCTTTTGCACAGAAGACCCTGTAGATCTACGATATAGAACCCGCAGTCCATCTCTTTAGAAAATAATTAAATCCAGGCCCTTGGTTTTTCCATTATAGCCCCTGCCCTTTCTCCTATTAGTGCCCGTGGTCCACCGGTAGATTTAAAAATCAGATTTTATTTATTTTAATTTAAAAATTAAGTTTCATCTATTTACAAAATTGCCACTACCTTCTGTAGGCCATATATTCTTCGTTTTAACTTTGATTTGACCCGTTCAAGTTGCATTAGATTCATAACGATGTAATCTACGTATTAGTGGCATTGTTTAACATGTTTAAAGCTTTTGAATAAAATAGTAATTAATCCATATGTAGTTACTTTCCTAATTAAAAGCAATTAGGGTTTTTCACCGTAGTCTTTTGTAAATAAAATAAGATTAATCTTATATTGGATTTCTAATACAAATATTGTTTGGTTTAAAAAATTAGATATTCTCTGAAGTATCTTATATATGTTTTATAATCATTCAAATAAATGGAGTTTATAGTTTTCCTTATTCTCTAATAAAAGCAACTTAGGTTTTTCACTCCAGTCTTTTCTAAATAAAGTAAGATTAGCTTTCTCTTGGTTTTCTAAATAAAAAGTAATTTGACTTAATATGATTTAGATATTTGTATAGAATATTCTATATATACTTTTATAAAATAAATAGACTATAGTTTTCTTTTACACGTATAAAGTAAATCTTCAGTAGTTGTATCTTCTTCGTTATAGCTCCGATTAGCGTGCTTTTCACGTCTGTGTGTTCGTAGCAACGTGTAGAACATCTTTAAAATCTTTTTACTTGCTATTTATTATGGTTGGTGTACTGTTATAATTTAGATCTATTGTTTGCTTTGTGTATGATTGCATGGATGCTTGTGTGGTGCTTTATGATCATGTCCAGTCGGTGAGCTATACGTGGTGAATCAAGAAGCAGATCTTTGAAGTTTTCGACTTGAAGAAGGATCAAAGTTTAAGGCAGGTATAGCATGGGATCTTCCTTGTTGTCCTATTCACCTTAATATCATTTGAATCATATGCATGTGTCTACCTTGGCAACCGTAGTAATTTTCCTAGCTATTTGCTATCCTGGATTCCATGATTCCTATGGGTTATTGCATTGGGTAGTATGATGCTAGTGCTCAACTAAAGCCATGATCTTGTAACTTGACTAATGGTATATGCAATAAACATTAAAAGATGCTTTTTAGCAACATGGAACAAGGGGGCTAGAGCATTGGGCTGTTTTATGGTGCTCTAGATTCCTCTCCCTAAGGACTTATCTGTAAGTGATCATTCGGGACTTACAGTACAACTGCGAGGGCTACATGGCTCTGGCTTTAGCCCAGTATGAGGACCTTTTCTAGCTTGTTAGTGGTTACCTTTATGGCGCAAGAGGGACTCCGACAGGTATGATCTCGGCCTGCTAAGAGGTTGCACTTTGGTTTCTTGGTATTTTGTTAGTCACTCCTTGGAGGGGGCTCATGCTTATTGATGGGGAAACCTTAGCCACCCTAACTTGTCAGACGAACCTTTGAAAGGCTTCATAGTGAACCCTGCCGACCTTCCTTGGTAGTGGGTTAAGAGGCTCAAGACCTTGGGTGAAAGGGTAAATCATGACTCACAGTGAAAGTGTACAACCTCTGCAAAGTGTAAAACTATTATAACAGCTGTGCTCATGGTCACGGGCGACCTTGGAACCCTTACGAAATAGATGATGAACACTGATGATACTGATGTTGAAGATGCTCACTAATGATTACTGTTTATGCTATTCATTATTCATGTTTACCTGATCATGTGTTTACATGGGCTTGTGATAAACTTGTTGCTACTCAATGGCTAAAATCATGACTCATTAAAAGCTAATCGCAGTTAAACCAGTGTCAGCCTTTTGAGCCTCATGAACCCCATGATATATTTGTTGAGTACGACATGTATTTACACTTGCTTTACTTTTTAAATCTTTGGAAAATTCCCGGATGGGTACCAGATTGCTAGAGTATGGAGGAATTAGGCTTGTGATCAACCAGTCAGTTGTCCCTATGGAATTGGAGTCTTCACCCGAAGATCAGAGTTGTCTTTCCGTTGTTTGCTGTCTTGGGTTATATCCTTTATACTAAGTATGTTATATATTAAGCATTATCTATTGATATTACCTTTATTTATAGCTATATGTGAGATTTGACTTCCTGGACTCACATATGGTGTGTATCTGGTTTTGTCCTTAAAACTGGGTGCTACAAAGTGCTATCAGAGCAATGCTGACTATAGGATGCAAGACTCATAGGAACTGGTCGTTCTAAGTTTTAGAAGTTGCTACAAAAACCCTTGCTCTATGAACCTTGATATTTTCTTCTCTACTATATCTCTACCCTTGCTATTCATCTCTACCTTGGAGCTTATTTTAAAGTCTTTGTTCTCATCTTCACTCCTTGGTTTGATATGCTTTTAGAACGGTTCCTCATGACCTTTTTGCGTAATCTAAAGATGAGTCTTAGGATTGTTATCTGTAGTACAATGAGGACGATAGTATCACAAGTTGAGTCAATGATTAAATGGTGCACCTTTATTGTTTTGTTTAATTGTCATTATGCTTATGATTATTTTGAATCTTTGTAATGATTGCAATGATCTTGCTGGGTATTCCCACAATTTCATTTAGTTTATAGGCCTAAGGTATAAGGATCAGTGCAATAAATAGTTGGGTTTTGGTTTCTCCTATTTCCTCTATCTTGTATTTCAGAGCAACCTATCTTTATCGGCTTATATATCTATTCTTGGATGACCAAAAATCATGAGAAAAATTCTAGACAATAGTAGACTTCGATATCTTTCTGTGACCATAAGAACCGCCCTCATATCTTTTTTGGTTATGGAGTTATGAAAATCACAAGATGATGCAACCGCGCTGTCTAAAATCTGGAGCAGTTTCTATTGTGCACTGTTTTCGACTACATAAACTGTAGAATTTGGAAAAGTGTTCTATAAGGAAGTTGTGGAGGATTTGATAAGATTTCCAACGATATAAGCTACAACTTCATTGGATTAACAGAATGAGATCTATGGCTGTTTTATTGCACTACTATTTTCCCGTCCCGCGAGTGAAATTGAGTTGTCTGTTCACACCTTTGCACATGAGTTTCTTTGGGATGTTAGGATGCCCTTATGCTAGTTAATCCATCTAGAAGAAGGTGCAAGCTACCATGCTTGATCTTTTCTTAAGGGGGTAGCCAAGTTGAAGAATTAGCCAGATGAAGTTTCATACGTTCTAGTTATTCATTTGGAAGCATCAATTATCTCTGTGGTGGGGTCTTGTCTTGTCTCTCATACTATCAATCCTATCTTGCCATCTCTTGAAGCTACATTTAAGAATGCTATGAATGACTGAGTCCTAATTCATACATGTTGATAACAGATGGTTGCTACCAGGAGAAGTGCTTTACAAGGTGCTGGAAGGAATCCTGCCAATTCTAGTCCACCGCCATCCAATTCCCCATCTATAGAGCAAGCTTTGATGACACAGACTCAGTTATTACATTCTATTGCTCAAAATGTGTTGAACGACCCACATCAAGCACCACCTATTGACAAGCATGGTGAATTTATGAAGGGACACCCACCGACATTCTCTCATACAAGCAAACCACTAGAAGCTGATGATTGGCTTAGAGCTATGGAGCGACAATTGGACATAGCTCAGTGTGATGACCATGAAAAGGTGCTTTATGCTTCCGGTCAACTACAAGGAACTGCCCAAAATTGGTGGGAGTCATTTGAGTATGGGCGTCTCAACAATGCTCCTGCTATCACTTGGCAGGAATTCAAGGAGAATTTCAGGTCCTATCATATTCCGTTAGGTGAGGTAGAACTTAAGCAAGAAGAGTTCCTCAACTTGAAGCAAGGATCTATGTCAGTGTGTGAGTATTGTAACCAGTTCACTCAATTGTCACGCTATGCTCCAAAAGAGGTGGATAGTGATGCTAAGAAGCAAAAATGCTTTTTGAAAAGACTGAATGATTGTTTGCATGTACAGCTGATGACCGTGGTGTATGCCGACTATCAAACATTGGTGGACAGAGCAATTGTAATTAAGAACAAGCATCGAGAGATGGAAGAGAAGAAGAGAAAGCGTGACCTTCAACGCTATTTAAGAAATACTCGTATCCATTTTGCTGCATAACTAGAATATCAGTCACACCCTATGAATCTGCTTAAAAGTAATGATCAAGATCTGTATCATCAACCTAATGATGAAGTGTAGCATTTTAGTTCTCAAGAGCCATGTCTGTCATCTCCCACTATCACCTTGATAACGACAAATACTTCTACTAGTAACCTCCTTTAACGGTATCTACTCTCTGGTACACGCAAACACTTCTTTAACTGAGACACATGGAACACATCATGTACACCTGACAAGCTCTCAGGCAATTCCAATTGATAAGCTACTTCTCCACGTCTCTCCAAAATCTTGAAAGGCCCAATATACCTTGGTGCTAACTTTCCTTTCATGTTAAACCTTCTCACACTTCTCATAGGTGACACCTTCAGGTAACCATAGTCCCCTATTTCGAAAACCAATTCTCTTCTCCTAGTGTCGGCAGAACTCTTCTGTCGAGACTGTGCTACTCTTAAGTTATCTCTAATCATCCTTACTTGCTCTTCTGCGTCTCTTAAAACATCAGGTCTGAACACTTGAGTTTCTCCCATTTGATTCCAAAACAACGGGGTTCTATACTTTCATCCATACAAAGCTTCGAAAGGTGCCATATGGAGACTCTTCTGATAACTGTTGTTATACAAAAACTCTACATAAGGTAAACTCTTGTCCCAACTTGTACCATACTGCAATGCACAAGCTCTCAACATGTCCTCTAATATCTGATTAACCCTCTCAGTTTGTCCATCAGTTTGAGGATGATATGCTGTGCTAAAATTCAACTTTGTTCCCAATGAACTATGTACTTGCTGCAAAAAATGAGATGCAAATTGAGTACCCCGATTAGACACAATTTTCTTGGGAACTCCATGTAGACACACTATCTTCTCCATATATAATTGGGCCAAGCTCGGTCCATTATAAGTAGTCTTGACCGGTATAAAGTGAGCAACTTTAGTTAACCGATCCACTATCACCCATATTGAATCATAACCTCCCTGAGTACGTGGTAACCCAATAATGAAATCCATACCAACTTCTTCCCACTTCCACTCAGGTATCTTCATTAGTTGTAGTAATCCTGTAGGTCTTTGATGTTATGCTTTGACTCTTTGACATGTATCACATATAGCAACATACTCAGCAACATCTCTCTTTAGTCCATACCACCAATACTTCTCTTTTAGATCCAAGTACATCTTGGTACTCCCGGGGTGAATAGAGTAAGCGGACTCATGTGCCTCACGAAGAATTGCATCTCATATACCCTTAATCTCAGGTACACATAGTCTTTTCCCAAACCACAGAGTTCCATTATCATCCATACAGAAACCTGGTGCCTTGTCAATCACTATGTTCTCCGCTATCTCTTTCAACTTAGCATCCAGTAACTGGCCCTTACGTATTTCTTGCTCTAGTGTGGGTTCTATCACCAACTTCACTGCATTAGTGACAAAGCCCAAGTTTAGTTGCTCAAATTCAGCACACAACTCACTTGACATAGCTGCCACTTGCACCTCCTTGGCGTAACTCTTCTAGCTAAGAGCATCGGCAACAACTTTCGCCTTTCCAGGATGAAAGTGTACTTCTAGATCGTATTCTTTAATCAACTCTAACCATCGACGCTGTCTCATATTCAGATCTGTCTGAGTGAAAATGTACTTCAGACTCTTGTGATCAGTATAGATATCACTCTTATGTCTGATAAGATAGTGCCTCCATATTTTCAGAGCATGAACCACTGTTGCTAACTCCAAATCATGTGTAGGATAGTTTAGCTCATGCTTTCTCATATGTCGGGATGCATAGGCCACTACTCTGCCTTCTTGCATAAGAACACATCCGAGACCTTGACGAGACGCATCACAATAGATAGAGAAATTCTTGCTCAAATCTGGTAAAACCAATACTGGGGCTGTAGTCAACCTCTTCTTCAATTCCTCAAAGCTAGCCTGACACTTTTTAGACCACACAAACTTAGCATTCTTCTCCAATAGAGCTGCCATAGGCTTAGCAAGTTTAGAAAACCCTTCAATGAACCTTCTGTAGTATCCAGCCAATCCCAAGAAACTACGAATCTCTCCCACATCGATTAGTGGTTTCCAATTCAACACATCTCTCACCTTGCTTGGATCCACTGCTATTCCACCATTAGAGACAACATGGCCTAGGAAAGAAACTTCCTTAAACCAAAACTCACACTTGCTGCACTTAGCATACAACTTGTGTTCCTTGAGCTTCTATAAGACCAACCTTAGATGTTCAGTATGCACTTCTTCAATTTTGGAGAATACTAGTGTATCATCAATAAATACCACCATGAACTTATCCAAAAACTCCATGAACACCTTATTCATCAAATACATAATGTATGCAGGTGTGGTCAAACCAAAGGACATAACGGTGTACTCATACAAACCATACCTCGTAGTAAAAGCTGTGTTGGGTATGTCAGTTGCACGAATCTTCAGTTGATGATAACCAGAATGAAGATCAATCTTAGAGAAAACACAAGCACCTCTCAACTGATCAAACAAGTCATCAATTCTAGGTAGCGGGTACTTGTTCTTGATAGTAACCTCATTTAGTGACCGATAATCAACACACATTCTCTAGGTACCATCCTCCTTGTCAACAAATATAACAAGGTGCTCCCCAAGGTGATGAACTAGGATGAATGAAACCTTTCTCCTATAACTCCTTTATTTGTTTCTTAAGTTCCTCTAATTCATTAACCCCCATTCTATATGGATGCTTAGCTATAGGTGCAGTTCTAGGTAATAATTCAATAATAAACTCAATGTCACGGTCATGTGGCATACCTGGCAAGTCATCGGGGAACACATCCGGAAACTCATCCACTACTGGGTCCTCCTTGTTGACGCTATCATCAAGATAGTTCACTGTGGCTGTCGGCTGCTTCTGCACTACAACATCGACACTGATTCTATCTCCATTCGGTGCGGTCACAACAACTACCTTCTCTTGACACTAAATCACTGCTTGTTGTTGCATCATCCAATCCATACCCAGAATCACATCAATACCGAATGTTCTCAACACAATGGGGCTCACTTTGAACTCTACCCCCCTTAAGGATAGAGTAGTTGGAAGACAACGATAAGAAGATTGCATACTACCTCTTGGTGAGTTTACTAGTATAGGATCTTTCATGGCACATAAGGGTATGCTATGCGTTCTAACAAATGCTTATGATATGAAAGAATGAGAAGCTCCAGAATAAAAAAGAACAGTGGCAGGAGTGGAATTGACATCGAACGTACCGAGCATGACTTTTGGTTCCGCAAGTGCCGTCTCTATAGACACATGATTCACCTTTCCCGTGTTGGGTGCTGGCTTCTAAGGCGTTCCTTTCGGATAACTGTGCTGACCCTGGGGTGTTAGTTGATTCTGCTTCCTAGGACAATGATTAGCATAATGCCCAACTTCTCCACAAAAATAGCATACGTTGGGGGTGGTAGGTGCACTAGTTTTCATGGGAGTGTTGTTAGGTGCTCCCTATTGTGGTGTTTGTTGGCCACTCTGCTGCGGGAGACGTTGATTGCCATTCTGCTACTAGTACGGTGGACATTGCTGGTTTGGGTTGCGCTGAGGGTACTAACAATGATTCCACTGATTGGTTGGTCCCTGGTACCTCTGCTGGAAGTCTTGTTGAGGGTTGGTGCATGGACGAGTATTGCTTCCAGAGGCCTATCCCTGAAGCCTCCTCTTCTTAGCCTCCATCTCTTTGCACTTATTGTCAATAACAATAGCGTGGTTCACCAGTGTGTGGAAATTGGGGTATGTATTGGACATAAGATGGAGTTGCAGACCATCATACAAACCCTTGAGAAAGCAGCGTTACTTATCAGCATCATCAGCCACCTTATTCGGAGCATAATGTGACAACTGAGCAAATTTGTCACGATACTTAGCTACAGACATGGATCCCTGTTTTAGAGCTCTGAATTCCTCCTGCTTGAGCTCTATCAATCCTTCAGGTATGTGGTAGGATCTTTAATTTTTTCTAAATTCCTACCAGGTGACAGGAGGAGCATTAGTGGGACGTCCATACTCGAATGCCTCCCACCAGTCTTGAGCTTCTCTCTAGAGTTGTCCTAACGCGTACAACACCTTCTGTTGGTCGTCGCACCAGTCTTGAGTTGCTTTTCCACTACACGAAGCCAATCAATTGCTTCCAGTGGATTACTGGCATGAGAAAACACTAGGGGGCGGCCCTTCAAGAATTCACTACGCTTGTCATGCGGTGCTCCACCAATTGGTTGATTTTGCTGATTCTACACTAGAGCTTGCATAAGCTGTGTCTGCACTGCCAGAAGCTGCTCAATAGTAGGTGGCGGTGGTGGTGGTGGATGTGGGGGGACACCTCCACAACCTCGGCCTCTTCCTCTTCCAGACATCTGATATCCAACACAAATATTCAAAATTTAGAGATTTCCAAGTTATATACACTTATAGAGATACATTCTGAAAATTTTCTGGACGAGTTCCAACATCAGTATCTTGGTAAAACAGTCATATCTCAAGTTTCATATATCCAAAAGAGGCTTTATTTGCATAGTTGGAAAGCTTAAGAAATTATCTACAACTTTTATTCAGACCACATGCCCAGATTGTGTTGTTAGGTTACTCAAAAATGGGACACAACCAAAACTGTTCTAGATTCCAGACTGCATAGAAACTTGAACTTAAAACAGCTATATCTCTCAAATCAGATTGGGTATAGGGGTGATTCTAGTGGCATTAGAAAGATACTTAAGTCTAGTTACTCCCATAAAAATTTCATAATTTTTGGTCAAGTAGATTTAGATTGGCATTGAGATAAGGGCAAATTGCTCCGAAAAATAGATCCGAGAGAACATGATGTGCCAAACCCAACTATTTATTTATTGACTCAAACCTTAATATTCTTAACTATGGAACTTGCGGACATGCCCATAAAGTTCCAACACTCATTACAAAAATCTAACTCATACATAAACATAATAATAAATCAACTAGGCACACCAAAGTTCACACCACACTACAAGACTCGACTTGACTCAACTTGACCCATGCTACTAATGTCTTATTACATAGAAAGGAACTCCAACACCTAGGGGCGAGGTTTATGGGGAAGCTTCTCTGTCGCACCCGGTTTTAAGAACAAAACCAGATACACACCATATGTGAGCCCAGGAAGTCAAATCTCACATATAGCTACAAATAAGGGTAATATCAAAAGACAATGCTTAATTACATAGCGTATTAGTATAAAAATTATAACCTCAGAGTATAGACAGCAGAAAGATAACTCCAATCTTTAGGTGAGTACTCCAAATCCACAGGGACAACTGATTAGTTGACCACAAGCCTAATTCCTCCAAACTCTAGCAATCTGGTACCCATCCGGGATTTTTATCCAAATATGTGAAAAATAAAGCAAGCGTAAGTACATGTCGTACTCAACAAATATAACATGGGGTCCATGAGGCTCAAAAGGCTGACACTGGTTTAACTACGATTAGCTTTTAATTGTTACAATTTTAGCAAAGGAGAAGCAACAAGTTTATCACAAGCCATATAAACACATGATCAGGTAAACATGAATAATGAATAGCATAAACAGTAATTATTAGTGAGCATCTTTATCATCAGTAGCATATATTTCATCATCTATTTCGTAAATGTTCCAAGGCCACTCATGACCGTGAGCACGGCTGATATACCAGTTTTACACTCTGCAAAGGTTATACACTTTCACTGTGAGTCGTGATTTACCCTTTCACCCAAGGTCACGAGCCCCTTGACCCACTACCAAGGAAGGTCGGCAAGGTTCACTATGAAGCCTTTCAAAGGTTCGTCTAACAAGTTAGGGCCGCTAAGGTTTCCCCATCAATAAGCATGAGCCCCCCTCCAAGGAGTGACTAACAAAATACCAAGAAACCAAAGTGCACCCTCTTGGTAGGCCGAGATAATACAAACCGGAGCTCCTCTTGCGCCATAAAGGTAACCACTAACAAGCTAGAAAAGGTCCTTATACTGAGCTAAAGCCAGAGCCATGTAGACCTCACAGCTATACTGTAAGTCCCGGATGATCACTTACAGATAAGTCCTCAGGGAGAGGAATCTAGAGCACCATAAAACAACCCAATGCTCTAGCCCCCTTGTTCCTTGTTGCTAAAAAGCATCGTCTAGTGTTTATTGCATATACCATTAGTCAAGTTACAAGATCATGGCTTTAGTTGAGCACTAGCATCATACTACCCAATGCAATACCCCATAGGTAACAAGGCGCAGGTACAAAAGACTAGGAAATCCTTAGTGGCAATCAAGGTAGACACATGCAATATGAATTAAATGATTAAAGGTGTATAGGACAACAAGTAAGATTCCATGCTATACTTGCCTTAAACTTAGATCCTTCTTCAAGTCCAAAACTTCAAAGATGTGCTTCTTGATTCACCACGTATAACTCACCGACTAGATAAGATCATATAGCACCACACAAGCATCCATGCAATCATACACAAAGCAAACAATAGATCTAAATTAGAACAGTATAACAATCATAGAAAAATAGGTAAAGGAGTTTGAATCATAATTCTACGCATTGCTACGAGCACACAGTCGCGAGAGACACGCTAATCGGAGCTACGGTTTGAAAGAAATGGCTACCGAAAGATCTACTCATAAGAGAAAATATAAAACTATAAGCTTCATGTGTGTTAACTATATAAAAGCTTATATAAATTGAATTAAGTAAAATTTAGATTTGAATTATAAAACTAAAGTAAAACAAATCATATTTTATTTATAAAATCCAGTTGCATAATATTTATTCAAGTTAGGAGTTAAACCATGAAATTTTAGAAATAGTAATATGGTAAACACCGTTACTAATGCGTAGATCTCGTTGCAATGAATCTAGCACAACTTGAACGGGTCAATTCGGAGCTAAAACGCAAAAGATATGAAATAAGCAAGATTTCCTTTATTAAAATAATAGATTAAATCTAACCTCGAATTTTAAAAGTTGAAAACATATCTAACAGTAGTATGAACATGTAGATTATGGAATTACGAACCTAACGCAAGTTGAACGGATCAAATCGGAGTTAAAACGGAGAAGTTATGGCTAAAACAAAATCAGTGGCAAATCTATAAATAAGTGAAAACGTATTTTGGATCTAAACCGAAGAAACTACGCTTTCCAAAAGAAGAAAACGTATTGTGGGGATACGTCATGGACTGTGGGTTAATTTGCCGAAAATAGAGGGGCTCTTTAATAAAAATACTAGCGAAAGGGTATCTTCTAATCTGGGCCACAGATCTCCAGATGGACGGCTCAGGATGATCGTAAGTATATGTGTATTTCCATTGTATTTATGGATTTGTTTTTTAAAGGAAAACAGCCACAAAACGTATACATGATGTCACGTGATGTCATCAAGCTAGCTAGCAACTTGAATCACGGCAACGCATGCATGGCTCACGGCCGGTGGTGCCATGTATGGCGGCGACCAGAGCTCGCCAGAACAGCTAGAGAAAAGGCCTAGGGCCTCGGTTGACCAAAAGGAGAGCACTGGGATACCGAGAGAGCGACGGCCACGGATACGGATACGCGTATCGGTATCGGAAGGATATGGATACGTGGATACGGCAATTTCCCAGAAAACATGATACGTGGATACGTTTTACAATTTTTTTAATAAATAAGTAATAATGTAAATTAAAATTCTGAAAGTCTATAACTTGAGTAATCACTAATCAATTAATCATTAGTTCAGTACTCTACATGCAATCATACGTGATATATACATCACCAGATTACCTCGTAGGTTTCTTGTTTTCACAGATGATCCAAGTCCAACCATACTGGATGAATCCCCAATTCCTAAAATTCTAGAACATGAGAAGTCAGGAACAAAGAGCCACCCTATCGTATGTTGTGGTTGTGGCCGCTGGCCACAGACCCGATGCTAGGACCCAAATTTGGAGAGGTCATCTACTGCATGCAAGCTATCAAGCATGGCCAATACTAATCAGGGAGGGTTACAAACAAAACCAAGCAACAAGAACTGCAGCAGAGTAGATCCAGAATGGGGAAGGGGATGTACTCATGGGATGTCTCCAGGAGCTTGCTTTGTTGTTGAATCGTCCTCTCCCCTGCATCTCTCCCCTGCATTGCGGGAGCTAGCTGCGGCCATGGTGGACTGGTGGGTGCTCCCCAGTGCGGCAGTTTGGAGGAGGGGAGAAGTCAAATGATGGCTCAGATCTAAATTGGATTGGGGAGGGAGAGAAACTCACCTAAGCAGGGGACACGAGGCAGGGTGCAGTCTCCGACCCGCCATCGCAGGGGCACGAGGCTGGTCGGGGATGCCCTTGTCGCCTGTTCAACGGAATGCCCGCCCGGACCGTCTTCTCCTGGAAGGCGCTTGTCGGGACGTACTCGTCCTGGAGCGCCGACGAGGCCTTGCGGGTCTACGGTGACATGCGGGCGTCAGCGGCCCTAGGATAGGCGCCCGACGGGTGCACGCTCGCGTCCGTCCTCAAGGCGTGCGTGGCGAAAGGGGACGGGCTCTGCAGGGACGAGCTGCGTGGGCTGGCGATGAGGGCGGAGGCTGGTCGCCGGCGAGGTCGGAGGTGGACTGGTGGCCGGCGGGAGGTGGACCTACGCGAGGCGGAGGCGGCTGCGTGAGGCGAAGGCAGAGGCGGCTGCGCGTGGGAGAGACTGGGAGGGGTCGGGAGATGGATGGGAGCAGGGGAAAGGTGGGATGGTATTAACCTATTGGGCTGGCTGGGCCGTATCGACTGGGCGGAAACGTTTCCGATCGTCAGTTTCTGGCCCAACTAAGATGGGATACGCGGATATGCCGCGGATACGTATCCCGGCCATATCCCAGGCGTATCCATATCAGATATGTATTCGATACGGGATACGCCCCTTCCCTACCGTGTCCGCGCTTCTGAGCTGGGCACTGAACGGAGATGGACCGGAGGCGGCACCGGGCTTGGCGGAGCAGCAGCGACTTCCACGGGGTAAAGATCTTCGGCTAGCTCGAGTTGACGGAGAAACAGCAGGATGCCGTGGCGGACAGGCTCGGCTCCTCGGTGAGATTCAACTGGGCAGCAGCGCGAGGTCGGGCATGGACGGCGGTGAAACGGCAGGCGATGTCAACGGCGACGACGGTATGAGCTCGGATGGAGGCGACGGCTTGCGCTAGGATTCGGCGAGGGCGTAGCGGTACCAGGGCTCGGCTTATATGGGGCGCTTCACGTGGGGCGCACGGCAAGTGAGCGAGGCGGGGCAGCGTGGGACTCTCTGCAGCTGGAGTCCAGCGCGGCGATGAAAGGTAGGAGAAAGATCTTACGAACGGGCCCAGGGCTGTCGGAGAGAGGAAAGGGACGCGCGGGCGCAGCTGAGCGAAGCTGGGCTATGGCTGTGGCCTTTAGCTTGGGCCGAGAGAGTGAGGAGGAAGGAGAGAGCATTGGGCCGGTTCAGGAACGAGCCACAGGGCCCGGGAAGAGCAGGCCGCGCGGGCGAATTGGCGCACGGATGAAGCTGGACTACAGCCGGCCGAATAGAAGGGAGCAAAGGGAGACTGGGCCGGTGCCAGGAGAGAAAGGAAAGAAGCGCTGGGCTGCCGCGGCACACAGGCTGAAGACAGAGAGAGGGAGAGTTTTTTCTTCTTTTCCTTTTCCATTCTCAAACCGAATTCAAATATGAATCAAATCAAATTTGAATAAGGTTTCAAATACACTTTTCAACTTAATTAAAAATGAGGGATTTTAGTAAGTTCTCCAAAAATTGATTTTACACCTTTTTAAATTCTTTTATTTTTTTTTCTAATTCTCTTTTTCCCTCTTTTCTTTTACTTCAAAGCCATTTTCAAATTTATTTTTCAAAAGCATTTCAAATGTTTTCAATTTGAATCAATTCCACACAATTCAAAGAAACAAATGTGTCGGCATGTATGCACAAACATGTTGCTAAACCTTATGATGAATTTTAATTTAATGAAAAAATTTATTTTCCTATATTTCATGTGCACAAAAATTCACAAAGAAATCATTTTAATCCTGTTTTCAGAAGAGGCAAATTTTAGGATGTTACATTCTCATAAATCCTTGGCAGGCTGAGGCTCTCCCTTTGGTCAAGAAGGCGATGCATATGCTGCTGTTTGTGGAGCAAAGGAGCCAAGAGGACGTGTTCGTGTTTTGGGTCTAGGACCAACTCCCCAAGAGATTGGTACCCCAGGGCTCAAAGCACTCATGTCAACAAGGATGCAAATGGAAATTTTTGCTCGACAGAAAGCTGAAAGTAAGAACAGAGCTCTTGAGCAACGCATTGCGGAATTGGAAGAGGAAAGGATGGCACAAGGAAGGACAAATGTTGAAGTCCTGTCACAGCATGGCTCTAATTCACGACAGTATGCGGTAAAGAACTCGAACTAAATTATCTCTTTACATGTCGTAATCTGCACATACATTTCTCTAGTAGCAGCCAATGAATATTATTGTTCCGATTCTTGTGTAGAGTTCGACATATGAAAGACTTATTGACGAGGCACATAATGCTCTTCGGCGTGAAGACTATGATAATTATGTAGAGGATGAAGACTATGATGACTATGGCGAGGAGGATGAGAACTTGCTCCCCCGTAGGCATGCTGCAGCCCGATCAACTATGAACATTACAACAACAACAAATGTTCGCCCTTGCTTTGCAAATGATACACATGTAATCTTCCTATGCCCTTGCAAAGTATTTGTTTGTGATTTTAAAAATGTTCCCTGCATTACAATTCTCATGAGTGCATCATTTATTTTAGGTTGAAATGGAAGAGACCTTGCCCCCCTCTAGGCCTGCTGTTGCCCGATCAGCTATGAACATGACTACTGCACCAACAAGTGATATCCACCCTTACTTTGCAAATGATACACATGTAATCTTGCCTTTCTGCTGCAATGTTTGTCTTTGCGATTTCAAAAATGTTCCATGTTTTATAGTTCTCATGAGTGCATCATTTGTTTCAGGTTGAAATGGAAGAGAGCTTGCTGCCCCCTAGTCCTGTTGCAGCCTGTTCAGTTATTAACATGACTACTACACCAACAAATGATATCCTCCCTCGCTTTACAAATGATATACATGTAATCTTGCAATGCTGCAGCAATGTTTCTCTGTGATTTTAAATAGTTCTCATGAGTGTATCTTTACTTCAGGCTGAAACTGATGAGAGCTTGCTCCCCCATAGACATGATGCAGCCTATTCACCTATAAACAAGACAACTACAGCAACAAATGATGGCCCTCGCTTTCATGATAACCTTGTAATCTTCCTGTCTTCGTACATTCTTTTGTGGTTTCATATACGTTCCTTGCTTTAAAATTCTTATGGGCGCATCATTTATTTTAGGTTGGAAAGGATGTGATATTATTTGCTATATTGAGATCTGAGTTAGCTGTGGCTAGGGGAACAGTCATTTCAACTAATCCAAACACCATGGTAGGAGGCCAGCCTCTTGGGAATGAATATTGTGAAGTAGTTGTCAATGTTGTGATGAGAAGGGATGCTATGCTGCCTCGGACTTATGGCGAGATGCAGACTATGGCTAGTGCTCTCAAGATGAGCATTGCATGGCCATACAATAAAGTAATAAACTAGACTTGACATAATTTTCATTTTGTTTTGATCTGTGATGCATGACCAATGTCCTAATTAAACCTATCTGTGATAGATAAAGGAATGCAAGAAGGCATCTAGTACACCTCTCAAGGGCAATGCAGGTATGTCCCTAAATTAGAGGCTGACAAAGTGAATAGAGGCTGCAAGTGAACAGAAAATAACAGCTCAATTACATATGCAAGTACAAGCTAGTAGTGCTGCTGGGTGGTGAGCAGGTTTTAGTTAGTGCATGAGATCGTCTTACATTGATGGACAGAGTACTAGAGTAATAACCAACTGGTTGCCATGGCAAATAGAATAAGGAATTTAAATGTCGCCAGTAGCTAGCAATAATTATAATGGGTCACTTGGCGCTGTCATTTTAAATTATTATATGAACTTGACAATTAGTTCAGATTTTATTTTTTAGTTCAAATCTGCAATGTCAATTTGATTAAATAAATGGTTCGAACACTTTACAGCCCCACCAGGAACTGTCTTAGTCTAGTTAGTTCCAGAGTTTCATACTTTACAGCCCCATCATAGAAATTATTATATGAACCTTGAGGATAATGGCATGGGTACTCCACGCGAGCCATTCTGTGCAACATGGTCCTATGGACAAACAAATATGTAATATAGATAGTATCATAGTAAACCATATAGGGGGAAAGGAGATCCAAATTATTGAAGCAGCACAGCAACAACCTATCAACAATGCACTTAGAGCATCATCCCAACCAATGGTTGGTTCTCCTTGATAATTAGTCCACTTGGAAGTAAGACAAGGTTTAGAATTTTGTGAGCCTTGCAGTAGTTTAGTAAATGTCAATGGAGATGTTGACCACAGAATGGCAGAAATTATCAATCACTTAACAAGTGCAAACCCTACCACTGACTAGTCATTTTCCAATTAAATGTCATTATAGGGTATTAAGAAGCTAAAATACTCCAGTTTCAGAAACTAAGCTTCCATGCATAGAGACCGCCCATGTATTGAGAAAAACTATCTGACACTACAAAATCCTGACCATGTGGTTAGTGTTACAAATCGAAAATCACACCAATGTTGAATTAAAGAATGGGCTGGAGGTGTAAGAGGCTGGGAAAACACTAATGTTACAATTCAGCTGTACATTTTTCATATGAGGGTGAGTTGCAGCTTTGGGGTTTCAGAGTGTAGTAAAGCCTCTTTACTTGTGCCTACCCAACTACCCACATATAACCCACCAGAATCCTATCCGTC
This sequence comes from Miscanthus floridulus, assembly GCF_019320115.1. NCBI lineage: Eukaryota > Viridiplantae > Streptophyta > Magnoliopsida > Poales > Poaceae > Miscanthus > Miscanthus floridulus. The sequence goes on along the minus strand of NC_089594.1, from coordinate 17,943,863 downwards.
CCAGGTCTGCAGCGAATCAGGCAGAGTAAAGCTAGAATTCAAGGCGCCCCTCAGCTTGGTTGGCAGAGCAGGCCAATGCCCAATCGACAGGCGCAGCGATGTGCCTGACAACAAGATAGGCTATATAGTATGCTACAGTAAAATATCGATACAAGTTCTCCAACATATACTCCATTTTTATCAGTCTATTTATTACTTCAGCTTTTATCGGACTTTCATCAAAAACAATGAAATGAAGCGTGATATGCCCTATCCCCCCACCCCACCCACACACACACACAGCAAAATGAAACACCAACTATAACCAGGCTCCACCACAAAATTCAACTCAACAGATGGAAAGAGAGAAACTACCAAAACTTCACAATGAGAGATGGTCACCAGTACTCCAGTACTGGTGAAGCACCTAGTGGCACATTTTGAGGAATCCATCTTCAGTTCCAACCACAAACAACCTTGACAAAGGAAGCATAGCAATAGTTGAAAGGACAGATAGGTTTTTGTGTTTCACCCCTCTGTCAGCCGAATACAAGTTCTGAAGTGCAAGCTGCTGATGTCCAATCTGCTTAAAAATAAATGGAAATCACTTTCATGAGAGCCAATTAGATTTCCATCTCATATAGTTTATAAAAATTGCTAAATGGGAGTTACACTACTGCTGGAACTTGGAAGCAGTAAATTCTTTCAAGATTGAACAATGTTGCCTGTTACAAAAAGGAAAATCTTACTTCACTTGCTGGTCTCGATAGGGAAGTTAGTGCAATTTTGTTCCTTAAAATTGATACCACGTCCTGACCCCACACAGAGAAGTTGGAAATGCCGTCTGAATGACTTCTGAAAATGTTTGACTGTGTTGCCAGATTCCTATCACATTTTCCCACAAAAAAAAATATGAACATGCAAGCTGATGTTTGTTCCGGGCTTGGTTACTCTCTGGTGCACCTCGTTAACTACCCAATCACCACCTTTGTCTCCCTTTGGAGTAAGGTAGATGGGCCCTTCTATGCCAAACCTGATTAGAGAAATACTATGAAACCATTTGCCTTGATTTTTACTATCCTAGCTTCAGTGTCAGTTGGCCTGCACGGTAAAGAGTTAGGCAGTCAGAAAACAATGTACACAATCCTTAAGGCTTGAACAGACTTGATGTCGTTACTTTTTGCCACCATCCTTGTCACATTTCAATATTATCTACTTCTAACCTACCACACACTTATGTCATCTACAATCAAGATATGTACCTTGTCTTGAAATATATGTGGGTGTGAAGTTCCACTATTGCTCTGCTTGCCATCTGGGCATTTCGATGTCTGTAATTCAGGTCTGGCACAATAACAGTATCAGTAAAAAATAGTGACACTTATAAAATAAATGCTCAAGTATTGGATTTGATTTCTCATTTCTTACTGCCATAGACCATGCTCAATGCAGCCTAATTACATGGTTGTTATATTTTTCAAGAAGTGTTGGGCAGTCTTTGGCTTGAGTTTCTGGAAAATGGTTATGCACATAACCTGGTGGAGGCTCTAGTGTTGGCAAGCCATTGCTTTTGGTTTTTGAGTTCCTAGAAATGATTGTGTGCACAAACCTTAGTATGTCAAACACAAACTACTAGTATTGCTTGCTGGGTGTGCATTCATGTGATCTTTTGGTGGCTGACCTTGTTGGATGATGTACTATGCAAGACAAGATTGTATGTTATATATGTATGGATCTCCATGTGATAGTATGTGTTTTTATATCTTTATGTGATGGACCTTAAGCTTGAATTTGGGTATGATATGTACTGTGCAAGACAAGATCAGCTGGTGGCGTGTCTGGTTCATTACTGCAAGCTCAGGTCAGGAGCCAGCCACTTCTGGGATCAACACAGGTTGATAGTTTATATTCATATATTATATCCTTCTATTGTTAATATCCATAATTGATGGGGGAAGTTTCTATCAGGATATGAAGGTAGAAACGAATGTAGCTTTGAACCTGAGAGCTGCAGGTGCAGATGGATCACTATTTGGAGCATCAGGTGTCTGACATCGAACTCTCTTGTTATTTGATGCTTCTATTTAGTACAATCACTTGTTTTTTTCACAACTAAAGCCCTTCTGAATGTAGAATTCAAAATAAAAATATAACCTTGCGATATTCTTTAGTCTGCATGTCTAATGGAGATTTTAAGGGCTGCACTGTTTTTTTTCTCGAACAACGCAAGGGCTGCACTGTTGTGTTTGTAACATACTTTTCCATCTTCGTTTTCATGCTTGGCAGGCTCTAATCAGGTGGGGAACAATTTGACCTTGAAAGGGTGGCCTCTCACACTTAGTTCTTCACCTTTTCTAGGCTTCCAGTCACTTGCATTCTAAGTTATAATTGGAAGCAAGTTTGCCTATTACACATTGTTGTGCTCTTATGACACGTGTCCTTTTGATCATAACTATTCAGGGTTTAGAACATCTTCGATCTGGATGATGTACTGTGCAAGATTGTATGTTATATATGTATTGATCTCCATGTGATGTATGCGTTTTTATATCTTTTTGTGATGAACCTTAAGCTTGAATCTGGGTATGATATGTGCTACATATTTTCTCATTGTATTTATTTTTTTATATATTTATATTGTCCTGTAGAATAATCTGTCGCTATAAATACATGGACTGTTGGATGATCTGTCGGTATATGTCTTGTAACAGAGCATCTGTCGCCAAAAAGTAGCAATGGACTATCTGTCTCTAAAAAAATTCAGGCCAACGGACTCTCTGACTCTAAAGATTTTTAGCGATAGGACTTATATCGTCTGCAGAAGTCTGTCGCTATAACTTTTTAGCGTCAGATTGTCTGTCGCTGTAGCCACTTTTAGCGTCAGACCGTCCATCGCTAATCTTGGTGTTGTGGTGTAGTGTGGGCCATAAGCCAGGGAGAGGGTAAATTTTTCTTTTCTTTTTCTAAACTAATTTTCCAACCCAATTTTGAAATACAAATTCAAATCTAATTTGAATCCTTTTGAAGTTTTGCTCAAATACAGTCGTCACAAAAACAAATATGCAGCAGCATGAATGCATAAACATGTATGTAGACCTATATTTGATTTTAATTTTAACAAAGTTATTATTTTTTCTAAATTTCAATGCTCACAAAATGCATAATTAAATTATTTTCTCCTATTTTAAAACCATGCAAATTTTATGGTGTTACAGTAGCTTTGGCAATCGATGGGCTAGGACAACATATTTGTCAGTGTAGTTCTGCAGAGAGAGGCGGCGAGCACTAGTTAATGTAGGGATATCATCATGGCTATGGACCTCCACGAAGCTTGCTTCTTGTGCTTCTATCTGCAAAAAGTCATGGACTTTGTTTTGGATTGTGACCGACATACTCCCAAAACTGGAATCATCATCCATTTTCACTCGGTTGACAAGATTCTGATTAATCAACTCAGATAGGTAGATTTAGCCAATCTTCTCCATTGTCTTCCTGCCCTTTGAACTTAGAAATCCCTCTGCAACCCACATAAATACCAAGCTGCGTGCCTCAATTGTAGTGTTGGTTGGCAACGCAGCAAAGTAGAGGAAGCAACATTTTAGCTCATGTGGAAGATCATCAAAGCAAAGTGACAGCATGCTTTCAAGATTCGCTGATGGCTTGGACTTAAGGTAGTGAAAAACCTTCACCCAATCACTTGGGAACACCTTGGTTTGCACAATTCCTGATAAAAGAACAACCGCCAAAGGTAACCCTTGGGTGATTTTGAAAATACTCTTTTGGTACTTCTTAAGTTTTTTATCTTGCAGTTCCTTAGGTAGCCTCTGACAAAACAATGACATGGTAGCATCTTCTGTAAGTTTTTTTTAACTGAATGGTGACATGATGGTAGCTGCTAGATGGCTCTTCTGGTTTATCTTGTGTGATATGCACTACTCTACTACCCCTAGGCCCAACTGGGATGCTAGTCAAAAAGTGCTTCCATTCAGTACCACTGACTTCACCATCTATCACGAGCAGGTACTTCTTATTTTTGAATTTATTTTGCTGCATCTCCTGTGCCAATTCTTTAGGGCAATCCATGTCGTCTTCTGTCAGTTGCTGAGTAATTTGTTGAAGGATGTTGGGAGCAGTCAAATAAGGCGCAAAACTTTCCATGGCTTGCACTTCAAACACTTTCTTCTTTTCCATTTTTTTGTATATGTCTCTCACAAGAGTTGTCTTGCCCATACCACTTTCTCCGGACACAGTGATCATGACTGGATAGTGTTCTTTGCCCTATTGGTGTTCAGTTAAGTTATTAACAAGGGCTTCCTCTAATTGGTTGTGTTCCTCCACATATATCACCGCATCTGAATCGTGGACATCATCCCTGAGATTCAACCATTAAGTTTAGTCTGAAGAGTAAGTTGACAATCAAACATAGTGCCAAATACAATCTATCCATTGCCTATCGATATTTCTTAAGAAAAAATGAAAATCATTTTCCACTTCTTTCAGTCAATATATGCCTCGGTCAGCCAAAGTTACTCTGTAAATAAAAGCGAGAAGGGATACCACTTATAACACTACATGCACAATACTGAGGCATGCATCTTAAGACTGCCGTCACACTACCTCTATAAATCGATTTACAGAGGTAGCATGGGTCCTTGGACCCATTGAATGGAAGTTAAGCACCACCTATGAATAAATTAATGAAGGACTCTCCGAAAATCCTTTTTAGTAGCGATGGGCTGCCTTTAAGAACCCATGTGTTGGCACAAAAGTTGAGTACGCATCAATGTATGGATATATCAGAACCGATGAACTCATGGCTCTTCCTGTAGAAACTGAACCCTCCTTTTTTTTATGAAACTAGACTATTCAATTTTCACTTATAATCGTAAAAACCTGCGAACAATTACCCTGAAAGGGACTACGTTGTGGCTACCACAACTAGGGCTGGTCTAGGGTCAATAGTATTGCCACCTAGAACACCTGAAGTCGTCTTTGAGATAACTAGCATGTATATCTCTTCATGTTCCAAAATAGAGAATGGGTTTAGTTGCTTAAATTCAAAAGGTTAATCAAAGAATTTTGTTATCTAGTTATTAGCTAAAAATTATTAAAATACAAAACAAGTTTGATTCATTTTAGTTTATAATCATTTTTGTATCTATTTTTGTTAATTTTGTATTTCTTTTTGTTAAAATAAAAGAGCTCTCTTGTTTCATAGTTGATTGATTGAATTCCAAATAAAACCTATATTTATAGGAAATTCTCAAATATTGCTTACTTTTTTTTGACAAATATTGCTTACTTCATATAAAAGGAAATCCTAATGACTAGAATTCTCTAAGTTTTAGAATGTCTTGTTTAAGAGACTAAGTATTTTTTATCGGAATTTAATTATGGAATAGCCTTCTAAACTTAATTAACTATTTGAATTATTCTCTATAGGCCCCTCTTAGATCTTCTTTCTCCAATCTTTGATTAGGGAATGAAGGGGTTATTCACGACTACTAGCAGTTTCATTATGCACTAGCTCATGATCTTCATATCGATCTATTATCCACCTCTGCGTCTATTATTTCTTAGCTAAATAAGTGGAAGATCCATCCAATATAATGTAGTTATATCATGGACTCAAAAAATGGATGTGAATGTGACTAAAATACACAATCTTCACATGTATCACTTTTCATGATACCTTAACCTAAAAGGTGGAATAGCGATTTTTGAACCATTTCCTATAAGAGAATGACTTCCATTACTTTCAGAAATGGATTCTATATCAATAGGAACCATACCTTATCCAACTAGGAAAGAAAATCGACCATGTAACCCTACCCCCAAACTATATAAGGCATGTAGGGTCCCTAGGTTAGGACAGAGCCAATAGAGGCTAGAAAACATCCACATCTACATAAAAAAACAAGCAATATAAACCACCAAACACGAGACATATATATGGTATTAACTCATTCTGAGGGCCCCAACCCATCTAAATTTGTGTCTTTTGTGTTACTATCTAGCTCTAGATCCAAAGCATATATAACCCCACCTAATAATTATTGGGCATACCCTCATGTTCATTATTACTGGTAATAAACAACTTTCATGGTAGGAAAACAAGGTACATGTAGGTAGTTTGGCTATTAGTCGCGTTATACAAAAGATATCCCTAGACAAGGAAACATTCCTAAATATTTTGAAAAGTATGATCCAAACTTTTTCACTTGGGACTCTGTGTATAACATATCTCCCCTTAACCCAACTATAAAAGCATTAGGTGGGGTACATTACAGGGGAGGTCAAACTTAGATTGCAAAAAAGACTAGGAGCTAGCCGATAAGACACCATATCATATCCAAATCAAGAACCTTTGTCACACCCAATTTTAAGGATAAAATTGAATGCATAAAACTCATGTGTGCCCAGGGATCAGTCACACACATAAGTTGACAAATTACATAAAGTATCATCACGGTGTATCTTACATCACGATTAATACCAGCACATAGTCTTACACAACACAGCGGAAAATAAAAAGGTAGCTCTCTTATGGTAGCTCCAACATAGGGATGGTCAACTGGTTGACCACAAGCCTAAAAGTCCTCTGGAAACTCCTCATATCCATTGACATATGTTACCCATTCGGGATTTTTATCCAAATATTGAAAGTAAACAAGTGTAAGTACTTCCCGTACTTAACAAGATAACATGGGGTTATGAAAGCTCAAAAAGGGTGACTCTGGTTTACTGTGGTTAGCACTTTTAGTAAGTCAAGATTTTATTATCAACTATTATCAAGTTGTGCTTAAGCTCCAATTAAACCCACATGATCAGATATCAGAAACAATTGAATCATATTATCATCGTAGAAACATCATAAATGAACATCAATAAGTAACCATTTATTCTGTGAGTTTTCCGGGCCGCTCGTGACCGTGAGCACGGCTGTTATAACTGTTTGTAACACTCTGTAAGAGGTTGTGCACATTCACCGTGAGTCGTGATTCCCCTATGCCCGGGTTAATTACTCCCATAACACTGCCAAAGTGAGTGGGCGGGGTACACTATGAAGCCATTTCATAGGTTTCCCTAACAAGTTAGGGCCGCTAGGTTTCCTCGGCAGGCAGATGTAGGAACCCCCTTTCCTATGGCACATCTCCATCGTGGCTATACACATAAGAATAGAGGCAGCCCTATACCCAACATGGCAAGCCCCTTTTGCGCCATAAAGGTAACCTCTAACAAGCTAGAAAAGTCCTATTACTGAGCTAAAGTCAGAGCCATGTGACTCTCACGGTTGCACTATCAATCCCAGCTTTTGCCGACAGATAAGTCCTTATGGAGGGCCAAGAGCATCATGATCAAAAGTCATTTGCTCCTTCGCCCTATAATTCAGTTGTTTAAAAGCAAATTTTACATTTTCGTTCTTTAGAACCTTTAGTCATTATGTAGATTATGTACAGTTACATTGAGCGCTAGGAAACTACCCATATGCATATAACCCATAGGAGACAAGGAAACAGGATTCTCAATCACTAGGATGTCCTTACGGGTATCAAAATTAGACACATGCAAATGAGAATTAATAAATGGTGAATAGGACATCAAGGTAGATCCCACGCTATACTTGCCTTGGTTAACAAACTCCTGCTGGTCCTGCTGGTCGTCAAAGAACTCTTGGTCTCCAACGTTCTCCTCACCGTCTGAACTCGACCAACAAAGCAACATACAAGCATTCCAAAGGCATTCATGCAAAGCAAACAAACCTATAGTTAGAATAGTACACCAGCAGTATAGAAACCAGATAAAATGTTTATGAAAAGATTCTTTGTCTCGTTACGATCACGTCAACGCGAAGACCACAAAAAACAGAGCTAAAACACGAAAGTTATGACTTAGACGGGGTTTCCTATAGCAATTTATTTAATTAAATCTAACCTCAAAATTTAAATGTTGCAAACATGTTTGACAGTGGTATTAACATGTAGAGATCTTTATTACGAATCTAACGCAGTTTGAACGGGTCGATTCGGAGCTAAAACGATGATTTTATAAGCAAAACAATGCAGTGGCATTTCTGTAAATAGAATGAACTATTTTTGAATTTAAATAAATCAAATCTGGGATATTTAAACCGGCCGAGGACTGCGGGTTTAATTAGGCAAAACTTGGGGGTCTCTTTAGCAAAAAGACCCACGAAGGGGTATTGGCCATCCTGGGCCATTGGATCATGGATGGACGGCTTAGATTAGAGCTGAGGGGGAGAGAGAGAAGGCCGGTGGCCGGAACAGGGCTCCGGCAGGCGGGGCACCATGGCCGACGATGAGGAACTCGCCGGCGCACTCGGTTCGGGGTCTACGGGCCACGGTTCAACGAACCGAGGGCACCGAGGGAGAGAGAAGGTGTAGGTGACCTCGCCCAGGCCGAGAATGCGGCCGGAGGACACTGTCGGCGGGGTGGTCGCCATGGCCGGCGACACGGAGGTCCCCGGCGCACGTGGCTAGGACCCTAGAGGCCATGATTTATGAAATTGAAGGCACTGGGAGAAAGAGGGGGGTCAAGGTGGAGATCCTTACAGCGTCAATCGAGGCGAGGATAAACCGGAGACGACGAACGGCGGGGAATGGCGGCTCGGGGACGGCGGACCGCGTGAAGGAACGGACATCGGCGGTTGCAGTTTCTGTGCGCTCGGGCGAGTGCGAGAGTGGAGCAGTGGAGATAGCAGGGAGGGCGGCGACGGGCTCAGCTCCTTTAAATGTTGTAAACATGTTTGACAGTGGTATAGATAGGAATTTATTTAATTAAATCTAACCTCAAAATTTAAATGTTGCAAACATGTTTGACAGTGGTATTAACATGTAGAGATCTTTATTACGAATCTAACGCAGTTTGAACGGGTCGATTCAGAGCTAAAACAACGATTTTATAAGCAAAACAATGCAGTGGCATTTCTATAAATAGAATGAACTATTTTTGAATTTAAATAAATCAAATCTAGGATATTTAAACCGGTCGAGGACTGCGGGTTCAATTAGGCAAAACTTGGGGGTCTCTTTAGCAAAAGGACCCGCGAAGGGGTATTGGCCACCCTGGGCCATTGGATCATGGATGGACGGCTTAGATTAGAGCTGAGGGGGAGAGAGAGAAGGCCGGTGGCCGAAACAGGGCTCCGGTAGGCGGGGCACCATGGCCGACGATGAGGAACTCGCCGGCGCACTCGGTTCGGGGTCTACGGGCCACGGTTCGATGAACCGAGGGCACCGGGGGAGAGAGGAGGTGCAGGTGACCTCGCCCAGGCTGAGAATGCGGCCGGAGGACACTGTCGGTGGGGTGGTCGCCATGGCCAGCGACGCGGAGGTCCCCGGCGCACGCGGCTAGGGCCCTAGGGGCCATGATTTATGAAATTAAAGGCACTGGGAGAAAGAGGGGGTCAAGGCGGAGATCCTTATAGCGTCAAACAAGACGAGGACGAACCGGAGACGACGAATGGCGGGGAATGGCGGCTCGGATACGGTGGACCGCGCGAAGGAACGGACACCGGCGGTTGCAGCTTCCGTGCGCTCAGGCGAGTGCGAGAGTGGAGCGGGGGAGACAGCAGGGAGGGCAGCGACGAGCTCGGCTCCTTTAAATGTTGCAAACATGTTTGATAGTGGTATAGACAGGAATTTATTTAATTAAATCTAACCTCAAAATTTAAATGTTGCAAACAAGTTTGATAGTGGTATTAACATGTAGAGATCTTTATTACGAATCTAACGCAGTTTGAACGGGTCGATTCAGAGCTAAAACGATGATTTTATAAGCAAAACAATGCAGTGGCATTTCTGTAAATAGAATGAACTAATTTTGAATTTAAATAAATCAAATCTGGGATATTTAAACCGGCCGAGGACTGTGGGTTCAATTAGGCAATACTTGGGGGTCTCTTTAGCAAAAAGACCCGCGAAGGGGTATTGGCCACCCTGGGCCATTGGATCATGGATGGACGGCTTAGATTAGAGCTGAGGGGGGGGGGGGAGAGAGAAGGCCGGTGGCCAGAACAGGGCTCCGGCAGGCGGGGCACCATGGCCGGCGACGAGGAACTCACCGGCGCACTCGGTTCAGGGTCTACGGGCCATGGTTCGACGAACCGAGGGCACCGGGGGGGAGAGGAGGTGCAGGTGACCTCGCCCAGGCCGAGAATGCGGCTGGAGGACACTGTCGGTGGGGTGGTCGCCATGGCCGACGACGCGGAGGTCCCCGGCGCACGTGTCTAGGGTCCTGGAGGCCATGATTTATGAAATTGAAGGCACTGGGAGAAAGAGGGGGTCAAGGCGGAGATCCTTACAGCGTCAATCGAGGTGATGACGAACCGGAGACGACGAACGGCAAGGAATGGCGGCTCGGGGACGGCGGACCGCGCGAAGGAACGGACACCGGCGGTTGCAGCTTCCGTGCGCTCGGGCGAGTGCGGGAGTGGAGCGGGGGAGACAGCAGGGAGGGCGGCGAGGGCTCGGCTCCTTTATAAAGGCCGGGGCGCCGGGGAAGATGCTCCCACGACGCGAAGTGGGCGCGGCGGCGGTTGCGGCTTGACCTGGCGCGGGGCGCAGGAGGTGGGTGACGGCGCCGACAAGCGGGCCCAGGCCGTCAGCGGCAAAGCAGGAGGGGGAGGCGCGGCGGCAACGATTGCCTGCCCTGATTGGGCCGGCCCAGGAAGGAAACGGGAGGGGGGAAAGAAGGGAGGCGAGCGGGCTGGCGGGGGAAATGGGCCAGCAGGCCGAAAATGAGGAAGGGAGGGGGAGGGAAAATAATTTCCTTTTCTTTTTCCAAATCAAATTTCCAATTTCATTTCCAAATGATTTTTGAATCCTTTTGAGTTTAAATCAAAACCACTCAACATATTAAATACAATGCTACAGCATGAGTGCATCAACATGTATATATCCTTATGATTGATTTTAATTTCACAAAAATTATTATTTTCCTATATTTGAATGCACACATAATAACATAGATAAATCAAATTTAACTATTTTAAAAGAATGCAAATTTTAGGGTGTTACAACCTTCTTACTACACAGTTAGGAGTTTAGATGAGATCATATGATTAGCTAGATCTAAAACATATATGTTGCAATAATCTGCTTTTGATATAATGAAAAAAATTACTAGATGCGGGGATATTACCACCTGGGAACCCTAAATATATCACTATCATGAATTAATAATAAAAATAATTTGCATTGTAAACTTTTTAATCATTGACACTTTCTAAGACTTGAAATCTTATATTTGAAACCTAAGAATCATATTTTTGAATTCTTGAAGTTTCAACTTTAAAATGAACTAAAACAATCAGTCTAATATTTCTGAAACTTGAATCATGTTAAAGTTCTCAAAGCTCTTATTAATGTTCTAAAAGTATAGTGAAGTCTTTACTTTATAAGAAAACTATTGCTGCACCACCAGTTACAATGGTGACATTGCTCGTAATACTCTCCTCCCCACACGACATACCACAATCGCATACCCACGAATGCTCCTATCACATGCCTACAAATGAACTCCTAAAACCATTCAATTTCAACCATAGTGGCTAAGTCACACCCTCACAACTCAACCACCACACAAAAATTAGTTTGTTACCACCTAAGGGAAAGTACATTGGTGATTGGTTGTAAGGAGTCTTATATATATGTTGTCTCATCCAATACCACATTTGATTTTGGATGATGTGGATGAGAGACGACGGGAGGGGGGGGGGGTGAGGGAAAGAGGCGGTTGTTTGGAATTAACACAAGACAACCTAAAGACTACACATTATATGAGTTGCCTGTTAAATCGTCTCAAGACTATGTGGCACAACATCATACCGACTATAAGATGATACCAATGTACTTAAGAGAATATATTGGAGACATAACCCACCAGAAGAGTAAGATCCTCCATTGGTACTCACCGGGGGAACTATGGTGTGTGTTTCCTTAGATAGGAATTTATGCTCAATTTAATCAAACGAGATTTTTTATCTATCTATCCCATTGACCAGGACAACATAATTAATGTGCCCTATCAATCAAGTAAGGCACAAAATTATTCTGAAATGTAAGTGAATGTGGTATTCGCCCATTTCATTCCTCAATTTTTTACTAAAAAAAGAAAGAGGACGGAAGTTGGAAGGCAAATAATTCATCTCTATTGGATTATTTGTAGAAAAGAAATCTATAGAATAGTGATCTTGTCACATAAGTAGTGATTTCTTACTCCCTACCATAGGAATGACACAAGTGAAATCAGCTATAGAATATAGTTAAGTACAAAAGGTAATCTGTCTACTTACAACTTTCTATGAGTGTAACGTATAGATGTTGAGGTAGAAGGTTTCCATGTCACATCTGTCTTCTTATTGGAATCCTCTATCTTGTATTTTTCTTTGTTTTCAATGATGCCATCAAGCCTCATGTTGATGGCTCTAAGTTTTGTAGATAGGCCACGTCTCATCCGTACTTGAGTTGTGAATGTTTCAAGACATATCATACTAGGACGAGCCCAACCTTGGGTACCTTCAGAATGCATATATGAGCATATTATAAACTAGAGAAGATTTTTGTGAACCTATGTGGAGCTGGAGCAAATATAAAAGAAGCTCTGTTCATAACAAAAAAATGTAGAGATATTACAAGGGAAAATGGTATATTATTTCAGATTTGCTCCACATCAATTGTCTGATCTGTTGCAACCATTCGGCCATCATTTTTTTTTACAAAACTGGAGGGGTGGGGGCCTCTACAGGAATTTATTAACAGCATAAAAAGGAACAGTGTGCAAGGTAAAGAACTAAGAAACAAAGAAAGAAGGCCATCAATTTTGTGGATTGTAGGATCATGAACAGACTGCTCTATATGATTGTCTAGTGTAATTGTTAGATATGCATAGCCCTTTCATGTTAATTAGAGAGGCTGTCTTCTAGAATTGTTTTTGTGGTAGTGTATCGCCAATCTATTACTTCCTCCGTTCCAAATTATAAGACATTTTGACTGCATAGAGAAAGCTCTGTAGTATTTAGGGAAGCTAGCTAAAACGTCTTATATTTGGAACGGAGGAAGTATTTCACGACCTTGATGGGGACTAACATACTTGCATTGGGGTTGGGGGAGTACTATCTCCGTCATCCAAAGTCGTAGTTGTTCTTGGCGAAACTTGTTGGTATACTACTTAAAGCTGTGTGCTGCGGATCGACGACTATAAAGGTGGGTGGGTATATACCTGGACAGACATGGAGATGGTAATGATCGAGGGCGTCCTCGGCGTCGAAGACGTCGCCCCGCGTCTGCAGCGTCCAGACCCTGGTGACTTCGTGGGTGACGGCACGGCGTCTGGTGTCGGCCTCGCGGAGGAAGGCCTGCAGCCACATGAGCTTGTCCCGGAGCCGGTGGATGTCGGCGTTCACCCCGACCAGCGCCCGGGCCTCGCCGACGGCCACCTCCTGCAGCCTCCCAACCAGAGGCCCGATGATCGCCTCCGCCATCTCCTTCCAAGCTAGCTGCTTGCTACGCGCTGCTGGGAACGTACGTGAATGCTTGATCGGTGGCGTGCATTCACGTAGACATTTGTGTTTGTGTGTGTAGACGATATGCACCACACGCGCTACGGTGGTGTGCATGCGTGGAAACAACTAAATGCTTAATCGCGCTTTGAGTCGCTGCTCAGATAGGGATTGATTTGATTCTTGTCGCCATCTGCATGCATGCATTGCTAATCGGAGGTGAAAGAGCGGCAAAGCTTGCCGATGATACCTTTCTTTGCTTGTTTTTGATGCGCTAGTGTGCTTTTCCGTCCGACATATGTGCGTGCACAGCCGGGCTCCTACATGCAGCTAGCGTAACCAATAAGGATGCATCTAGCTAGCTAGCTAGCTGGAATCACCTTTTGGAATCGCTTGATGTGTCATTGCTAATACTGCAGGTATATGTCATGTGCTACCTCGACCGGCCTCTCAAAAAACTAGTTCTCTGGTCATGTGTTGCTACGGACAAAGCAAATACATATATATATATATATATATATATATATATAGACACACACACACACACACGATCTCCATTAGCCACGTTCAGATGGTGATGTATTTAGTTTGTACTCTCCCTCTATCACTACTGGAATCTCGTTTTTTTCTGTGTGTGCGAAAACACACAGAAAAAATGCAAATACTGTCAGAAAAATACACACAGAAATATAATGACAGAAAAATCGATTTTTTTCTGTGGGTTCACCATCAGAAACAATTTTTCTGTGGGTCTCACACGCACAGAAAAATTGTGTTCGCCCAGATTAAAACTAATTTTTTTGTGTGTTAATCCACACAGAAAAAAGAAATAAACGCACAGAAAAACACATGTTTTTTCTGTCGGTCTAGGTGAACTCATAGAAAAATTCATTTCGCCCAGATTAAAAATAATATTTCTGTGTAGCCGGCCTCACAGAAAAAAAGAGTTAAACACACAAAAAAAATTATTTTAAAACAGTAGCAACAACATATTAAAATATATATTTTTCACACAGTAATTTATGTGCATGACCAACAAGGTTTCATTCAAATAATACACAAATTAGTAGTTCATCATGAATGGAGTCTAACACTTATGTCAAAAATAGAATCAGTCTGATCTATCAGCACATATATCATATATACAGATATGATATCCGGTCATCTACATGTTCAACATGAATACTCTAGAACCCTGTATCATAGCAGCTGTTTGTTCTGTTGGGGTAATCATTAGCAGACTAGAACTAGATCCTGTGCCATTTGCGACAACGGCACCATCAAATCGTTGCCTAAGTTGAATGGCATGTTCAGCCTCTGCTCGAGCAACCTGTTATGGCAATCAGATAAGGGATTACCAATAATGTCATAAGACAGCTAAAAGATTATTACACCATAAATAAATTTCAGAAAAAAAAGAAAGGAGCTAATTGAGAAGCAGCGACTGGAATCAAGACATGCATGTCGGCATCACCCAAGGCACAAAACAGAGAAATGCAAAGGCCAGACTAGAAGGATGTGAAGACCACTCTGAAAGGTGATCAAACATCTCAAGTTGCTATGGAAGCAGTCTAGGTGGGCTTTTTCAATATAACAGGCTTAATCTCAAGGTGCTAAGAAAGAACTCTAGGTGGGTTTTCTCAACATAACAGACTTAAGTTGTAATCAATAAGTAAATAGTTCAAGTGAGCAGTGGAATTAATAATTAGTTTTAAGTGAACATGGGTTTGGCCAGGTAGGAATCAGAACTGGCAAGAGGCCTACTTGTGCCATAAAGGTGCTAGATGGCTCAGACAACACACATGCTCATGGCTTACTAGTGCAGGTGCCATTTATGAAAACAAGAATTCAGTTGGGAATGAACGGATTAGGTCCCTCTACTTGAAGTTCTACACATATCCTCTAATAGTACCCACTTTCATAGCTGTGGACGGACATGATTGCAAGGAACAATAACAGATGAAAAGCCATCATGCAATAGGGCATAAAGAATAGTTCTTACTTGCAACTGGCTGCGAAGAATTTCTGACTTTGACTCATGTTATAGAAATAGGAAAGACAATTTCGAAAAGCATGAGTCATATGTAACTGAGATGGAACATTTGGAAGACAATGAAAGTGTGCATAAGACCTGTTCAATGAGAGCTTCTTTTAATTGATTTATCAGCGATATTTAGGGGATTTCATGCTAGCTGTTTTATCTCAAAAGTTATCAACATGTTGCTAAAAAACATTTAAGCACTTGTTCTAATTCGAGATACATGTTTTGTGCTGTAAACACAAGCAACCTTAATACTCTTTGAGAAAGCATAGAACACAGATTAGAACTTAGGGCAAAACCAAAATGTCACTGTGATACAGGAGGTAGTATTTGCTAAGTTCCTCCAGACTTCAGTAGAAAAAAAGCCATCCTACATATCCCATAGTTGTAACTTGTCATTGGAAAGTATGAAATTTGTTTAGCCAAAGCCCCTGCAGGTAACTAGGCGTTCAGATAACATTTTGTTAATACTCAACTGGTTAAATACGCAACAGGTAAGAAACAAACACTAACTTTACTTTTTCGTACCACACATTGCAAGTGGATGGGCATGTAAATGGATAACACATAAATTCAGTACAAAATGTAGATACAAAGAACTAAATGACTGAGAGGATACATATGTTGGCTTTAATTGTGCGTTTAGAATACGTCGGCATAATGTTTCAAGCCATCGATAAGGTTTACCTGATGCACATACAAGGTTACAAGATGTCCTTCCAGTCAAAATGCTTTACACTACTAGCCTACTAGTAAGGAAAGATCAAGGAAAAAAGAAAGAAAAATATTGCTAACATAACATACATTGAAATCAATAGGAGGCTGCTGATGTGATTTCCCCATATTCTTAGAAGGGCTGCTGATGTGATTTCCCCAGATGCAAATTAAACCACAAAGATTTTTTATATAAACCTAAACCTGTTTCTATGTGTAAGTAGCTAGCCTTCTAGATTTTTCAATACAACCTTGAGAGACATCTCATCAAGCAATTTACACCGCACTACATCTTACAGTCTCCATGCAGTGCAGATATTTGTGTCAATATAGATATAGCAATGTTGAGAAAAAACAAGGACATATAGAGAAGCTGCAGGTGAAGAAAAATGAGGAATTGACCAAGATTGTAGCATCACTTAAAATTAGTTTGCTATTGAGTGCGTGTGAATCCAATCTATGGGTACAGAAGTGCTAGTTATTAGTAAGAATACAGAACAGCTGTAACTAAGTTGACAAAAAGTGAGATTGTGTCTACAATGGATGCAAGGTAAAACAGATAGGATCAACCATGGCTACTAACTTCCTTTGTCTAGAGTCATATAGGAAGTAGAAGCAAATGGATAGAACACTACATGCATTCGAAATTCCAGAATAGCACAAATTTGTTACACAAGCTATGGAGTGCATAGACAATGTTGGCCCAGCTACAACCAGTGTTTTCCTGCTAGATTGAAGCTATTGAACTCCTACTACTCCTGATGACTAATACACTGAAAGGAGATGCAGGTACTGGTTTCAGCGGATTGATGACAAACTTGTTGTCCAGACTCAATAGCAGCTATCTGCCAACCAGTCAGAGGAACCACACACGCTGCATTACAGCTGAACTGAGAAACCAAGGCAGCTGAACTCTGGCCGGGGAAGAAGAAGGGGGAGGGGAGGGGCGCTGGCGGGGGAGAAGAAGGGGGAGGGGAGGGCCGCCGCCACCACCACGCCCCGCCGTCGGCCACCATCACCACCACCGCAGCCACCGGTCGGATCCGGGAGAGGGAGGGCCGAATCTGGCCAAGTGAAGAAGGGGGAGGGGAGGGGCACCCACCGGGGAAGAAGAAGGGGAGGGGAGGGGTGCCAGCGGGGGAGAAGAAGGGGGAGGGGAGGGCCACCGCCACCACCACGCCCCGCCGTCGGCCACCATCACCACCACCGCAGCCACCGGTCGGATCCGAGAGAGGGAGGGCCGGATCCGGCCGGGTGAAGAAGGGGGAGGGGAGGGGCACCCGCCGGGGAAGAAGAAGGGGAGGGGAGGGGTGCCAGCGGGGGAGAAGAAGGGGGAGGGGAGGGCCACTGCCACCACCATGCCCCGCCGCCGGCCACCACCACCACCACCGTAGCCACCGGCCAGATCCAGGAGAGGGAGGGCCGAATCTGGCTGGGTGAAGAAGGGGGAGGGGAGGGGCACCCGCCGGGGAAGAAGAAGGGGGAGGGGAGGGGCGTCCGCAGGGGAAGAAGAAGGGAGAGGGGAGGGGCGCCAGGCGGGGGAGAAGAAAGGGGAGGGGAGCGCCGCCACCACCACCACGCCCCGCCGCCGGCCACCACCATCGCAGCCACCGGCCGGATCTAGGAGGGGGAGGGCCGGATCCGGCCGGGTGAAGAAGGGGGAGGGGAGGGGCACCCGCCGGGGAAGAAGAAGGGGGAGGGGAGGGGCGCCCGCCGGGGAAGAAGAAGGGGGAGGGGAGGGGCGCCGACGGGGGAGAAGAAGGGGGAGGGGAGGGCCGCCCCCACCACCATGCCCCGCCACCGGCCACCACCACCTCCACCGTAGCCACCGGCCAGATCTGGGAGAGGGAGGGCCGAATCCGGCCAGGTGAAGAAGGGGGAGGGGAGGGGCACCCGCTGGGGAAGAAGAAGGGGGGAGGGGCGCCGGTAGGGGAGAAGAAGGGGGAGGGCACGGATCTGCTCGGTCGTCGGTGGCGGCGACGGGTCCAGATGCAGCCCCGCCTCGTCCTCGCGCCACTGGTGAGGGAGGGAGAGTAGAACCGTCGGAGTTGATGATGATGCGCGCGGCCGCTGGCATGGAGGTGATGGCGTCGGATCCAGCCGCCTGGAGGCGCGCCCACCATGGATTTGGCCGGATTCGGGGGTGAAGGAGAGGGGTCGCACCCGCCGCATCGATGAAGATGGAGAGGGAGGAGGGGAGGAGCGGTGGCGCTGCTCGGGTAGGGGAGGAGGGGCGGTGCTGCTCAGGGAGGGGAGGAGCCCCCGCACTGAGTCGCAGAGGGAGGGGTGCGGCGCTAAGTCCGAGGCACTAAAAGGAGAGAGTGAGGGAGGGGGCACGGTCTAGTGCGTGCATGAGAGGGTGTTTGGGGGCACGGCGGCCGGCGGGTTAGGGTTAGGATTTTTCTCTGTGTGCACATATTTTTTTCTGTGCATTTTTAAAGAACCGACAGAATAAATTGGATTTTTCTGTGAGTCCTGATTTTTTCCGTGTGTGTATTGTGATGCACAGAAAAATCATTCTGTGGGTTTTCGTATTTTTCTATCGGGATATTTTGGAACCGACAGAAAAATCGTAATTTTTCTGTGTGTATCGAAAAAAACGCACAGAAAAAATCATCACCCACAGAACAATTCGAGTTTCCAGTAGTGTATCCTAAAATATAAAGAATCAAGAGTTCAAAATTTATACCAAATTATAAAGAATTTTAGATGAACAAACACTCTAAAAGGCAACACTCACATGCATACCTACCATTAGTGTCTATCACACCAACCTAAACATATGGTAATCAGTGAGGGTTTATGCGTCATTTGTCTTACCATATAATATGCCCTCAAATTACTTAGATACCTTTTACATTTCTGGATGGAGGGAGCAGCAAAGGAGCTTTGTAAAACAATTACCTATTTTGATTTTTAGTAAAAAAAAAGGAAAAAAATGCCTTCCAATAAATTTGTAAAACAACTCCCCAAAGATAAGAAATGACTAGATCTTGCATGTAACTCATAACTATGTGTGTTCTCTCCGCATTGTGTATACGGCCTATAGGTTCCGGTTTTCTGTTTTATCCCATGGTTTTTTTCTTTATCCTGCGTGGGTGGCTCATGTAGACGGAGAGACGGTGGCATGACTGTTGGCAACGATTACTGTTGTGAGACACGGGTCATCTCTTGTCCTTGAGGGTCCTTGTCACACCCGGTTTTATAAAACAAAACCGAATGCACATCACATGTACGCCAGGATCTTTTTATTCATACATGCGACGACAAAAGTGATACATTGCACTGTTTAATACAAAAGCGATTACATATTACAATAATGACCAGAGGCTCTAAACACAAAATTACATCAGAGTTCTAGTAGAGCAGAGTCTCCATCCCCGCAGGCAGCCGACCGGGGTACACCAGCCTAGCATCAACACCGTCTTCAGGAAACACCATCTTCTAGTCCGAACATCTGGGTGGGGTAGCAAAGGGGACAAAGAGAAGGGTGAGTACATCGAAATGCACTCCGCAAGTGTGGGCAAATATGACATGAGGCTTATAACTAGGATAGGCTTACAAAGGTTGACACCAGCACCTAAGCAACACACCTATTACCTTAAATCTTAAGCACCTATTTAACTAGGTGAGATCTTCCTTCTCCTCAGAGAACCACTCAAACCAACACTCGGATTCCATCCGAGCCAACCAACACTTGGATTCCATCCAAGCCAAGCACACTTAGATTCCATCCAAGTCTCCCAACTAAACCAGAGCCATCTAATCAAGAAGAAGTCCAGGCCGCTCTTGACCATGAGCACAACTGATATATCAGTTTTACACTCTGTAGAGGTTGCACATCTTTACCCACGAGTCGTGTTTTCTCCATCACGATAAACATTGCCTAGGTGCTTAGCGGGGTCACACTACAAGGCCTTTATGAAGCCCCTCCAAGTCTGTTTTACACCTTCACTAATGTTTCTACAGCCAACAGTGGGTACCAACACCACTGTAGAAGCCCCCTCTTGTGCCACACAAACCGACCCGATGTAGCATAACTTGGAGGAAACTAATTAATTAGCTAGGTCGAACCATATTGACCTCATGGCTATGCTGTTAAGCCAGGTTACAGGCTTCGAGAACCAGTCCTTAGAATCCAAGCAGGAATGAGCACAAACCCATTCCACCAGTTCTAACATCCACCAGAAAAACATTTACTAATATCCAACATCATACCACCATCAAGACCAGCCATCCTGGTGGATTCCTAGTCGCCATGTTGCTAAAAAGATTACCAACCCAAGTTGCATAAATCATTAGTCAATATTACATAATAACCTTCCCAACCCAAGACTGCAAGCTAAGCATGACACTACCCATCCAAACCGGGTTTCAAGGATGATATTGCAAATCTAGTAAATCGTAACATGCGATTCAAAATTAGACTCAGCATGCAGCTAATGGTCTAACTACTCTAACTCAAAGTAAAATAAAGTAGGTGCAAGTATGGTCAAGGACACTTGTTTTAGGCTTAGAAACGCATAACAACTCGAACTCTTGGTCTTCAGGATCCACCGATGACTTCTCTTCCACTCGCAGCAAACTTCGGGCGCATAGACATACAAATAAACATATGCAAATAAATAAAAACAGTACACCAAACATGATAAACAACTTAAGAAAAGGTTACTTACGCGTAGGTCTTGTTTCTACGATCGCGTGAGCGCAAAAACCACTGGAAACGGAGTTCAGAAGGAGAAGATATGAAAACAGAGTTCGCAAAAACCACTGAAAACAGAGCCTGCCATGCCAAAAGTGGCGGGAAGGTGGGCCATCTGATGTCCAAAAAGCACGAACACACGGTGTCCTCCCCACAGATGGCGCCAACTGTCGGTGCAAAATGTGTCCGACAAGTAAATATTTATAGTTTTGCCGTGCGTTAAGATGAGATGTGGCCTTGCACACAATGACACGATTTATACTGGTTCAGGCAATGGGCCCTACGTCCAGTTTGGGGTCGGTCGGTGACTATATTCCTGAGCCCAAGTGCTCAAAGTTTGCTGTGGGGTTACAAACGAGTGAGGAATGAGAATGGGGGTGTTCGAGGCCCGTTCGGACTTTGGTCCGAGTGGAAAAGAGCGACAGGGGCTCAAACATATGCTAAGTGCTAAAGAGACAGAGCAACATGTGTGTGTCTCTATGTGTCCGAGCTTGTGAGCTGTTGAGACTGTGTTCTGCTCCTCAGATGCCTCAGATCTCAGATCCCTATCCCATAGAGAGTCCATCCCCTTTTATAGTTTAAGGAGATGGCGTTACAAGTCAGAGAGAGAGAGAGAGAGTGTGTACGGGCGCTGCCTAGTCTTATTGCCCACGCTGTCAGGTACGGGATGGCTGTCGCCGCCATCCCCATTCATATGCTATAGCGTCTAGCAGGCCGCACTTTATCCTGGTTCGAGTTTCGTCTTGTCGAGCAATCAGCACAGTGTCCGCCTGATAAGACATGACGTCACTGCCCTGCATGTACGCAGGGCATGGCAGGGTACGGACCTTGGTATTGCAGTTGACTTGGGTGCGTTTCCTTTATCTGCTCCACCTGCTCCCCGAGCCCACACCGAGCGGGCATCCCCGGTCAGCCGTTCTTAGTCGGCCCCGACCGCGTCAGTCAGGAAAGAGCGGTGCGAGTAGGTTTGGCATGTTCCAAGTCGGGGGAACTCGATCGAAGTTGGACTGTGGTCCCGTCCCGGCCAGGCCTTCTGGTTGGGGTGTCAACAAGCTCCCCCGCCCGGAGTCACTGGTTAGCGGTCGGATCACGGTCTCGGCCTATCGTCGTGTATCTGGGCCGGCCCAGGCATGTGCTGTAGCTGCCTTGCCTGTTGGGCCAAGCATTGTGAGAAGCGGTTCCATTGGGGACCCTAGGTTTATGAACCCGACAGCAGCCCTCGAGCCCCTTTGGGGCTTCTGTGAAGCTGTGAAGGGGTTGTCGAGCGACGATCGGTTGGTTGCCGCTTTTGAGGAGCACACGGGACTACTGTTCGTCCTTGTTTCTTTGCAGAGATAGGGGCATGCTGTGTGCGAGTACTGGCCCCAGATAAGGATCAGCTTCATGGGGACACTGTTCACTCTCGTCTTTTTACAAAGAATGAGGCGAGCCGTGTGCGAGTACAGACCCCAGATAAGGATCAGCCTCACGGGGACACTATGATGTTGTCTTGTGTTCAGGTTCTTTTACTACGTGGTCACGGGTGCGTGCTATAGCATTCCTAGATGGTAGCTCATTCCCTAGCTATAAATAGGGCTGCTCCTGCCTTTGGAGTGCTCATGGCTCAAGTTATAGAACTAGTTAGTTTGAGGCTCTTGCTCTTTGCCAGGGGTGGCTTCGGCCACATTTCCTGATGCTAGAAGATTTCTCGTAATAGATGCTCCAAGCTCCTTCCCTCCAAAGCCTCTCTGGGCATGTCTAGGGGCCACGATGCTAGAAGATCTCTCGTAAGGAGAGGGCATCGTGCGTCCTAGCCGGACCTTGGTCCTGGATGCTGAATTAGAGGACGAAGGAGAGGGGGGAGAGCATTGTAGAGGGAGGATAGGGAGCATGGCTCCCTTGTCCTGCTTCTTGCTCCAAGGTGTAGAACAGTCCTGGGGCTATTCACACATGCTTTGCGTGATATTGTAAAAGCCTGGGGCTTCTGTTTTTAGCTTAATGAAAGCTTATATTGTTATATGTTCCCTATGCCCATTGTGTCATAGAGGCGGGCTGTTATTGGGACTTTGGTGTTTTCCCCTTCGGGTTGCTACACTACATAGGGTAACCGAGTAGGGTTAGGTGCCCAGCCCCTGAGGAGAGGACTGGCGAAGGCTGTGGAGGCGCGTCGAGTGGATACAGGTGCCCTGGCCCCTGAGGGGGGACTCGTTGGTAGTCTGTCTTCTACCAGGTGCGTCCGAGCGCACCCGGTGAGTGTAGCCCCTGAGCTTGTGGTTGACTGGGGAGTCGGTTGGAGGCTGAGCACCTTGGTACTCTTTCTTGGGGCCATGGACTCTTGTGTCCCTACCGGTCGAGGCGTTCACCCATTTTCGTTCCGATCGTGAGCTGTGCGGTCCATCGGGTTCCTGAGTCGGGATCTGGTGGCCCAAGCCCCCGTGCCACTAGGTGCTTGTCGAGGTTGGTCGCATGTTTTCCTGCGTCACCCCGTCCATGGTTTCCACAACCGAAGGGGTTAAGCTGACGCCACTTTCCTTGATGGCTCGAGTGGCGGGCTCGGTGACCTCGCTAGTGGGCATGTCCGAGTGGAATTTGGGTTCGTTGTTCATGACGGGGTCGGCATAGCCCTCATGTGGCATTCCACTACTCCTTAACCTGACTCCCGACAGATGCCCAAGCCGTTTCGGAGACCGGCTCAGGTGGCCCGATGGCCTCCCCTCGATGGAGATTCAGTGGGCATAGCTCGAGGTTAGGATCGAACAAGAAGGTCGAGATGACCCTATCCGCTTCTGGGTAGGTCGGGCAAGGGCCACTGGGGCTCATCTGCATTTTCTCCCCTAGCTCTATTTGATGCAAGGCGGCCTTGAGTCCTTCATAGACTAGCCTTCGAACCTCGGTCGGTCATGGCTCTTTTCGAATGAGCCAACTACCGCTTTGTGACGCGACGCAAAGCGTTTCGATGCAATGATTGCATATGCAACGATTGGATGCATGAGATGAATGTATGGATGAATGAATGAATAAATGCTCATGTATTGGAAGAAAAATAGATGGTTGGTAAAATTACCTAGATTGGGTTTTCAGGCTTCGCCCCGTCCATGGTTTCTGCAGCCGGAGGGGTCGAGCTGATGCCGCTTACCTCGATGGCTCAAGTGATGGGCTCGGGGAGCTATTATCGGGTATGCCCGAGTGGAATCCAGATCTGTCATTCGTGATGGGGTCGGCATGGCCTTCGCGTGGCATTCCATTGCTCCCTACCCATCTCTCTACAGATGCCCAAGCCGTTCGACCGACTCGAGTAGCCCGTTGCCCTCTCCTTGGCAGAGACTCCATCGGTGGGCCCCTCTAAACCCTACTTGGGAAGGCGGAGGGTCGTTCGCGTGGGGTCATGCCCCATTTTAGTAGTGGTGGGCCCTACCCAGGACACGTCGGAGGCGACCCGCGATCTGGTGTGGCCTCAACCCTGCTGAAAGCTCTAGTTTGGTTTTGGTTAATTGATGAAACCCTAAGTGCTAACCTAGTTTATCAAAGTGATTATGAGATAGGTAGCACTACTCCAAGTGGTGAAGCAATGGTGAAGATCATGATGATGGTGATGGCATGGTGATGATCAAATGCTTAAACTTGGAAAAGAAGAAAGAGAAAAACAAAAGGCTCAAGGCAAAGGTATAAATTGTAGGAGTCATTTTGTTTTGGTGATCAAGACACTTAGAGAGTGTGATCACATTTAGGTTTGATAGCCGTACTATTAAAAGGGGTGAAACTCGTATCGGAATGCGGTTATCAAAGTGCCACTAGATGATCTAACTCATTGCATATGCATTTAGGATCTAGTGGAGTGCTAACACCCTTGAAAATGTTTGTGAAAATATGCTAACACATATGCACAAGGTGATACACTTGGTGGTTGGCACATTTGGGCAAGGGTGAAGAAGATAGAGGTGAAAAGAAGTTAGTCTCGCTGTCGGGTCTAGCAGCAAAGACGCTGACGTCGGTCAACTGACCGGACGATGGGTTGCTCAGCGACCAGACGCTGGAAGGCTGCGTCCGGTCGTGCTGTCGGGCAGTGCACAGAAAAGTCACAGAGTGACCGGACGCTACTTGTGTCTGGTCAAGCATGACCGGACGCGTCCGGTCGAAGAAATTCGTTTTCTGGAACCTTACTGGAAACGACTGGACGCTGGAGGCTGAGCATCTGGTCAGTTTGTGCGCTGCGTCCAGTCAACAGATGACTGTTGGAATCTGATGAATAGTATTTGAAGCAGGGGACACGTGGCGTTTATCACGTGACCGGACGCTGAGGACCAGCGTCCGGTCGATCGAACCAGAGCGTCCGGTCATCCCGCGCTGTGCCCAGTGAAGGGGTACAATGGCTCTATTTCGTGGGGGCTTCTATTTAAGCCCCATGGCCGGCTCAAGCTCATTCCCTTGGCCATTTTCATTAACATAGCAACCTTGTGAGCTTAGCAAAAGCCCTCCCACTCATCTCCATCATTGATTCATCATCATTGTGAGATTGGGAGAGAATCCAAGTGCATTGCTTGAGTGATTGCATCTAGAGGCACTTGGTATTCGTGTGTCGATGCGGATTTCGCTTGTTGCTCTTGGTGGTTGCCACCACCTAGATGGCTTGGTGCAGCGGTGGAGGATCGGCACGAGTTGGTGATTATTTCGTGGCCGTCTTCGGTGATTGTGAGGGGAGTTTTACCTTCCCCGGCGGAGTGCCGAAAGGTAACTCTAGTAAATTGCTCGTGTCATTGAGTTACCTCACTTGTGGGTAGGTTCTTGCGGTGTCCAATCGTGTGGATGAGGTTTGTGAAACACCTCTTAGCCGCCGAATCACCAAGTGTTGGTCGACACAACGGGGACTATCATGTTGGCAAGCACGTGAACCTCGGGAGAAAATCGGTTGTCTCTTGTTATTTGTATTCTCCTGGTGATTGGCTTAATCTTCATCTTGTTATTGGTTCATTCCTCTACACGGTGGTATAATCACCCTACTCACTCATTTATATTCTTGCAAACTAGTTGTAGCAAGCTCTTTAGTGTAATTAGAATTGAGAGCTTGCTTTGTCATTCAAGTACATCTAGTGGAGCTCTTTAGAGTAGAAACATTGAGAGCTCTTAGTGAGTAGTATCATAGCAAGTCGTGTGTATTAACCATTGTTACTAGAATTGTTGGATAGGTGGCTTGCAACCCTTGAAGAGCTAGAGCAAGTTTGCATTTCGCTATTTGTCATACTAATCAAATTGCTCTAGTCGATTTGTAGATTTTCAAATAGGCTATTCACCCCCTCTAGCCATATTAGGACCTTTCAAGTGGTATCAGAGCTGTGGTCACCGTTTGATCAAAGGCTTAACAACCTCGGTGTCAAATTATGGCTCAAGTTGTGTTCAATCATGTGGGGGGGCAAACCACCGTTCTTTGATGGCACATGCTATGATTATTGGAAGAGAAAGATGAGAATGTATCTTGGTTCAATCAATGATCAAGTGTGGGAAGTGACCAAGAATGATTATGCTATCATTGATCCCGACAATCCCACCAACCAAGACAAAACCAACAAGCAATGCAATACAATGGCTCTCAACACCATATACAATGCCATTGATTCTAAGGTGTTTGAACAAATCAAGGATTGTGAAAGAGCAAATGAGGTATGGAGGAGATTGGAGGAAACATATGAGGGCACACTGGCAGTGAAGAGTGCCAAGTTGTATATCCTCAAGGATAAATTGACAAGCTTCAAGATGAAGGAAGATGAGAGCATTCCGGAAATGTTTCATCGGTTGCAAGTGATTGTAAATGACTTGAAGGCTTTGGGAGAGAAGATCAAGGATGATGACGTCTCTCATCGGTTCTTGATGTGCCTACCTCCAAGATTTGAGATGTTGAGATTGCTAATCATAAGAGGAGGATTAAAGGAGATTACCCCCAACCAAGTACTAGGTGATGTTATGACACAAGAGACATACCGTGTGGAAAGGGAGGGGGATGACAAGGATGACAAGAAGGAAGAAGAAGATAAGAAGAAGAAGAGTATAGCATTCAAGGCTAGCTCATCATCATCCAAGAACAAGGGCAAGTCCAAGAAAGAATCAAGTGATGATGATGATCTTCGTGATATTGATGATGAAGCTATGGCCCTCTTTGTCCGCAAAATGGGAAAATTCATGAAGAAGAAAGGCTATGGTGCAAGAAAGAGAAGAGATCACACCAAGAGCAAAGAGTATGTGAGAAGATGCTACAATTGCAAGAGCCCCGATCATGTTGTAGCAAATTGTCCCTACAACAGTGACAATGATGAGGATGAGAAGAAGAAGCACAACAAAGATAAGAAAGAAAAGAAGGAGAAGAGGATGACCTTCCAAAAGAAGAAGAAAGGTGGAGGCTATGTGGTCACTTGGGATAGTGATGGCTCTTCGGATAGTGATGACTCTAGTGAGGATGGCAAGAAATCTATCAAGAAAGCACTAGCAAGCATCGCCATCAACAACAAGCCCTCCATCTTCGACACTCCATCGACATGCCTCATGGCAATGCCTACCAAGGTAAAATATAATGAGAGTGATGATGATGAATGTGAAAGTAATTCTTGTAGGAATGATGATAATGATGATGATGATGAGGAGGAGTACACCAAGGAGGAGCTCATAGACATGTGTGAGCAATTGCACACTTGCTTTGAGATGAAGAGAAAGGAGTGCAAAGAATTGAGCAAGAAAGTCAAATTTCTTGAGCAATCCTTTGATGAGCTCAATGCCACTCATGAGAGGCTAATGGATGCCCATAAGAAACTTGGCAAAGCTCACTCTAAGCTTGAAAAGGCTCACTCCTCTCTCATTGAGCAAGTCAAAGTGGAGGAAGCCAAGAAGGAGCAAGTAATTGTTTCATGTGTTGTGGGACTAACATGTGATCTTATTGATGAATCTTTTCATGAACACATTTTAGTTGCTCCCACTAACATTTCTTGTAGCATTATTACTTCTACTTCACCTTTGAGTAATGGTCTCACTTGTGATACCTCACTAATGGTGGAAAATGAGACCCTCAAGAAGGAGGTAAATGAGCTCACTCGTGCCTTAGGCAATGCCTATGGTGGAGATGCCCGCTTGCTAAAGTGCTTGGAGGGATTAGGCTATACCCCCAAGAAAGGCAAGGCGGCCTTTGCCACTCCTAAAGCTAGCTTTGTGAAGGGCAATGGTCGGTTTTGCAATAGATGCAAGAAAGTGGGGGCATGTAGAGCAATATTGCAAGATTAACAAGAACAAGCTACCTAATGTATCCTCAATTAAATTTGATTCTTGTTACATGCTTTATAAGAGTGCAAATGGTGTGGAGGCTAAGTTCATTGGTACACCAATTGTGGGTCCAAAGAAGAAGGCCATTTGGGTACCAAAGACCTTAATAACTAACCTTCAAGGACCCAAGCAAGTTTGGGTACCTAAAAAGAATTGATCTTCTTTTGTAGGTAAATTATAAAGCCAGAGGAAGGCATTGGGTACTTGATAGTGGGTGCACACAACACATGACCGGTGATCCAAGAATGTTCAATTCAATCAATGAAAACAAGAGCAATGGGATTGATAGTATCACATTTGGTGACAATGGCAAAGGCAAGGTCAAAGGTCTTGGTAAGATTGCAATATCTAATGACTTGAGCATTTCCAATGTGCTACTAGTAGAGAGCTTGAACGCATTTCCAATGTGCTACTAGTAGAGAGCTTGAACTTCAATCTATTGTCGGTAGCTCAATTGTATGATCTTGGTTTCAAGTGCATATTTGGTGTGGATGATGTAGAGATCATAAGTGTAGATGGCTCTAACTTGATATTCAAAGGATTTAGATATGACAATCTATACTTGGTTGATTTCAATGCTAGAGAAGCTCAATTGTCAACATGTTTGATCACTAAGTCTAGCATGGGTTGGTTATGGCATAGAAGGCTTGGTCATGTTGGAATGAAACAATTGAAGTTGATCAAGCATGACTTAGTTAGAGGCTTGAAAGATGTCACATTTGAAAAGGATAAGCTATGTAGTGCATGTCAAGCCGGAAAACAAGTTGGCAACACACATCCTAAGAAGAGCATGATGAGCACATCTAAGGCATTTGAGTTGATGCACATGGACTTGTTTGGACCAACCACATACACTAGCATTGGTGGAAACAAATATGGATTTGTGATTGTGGATGATTTCACTAGATACACATGGGTGTTCTTTCTTGTTGATAAGAGTGATGTGTTTGCAACATTTAAATCATTTGTCAAGAGCATTCACAATGAGTTTGAAACAACCACCAAGAAAGTTAGAAGTGACAATGGTAGTGAATTCAAGAACACAAGAATTGATGAGTTGTGTGATGAATTTGGAATTAGACATCAATTCTCGGCCAAGTATACTCCTCAATCAAATGGCCTAGTTGAAAGAAAGAATAGAACTTTGATTGATATGGCAAGATCAATGTTGAGTGAGTACAATGCGAGTCATTCATTTTGGGCCAAAGCAATCAACATGGCTTGCTATTATAGCAACCGACTCTATTGTCACCCCATGATGGAAAAGACACCATATGAGCTATTGAATGGAAGAAAGCCCAACATAGCATACTTTCGGGTTTTTGGTTGCAAATGCTACATATTGAAGAAAAGCACTAGATTGAGCAAGTTTGAAAAGAAATGTGATGAGGGTTTCTTGCTTGGTTACTCCACTACTAGCAAGGCATATAGAGTTTGGAATTTGGCTAGTGGTACTCTTGAGGAGGTTCATGATGTGGAATTTGATGAAACAAATGGTTCCTAAGAGGAAGATGAGAATCTAGATGATGTAAGAGGCACTCAATTAGTCAATGCAATGAAGAACATGGACATTGGTGATATAAGGCCTAGAGAGGTGATTGATATTGGAGATGACAAGAATCAAGTGTTCTCTAACTCAAATGTGCAAGCTAGTGATTCTCATGATCAAGTTCAAGCAAGAACTAGTGATGACAAAGTGCAAGATCAACAACAAGTGGCTAGTTCATCATCTCAACCAAGTGATCAATCAAATGCAAGCAATCAAGTGCAAATGCTTCAACCAACCAATGTTGCAAGAGATCATCCATTGGACACTATCATTGGTGATATCTCAAGAGGTGTGCAAACTAGATCAAGATTGGCTTCATTTTGTGAGCACTTCTCATTTGTGTCATCCATTGAACCTAAGAAGATAGATGAAGCTTTGAAGGATGTTGATTGGGTCAATGCTATGCATGAAGATCTAAACAACTTCACAAGAAACCAAGTATGGGAGTTGGTTGAGAGGCCTAAGGACCATAATGTGATTGGAACCAAGTGGGTCTTTCGGAACAAGCAAAATCAAGATGGGATAGTAATAAGGAACAAAGCAAGATTAGTGGCTCAAGGTTACACTCAAGTTGAAGGTCTTGACTTTGGAGAAACATATGCCCTGGTTGCAAGATTGGAAGCAATTAGGATCTTGTTAGCCTATGCTTGTGCCCACAACATCAAGTTGTACCAAATGGATGTGAAGAGTGCATTTCTCAATGGGCACGTCAATGAGCTTGTATATGTTGAGCAACCTCCTGGTTTTGAAGATGAAAAGAAACCCAACCATGTTTACAAGTTGAGAAAAGCTTTGTATGGATTGACACAAACTCTCTAAGGGTTTCAAGATGGGAAAGGTTGACACCACTCTCTTCACCAAGAAGCTTGAAAATGACTTGTTTGTATTGCAAATCTATGTTGATGATATCATATTTGGGTCAACAAATCAAGATTTTTGTGAGGAGTTTGGCAATATGATGGCAAGTGAGTTTGAGATGTCCATGATTGGAGAGCTTAGCTACTTCCTTGGTCTTCAAATCAAGAAAATGAAGAATGACACATTTGTGAGTCAAGGCAAGTATATCAAGAACATGCTCAAGAAGTTTGGAATGGATGATAGTAAAGCTATTAGTACATCAATGGGTACAAATGGAAACTTGGATAGTGATGCTAGTGGCAATATGGTGGATCAAAAGATGTATCGGTCTATGATTGGAAGCCTACTCTATGTGACCGCATCAAGGCCGGATGTGATGTTTAGTGTATGCATGTGTGCTAGATTTCAAGCCTCACCAAAAGAAAGTCATTTGAAAGCAACAAAGAGAATATTGAGGTACTTGAAGCATACACAAAATGTTGGATTGTGATATCCCAAAGGAGCAAGATTTGAGTTGATTGGATATTCGGACTCCGATTATGCGGGATGCAAAGTTGAGAGAAAGAGCACATCGGGCACATGTCAACTATTGGGAAGATCACTTGTGTCTTGGTCATCAAAGAAGCAAAATAGTGTAGCACTTTCAACCGCCGAAGCGGAGTACATTTCAGCTGGTAGTTGTTGTGCTCAATTACTTTGGATGAAGGCTACTTTGAGTGATTTTGGAATAAAATTCAAGCAAGTGCCATTGCTATGTGACAATGAAAGTGCCATCAAGCTCACCAACAATCCGGTTCAACACTCAAGAACAAAGCATATTGATGTCCGCCATCATTTCATAAGAGATCACCAACAAAAAGGGGACATTTGCATAGAGAGTGTGGGTACCAAAGATCAACTTGTCGACATATTCACCAAGCCACTTGACGAGAAGAGGTTTTGCAAGCTAAGGAATGAATTGAACATACTTGACTTCTCAAATATGTGTTGATGCACCCCCATCATATGACATGCCTCTCCTTCGAGCAATTCAAGGTATAAATTGATTGGCATGGCATACATCTTTGCTAAGGACATGATTAGTGCATCTAGACATATTTTGTACTTAAATAGGCTCATTCATGAAAATCAAATGAATTTGATGCTTGTATGGTACCACTATTGCTTGTATGCTTGAAATGATCTAGTGGTAGCATATGACATGTTTGTGGGCTTGTAAACCTAGTGGTTGATCTAGAAAATGAGCTCTAAGCATTTAACTCAACATGGTACAAGGTAACCCTTATTTGGAGGTGTGAAGAAGCTTGTCCTTGGATCAAACCAAGTTAAGTATCTTTCGCAAGTAATCTAGATCGAACCAAATTGGGAAAATGATCCTCACTTCACATGGTTTCACCCCAACCTATCTAAAATTTGAGCTCACCTTTTTGTACTAATTGTTGACAAAGGGGGAGAGAAATTCACAAAGATAGTAAGATAGGGGGAGCAAACAAATGAAATGACATTGTAAGGGGATTAAATCAAAATTGTACACAAGTAGGGGGAGCAAGCTCATAAACTTGTATGATTGCATTCGAATGTGCATTTCATATATTTGCTTGCATGGCATAAGTTTTAAATTTCAATATCCATGCTTGTGTGGTGTATGCAAGTTAAAGGTTTTGAACGATGAAATGAAAATCTCGCATGCATAGGTTATCTAGAGAATTCATTTCCATATGTTTCCAAGTGGTATCGAGCTAAATTAACTAGACTTATGTTCATTTTATGGAAACTAGACCCTTGCTTGTAATGTTGATCTCATGGGTATTCTAGTTTTAGTGTATGTCTAGTTACTAATGGTGCTAAGGATGGTATATTGGTGAACTCCGATTGGTATCACACTTCAAAGGTCCATCTCTTATACCTTAGCATCATTTGGTAGAAATTGTCTCCTATATTTCCTATCTAAGAATATGTGCAAGCTACAATCCAAACTCTTAGCACATATGAAGGGGGAGCAATTGCTACCATTTGTAGTTCATGAAACATATCCATATTCTTTTACACATGGTAAATATGCTTGGGCAAGCAACATGGATTCAATTAAATTATAATTCATATCTTTGTGTAAGGGTTGTCATCAATTACCAAAAAGGGGGAGATTGAAAGCTCTAGTTTGGTTTTGGTTAATTGATGAAACCCTAAGTGCTAACCTAGTTTATCAAAGTGATTATGAGATAGGTAGCACTACTCCAAGTGGTGAAGCAATGGTGAAGATCATGGTGATGGTGATGGCATGGTGATGATCAAATGCTTAAACTTGGAAAAGAAGAAAGAGAAAAACAAAAGGCTCAAGGCAAAGGTATAAATTGTAGGAGCCATTTTGTTTTGGTGATCAAGACACTTAGAGAGTGTGATCACATTTAGGTTTGATAGCCGTACTATTAATAGGGGTGAAACTTGTATCAGAATGCGGTTATCAAAGTGCCACTAGATGCTCTAACTCATTGCATTTGCATTTAGGATCTAGTGGAGTGCTAACACCCTTGAAAATGTTTGTGAAAAGATGCTAACACATGTGCACAAGGTGATACACTTGGTGGTTGGCACATTTGGGCAAGGGTGAAGAAGATAGAGGTGAAAAGGAGTTAGTCTCGCTGTCGGGTCTAGCAGGGAAGACGCTGGCGTCGGTCAACTGACCGAACGCTGGGTCGCTCAACGACCGGACGCTGGAAGGCTGCGTCCGATCGTGCTGTTGGGCAGTGCACAGAAAAGTCACAGAGTGACCAGACGCTGTCTGTGTCTGGTCAAGCATGACCGGACACGTCTGGTCGAAGAAGTTCGTTTCTAGAACCTTACTGGAAACGACCGGACGCTGGAGGCTGAGCGTCCGGTCAGTTTGTGCGCTGCATCCGGTCAACAGATGACCGTTGGAATCTAATGAATAGTATTTGAAGCAGGGGACACGTGGCGTGTATCATGTGACCGGACGCTGAGGACCAGCGTCCGGTCATCCCGCGCTGTGCCCAGTGAAGGGGTACAACAGCTCTATTTCGTGGGGCTTCTATTTAAGCCCCATGGCCGGCTCAAGCTTATTCCCTTTGCCATTTTTATTAACATAGCAACCTTGTGAGCTTAGCAAAAGCCCTCCCACTCATCTCCATCATTGATTCATCATCATTGTGAGATTGGGAGAGAATCCAAGTGCATTGCTTGAGTGATTGCATCTAGAGGCACTTGGTATTCATGTGTCACTGCGGATTTCGCTTGTTGCTCTTGGTGGTTGCCACCACCTAGACGGCTTGGTGCAGCGGTGGACGATCGGCACGAGTTGGTGATTGTTTCATGGCCATCTTCGATGATTGTGAGGGGACTTGTACCTTCCCCAGCGGAGTGCCGAAAGGTAACTCTAGTAAATTGCTCGTGTCATTGAGTTACCTCACTTGTGGGTAGGTTCTTGCGGTGTCCAATCATGTGGACGAGGTTTGTGAAACACCTCTTAGCCGCCGAACCACCAAGTGTTGGTCGACACAACGGGGACTAGCGTGTTGGCAAGCACGTGAACCTCGGGAGAAAATCGTTTGTCTCTTCTCATTTGTATTCTCCCGGTGATTGGCTCAATCTTCATCTTGTGATTGGTTCATTCCTCTACACGGTGGTATAATCACCCTACTCACTCATTTATATTCTTGTAAACTAGCTATAGCAAGCTCTTTAGTGTAATTAAAATTGAGAGCTTGCTTTGTCATTCAAGTACATCTAGTGGAGCTCTTTAGAGTAGAAACATTGAGAGCTCTTAGTGAGTAGTATCATAGCAAGTCGTGTGTATTAACCATTGTTACTAGAATTGTTGGATAGGTGGCTTGCAACCCTTGAAGAGCTAGAGCAAGTTTGCATTTTGCTATTTGTCATACTAATTAAATTGCTCTAGTCGATTTGTAGATTTTCAAATAGGCTATTCACCCCCCTCTAGCCATATTAGGACCTTTCACCGGCGAGCCTGGAAAGGCTCGGTTCGAACTTCGCAATGAGGCAGAGGTGAAGCTTTGGGACCTGCTTGGGGAGAGAGGGCTGTCGATGGGGTCTAACCTCACCCTTACCACGATGAGGCTCAAGGAGGCCTTGGAGAGTGTTGAGCTCATCCGTGAGGCCTTGACCGTTGACCTGCCACACGTTGTAGAGGTATGTTTTCTGTGTTCCTGGTGTTGTCTTTAATTCCTTGGCATTTAAATAGTCATCACAGCATGCCTGCTTCTTGTCTCAAAGGGCTTGGAGGCGATGTCGATCCCAAGTCCTAGTTTCTCTAGGAGGAGCACGGTCCGATGGAGCAGGATGCGGTGGCGTTGCGGTAGGTCGATGAGCTCCGACACGAGCTGAAAGTCACCCACCATGAGTCCTAAGACCGGGCGGTAGAGGCGACAAGAACTAGAGAGGCAGAGCGGCGTGCGGTCGAGTGGGCGACTGCTGCCGAGTAGAAGCTTAACATGGCACAGGCCCACATGACGGAGACTGAGGCGGCGCTCAAAAAGTGCCTGGAGGCTCTGGAGGCGGAGCAGAAGGCCCGAGCAAACATCGAGTAATGGGTGCGGTCATCGGAGTAGGAGTCATCGTGCTCCGAGGTAGCTGCTTGGTGTGGAGGAGTCAAACGCTCGGCTACGCGAGAGGGTGACCCATCAAGAGGAAGGGCTTACCATTAGTGAAAGTGCCCATCTCGGTACATACCTTTCCTGCCCTCGATCGATGTCTTGATTTTTCTTTTCCTTTGCTCCTGACTCTGTTGTTCGTTCCCAGAACTGGGTGGAAAGGTCAGCTCTCTACAGCAAGAGCTGGAGATGTCCCAAGTGGCGGTCGGTCGGAGCGCGGAGGCGCTGGCCTGGTCCCTAGAGGAGCAAGGCGTTCTCAAGGGAGAGCTCAACCAACTCCGCAACATGGCGTAGGTGGTGGTCGCTGAAGTGTTCGGGTCAGGCCCAAGCACCAGCACGCCCATCGTCCAGCTGGCGGAGGTCCTGAATGAGGTTCAGGTGCTTATCTCTAAAGGCATGTTCTACAAGACATCGGCGGTGCTGACGTCAGTGGCGACCCACTACCCTGACCAAGACATCGTGGCCGCCTACAGAGGGTATGCCAATGGGTGGAGCATGGATGAGATCCAGGCGCTGGGAGAAAGCTTGGTGCCGCACACGCAGGCGGTCGCCGAGCAAGTCACCACGGAGTGGGTGATGGAGGCTCGCCGCTTAGCCGTAGGCGTGAGCCAGGAAGGCATCGTCCATCCTGTTAAAGATGTGGAGGCCAAGTCAGAGGCGAGCATTGTTCCACCCGCAACCGAGTCAGTCATCGTCCCTACCCCGACCGAACCAAGTGTCATCCCGGTCATAGCAGAAGCGCCTTCACCCTCGCCAGCCGCACCATCAGCCGACAAGGCCGGGGATCGCAATAGAATAAAATAGAAGTAGTCAGTCTTTGTATACAAAGATGAATTTGTGGGGGAGCCCCTATGCGAACAATTTAAGTTCTTTTGTGATAATATCACTCGTGAGGGGGAGCTTGTCCCACCCACCCTTGTTTTTACCCTTGTGTAATTTTGCTTTTTGCCCTTTTCCATCTCAAACCTGCCCGTTGACCGTAGGTTGCAACCTTTAGAACCCGGGTGTGGCCCGCAAGGCTCAGCTGCTCGTAACCGTAGGTCATGGCAGGGTCTGACCGGTCAGGAGGCTAAAGCATAAGTTACGTAGGGTAATCAAAGGAACAGGGCACCCTTTGTTTGGGCGACGCCCTTTTGTTTGGGCGAAATGCGTGATTGCATGACAATAAGGAGGGGGTGGTATCGCACCCCTATGGAGGCCCTGAGTGACCTAGGCCGAGAGTGCTCGTGCTAGGGTGCTGTAGGAGCAAATGTTGAATGAAAATGAGCGGTAAAACCGAGCTTAGGGAAAGAAATGATGGAACTATTCGATGTTCCATGTGTTGGTGAGGATGTTGCTGTCGTTGTCCTTCAGCCGGTAGGCGCCTGATCAGATAACCTTGGCCACCATGTATGGACCTTCCCATGGTGGAGATAGCTTGTGCTTGTCTTTAGTCGATTGGGTCCTCCGGAGTATGAGGTCACCGACCTCAAGGGTCCTCCCTCGGATCTTTCTCTCGTGGTACCTGCAGAGAGTTTGTTGGTACTGAGTGGAGCGGATGATGGCCATCTCATGTGCCTCTTTGAGCAGGTCGACCGCGTCCCGCTGAGCCTCCGTGGCTTGGTCTTGGTCGAAGGCCTTCACTCTTGGGGGGCCATGATCGAGGTCGGAGGGAAACATGTTGTTGGCTCCATAGACTAGGAAGAAAGGGGTAAACCCTGTGGATCGGTTGGGGGTCGTTCTTAGGCTCCAGAGGACTACAGGGACCTAACATAAATCCAATAGCACATCCAATCTTTTCCCACTTGTTTTTCTGACAGAAGGAGATCTCCAACTTCCATTCCTTCTGTGCCCTCTTTGCCATGAAAGCATAGCTGCCATACTGCGCTTCAAGATTGTCTTCGCCTAGCTTCTTGGGCTGCCTCTAGAGCTCGTAGTACTCACAAAAAGTGTCCAAGTCCAGCTCCGAGCCGTACGACTCACAAGCCCAATAGAACTTACTAAGTGCGAGAACACCGTTAGGAGTAAGGTGGTGAAGTTGTACCTCAAAGTCCCCCAACACCTCCCGAAGAAAGCTCATGGCCAGGAAGCGAAGGCTGCAGGCAAAGAAGTCCTTGAAAACAATAGCCTCAGGGACACCAGGTCTGGGGACTATCTCACCATGCGGAGGCCTTCCCTTGCCTTTAGGAAAACAACCAGCCTTTTCTAACTCTTTGATCATCTTCTCCATCATAAGGAAAGGCCCAAAATCCCATGTCTTCTTCGCCATGACCTCAATTTATTCAACCCCAACCAAATCCCCAACGGAGCCTTCAACACTACCAATTTCTTCTTCAAAATCATGAGCCTCCGCACTAGCTGCCATACACCCTTCAAAGTAATTGAACCACTTGCAAGCTCTAATGCTTACCAAGCGAGAGTATGGCTCGCTGAACGAAGGCTAGCGGGAAGACAGACTAGCACTAGAAGCCACCTCCGCAGACTTGACAGAACAGAACTAAGCGAAGGTTTAGCAAGAGCATGGAAAGCGACGGCTAAAACATCCAAGCAGAGGGGGGACCTCCACCAACCCACCCCTTATATAGCCCCATGGTGGGTGCTTGAGCTTCCGCCACCAACGGTCACATCCGCCCAACGTCGCATTAGTTCCAAAGCCACCGCAACCAATCACAGAAGACCACGAACATGACGGGTCTATCATAGTGCGCCCCAAAGGGGGAGAAGGGAAAGCCTTCATGAACAACTATCAGCGAAGACATGAGGTTCACGACCCACCTACGCTAGACCAGACCCATAGGGGGAACTGTTGGGACATAGATATATGGGTCGCAAAGGCAAATTACCACGAGCACCAAGGGTGAGCTAACAATCTATTTGACACATGGATCTTTGCAGGGACCTTCGCCAGCGGAGGCAGAATGAATGAAGGCGTACAAGTCCTAGGTGGAGGCTCGGCGCCAGTAGCGAAGGTCATCACAAGAAAGGCGAATGAGCAAACCTAGACGCCTGCGCGGACAAGCGAAGGCGGGCCTTCGCCTTGCCGAGGAAAGCCATCGGCGTGCACGTCTGGGACAACGGATGGGCCTCTAGTGAGAGCTAGATGTGGCCCATGGATGTAAGTCGGTTGAAGGAAACCTAAAATACCCCCCAGAGGCTTGAGTGTGAAGGGGGATATCCTAGGAATATGCCCGTACCATCGAAGGGCATAAATGCAAATGAATCACACTATGAACAATGATCTATAAAAAGGGGCGAGAGAGGCCCATGTAAGGTTCGTTGAACTCTATTGAATGAAACCCTAATTTCTGTGCTGTTTAGGACATCCTCATTTCAATCCTTTGGCTTGGAGCCTCCGGCCCCCACCGAAGGTCTCCATGCCCATTCCACCCTCACTGGGTTCACTTTCCCAACAATAAGCCGATAACACTATATTTTTATACATGATATCAAGAGCTTCCTTCTTCAAAGAACACCTAGTTACAAATTGTGAGATTTTTTTTCCATCAGCGACCTAGATGGCTTTGATGAGTTCAACAGCTTCTGTCTCCTTCAACATCCTGGCCGGGGTATCCGTGAAACTCACATGGGATAATTTCCTGGTGTGATGAGCCCAGGTCCTGCTGGCGGTGCGTGGTGCCTGTCTCATCGGCATATTAGATGGAACTTCTATCCAGCCTTTCGAGATGATTCATGTCGAGATGGTCGACAAGACCAAAGAGGAGGTCGAAAATCGTGCTTATGTGCAATGGATTGCACACGATCAGCAAGTTCTTTCTCAAGGATGGACTTTAGGTTGTAACTAGGATATAGGTCAACTTCTTTCCTGAAGAGAACTTTTTGTGGCTCACATTCACACCCTGGTCGCCATTTTGATCCTTGAACCCTTTTGTCAGGGATGCACCGCAGCAACAGCGCCAGGTCGCGGTACATGCGCCGGCCCTCGGCCGCCATCGGCTGCCTTAATTCTCCAGCTGCTGCTGCGTCCGCCTCTACTGGCTCCGTATCCCCCACCCGTGTCTCGCTACATCACTGCCTCACTGGCTGGCTTCCACGAGGCGTGGCACCAGTAGATCTCTCTCATTAAATTCTTGCGGCATCTGTGGTCGAGACAAGTGGAAGATCCCGTGTCAAGGTCATGGACACGCCTGCATGCCCTGGAGGCCACGCCCCTGACCGCGCCCGCCCGTTGGAGGCTACGTGCCCCTGGATTGGAGCTGGCCACGACCCTGTGTTAACACTGGATTTTGGTCGACTTTGGAAGATGACAGGTGGGCCCGCATGTGGGAAGAAGGACATTCGGCAAACAAAACGAGCGGTCGGCTAAATGCTTGTGCGGTCG